>NC_081418.1:85292128-85594003 GCF_949786415.1 Peromyscus eremicus | reverse complement strand
ATAAGAATGTCAAGCATCCTTATCCAGCATACTACTTTTAACATTTTTTTTCCTTTCCGACTTTCAGGTGGTGTTTGCTCTTACAGACTTTGTGATAGAGAATCTTGGCAAACAGTTTATCGAGACACCCCCAGTAGACCTGGCCACTCTGTATCAGGACATGTCAAGTAGCACACCCCTGGTGTTCATCTTGAGCACAGGCTCTGATCCCATGGGCGCCTTTCAAAGGTTTGCCCGGGAGAGCGGGTATGCAGAACGGTAAGATCACACCATGAGGTTATATATGTTTGTGTGTGTGTGTGCATATGTGTATTATATATAACATTGTTATTGTCCATATCAACCATATACTAAGGTACGTCTGTGTGTCCTCCCCTGTGGAGCAGGGTTTTTCCATTCAAGCAGCCCTTACTAAATAAACTGGCTTAATACTCAGCCATATGTATTGTTAAAGGGGGGTCAGAATGATAAGCACAGGTGTAAATTTTATCTGAGCCAAAGAGAGATTGCCTAAAATTAAAGTAAAATCTAGTGGAAATATATTAGAACCTATGTAGCATTTAATACATGATTATCAATCAATAATCATAAAAAGAATGAACCTTGCTCCTTATGTTCAAATATGTTTAAGAACAGAATTGTTATGTCCTTATAATTTCATCTTTCTCAAGATGACCTCTAGCTCAATGGGATCCAGTTGAAGTTGTTGGTATGGCCTAGTCCCTGGACAGAGAATTACAGAGAGATGATGGATCCCATTTCTTCATTTAGGTTTCATGGTCCATATTTGTTAAGCTTCTGCAAAGAAACAGAATCATAGGCTACTGATGTGGGGTGTGTGTGTGTGTGTGTGTGTGTGTGTGTGTGTGTGTGTGTATGTTTATGTATAGAAATTTATTATAAGGAATTGGATCGTGTAATTATGGAGTCTGAGAGGTCCAAGCTCTGCAGTCAGCACCCTGGAGGCTCTGAAGAGCTGATGATGTATAACTCCAGTCCAAGTCTGAGAGGCAGAGATCCAGGTCAGGTGATGGTATGAGCTCCAGGCCAAAGTCTTGAGACCTAAGAAGAGCCATTGCTTCAGGCTGATCCTGAAGTCTGGAAAGCACCATGCTCCAGTCTGACAGGCAAGCAGGCTGAGTTCTCTCCTTCCCTGATGAGCATGCAGACACACAGAGCCCATGTGCAAATCAGCCATTTGCTGTCACTCCAGACACTGGGTAAAACCTCTTTGCTGCCGGCTGACCGCCAAGCCCACCAACCAGACAGATCAGCATGTATACATTGCAAAGAATACAAATGTTTGATAAATACGTCACTAAATAAAAATAGCAACCACGCAACAGCAATAGTAAGCATCAGAGAGAGGTGACAACCTGATTTCTACAGTTTCCATATTACATATTCAAAAAATCTACACTTCAAAAAATTGCATTGCAACCAAAGAAACGAGAAAAATGGGAGTGTATGGTTCATTCTCAGGGGAAATAATTAGCAACTTACTGTGAAGAATGTAGTACACTGAACTTAACATAATAAAGTTTGTCAAATATATTTTAACTGATTCATAGTAACTACGAGTTACTATAAGTATATATACATTATATGTATTATATATATACACACACATAGTAACTATGAATTACATGTCATCAGACGTGTATACTGTGTGTTAAGATCAGATCTGTGTGATTGACATCTCTGTCAAAATCCTCTCTACTAGCAATTTTGAAATATGCAGTTAACTGCTGTCAACCAGTTAGTACAATCTTCCTGTCCACCTGCACCCTGCACCTGTTGACTATCCTTTATCCCTCACCAAAACCCCTTCCCAGAGTCAGTTTGAACCATGATCCTATTCTATATGTCTTTAAAATCAACTTTTTAGCCAGGCGGTGGTGGCTCACACCTTTAATCCCAGCACTCGAGAAGCAGAGGCAGGTAGAGCTCTGTGAGTTTGAGGCCAGCCTGGTCTACAGAGTGAGTTTCAGGACAGTCACAGCTGTTACACAGAGAAACCCTGACTCGAAAAACAAGAAGCAAAAAACATCAACTTTTTTATCTTCCACATATAAATAAGAATATTCAATATTTGAACAACAAAAACTTGGACTGTTTTAATTTTATTCATAACAGCTAAAAGAAAGCACAGACAAGGGACTGAGGGAAAACACAAAAGATGTCTTACCCAAAAAAGAATATCATAAGCAGGGTTTCCATAAAGAAAGCAGGTAGACATTATAGAGGTGAGAAATGCAATACGGAAATGGAGGTTGCATTGAAGGGAGACAACACACATGTGAGGAGGCAGGAAACAGACACAGTGGGTGTGAACACAGGTCAGCTGAGATTGTGCAGAGCAGAAAGACAAAGGATTAAAGTCCCAGGAGAGAACCAGAGAAAGGCACAGAAAGATGGCTGAAGACATGTTCCTTTGGCACTGGCACCCTGTCTCAAAGCCTGTGGGCTCGGACCGAATGAAATGACCAGCTTTCTGCATGATCAGCTTATGGGTGGAAGACTGTGGGTTGGCCTGGCCTCCATGATTGCATGAGCCAATACCTGCTATATCTTACATAGGAACATATACACACAATTGTGTATGTCATGAGAATGTATCTGCTGTAAGAACGTGTGTGTGTGTGTGTGTGTGTGTGTGTGTGTGTGTGTGTGTGTGTGTGTGTTCTATTGGTTCCGTTTTTCTGAAGAACTCTAACAGTGGGTATGAGGTTTCCTTGGGGGTGTGAAAATCTTTCTGAAATGAGCAGTGACTCACCAGCCATTCAGTGTTGTGAATACACTGGAAGACACTGAACCACACACTTTATGATGGTTAAAAGGAATGAAATATTACTGAAGCTAAGCAAGATGAGATGATATGTTTTAACACATGTCAAGACTTGCTGTTACTATTAGAAAGAGTCATTATGGTCCTGGTCAAAACTAGATAAATAGATGGCTAAAAGAGAATAGAAAAATCAGAAATAGACACACCTAATTTGGGAAAACATTTACGATGAAGTGACACTCCAAAGCAATGAAGAAAATGTGATCATGTTTCTATGTAGTCCTGAGTCAGTGGGATGGCCATACACATAAAGTGAACTTTATGCATGTAGATCAATCCTGATAACTGGTAGATATGAACATGGTAGGCAAAGCAATAAATAGAGGATAATATAGAAAATATCACCTGAAGTATGAAAATACTTCTTAAATGAAATATAAACAGGAGAGATCATTTAAAAGATTGACAAGCTGGGTGTCCTTGTGCACACCTGTAATGCTAACACTCAGGAGGTGGAGGAGGAGAACTTCTCATTCATGGCCAACCTGAATGATGCAGTGAGTTGAAACTCACTGAGCAATAACATCTGCAGCCAAGCTTAATGACCTAAGTTCAGTCCCTGGGTCCCACGCCATGGAAGGAGAGATCTGTCTCCTGTAATTGTCCTGTAACTTCCATATGCACACCATGGAACCTAAGTACCCATGTATGTATATGTGTCACACACACGTGTGCAGAGAATGTAGATAAATGTAATTTAAAAATTAATTAAAATATCTATATTGCTTAAAAATCACATGAAAGGCTTGCACTGTTGCTCCCCTCAGAGTTCAGTCAATCTCACTGGGACAGGGGCAAGGCCCCATTGCGGAGAAGATGATCAAGGATGCAATGAAATCGGGAAACTGGGTGTTTCTGCAGAACTGCCATCTTGCCGTCTCCTGGATGTTGGCAATGGAAGAGCTGATCAAAACCTTCACAGATCCAAGTGAGTTGTGCACATTGCTTCTGAGTAATGACAGCATCCTCAAACAGCTTTTCTTGTCCAGACGGTCTAATGACAATTCTCCGTTGTAGACCTCGTGCTTTCTCCTATTGAGAAGAAAGATTTGAGCAATAGGGAAACTGGGTAATGTTCCACCCAATCAGGATTCAAAAGCAGGCCTTTGAACTCCAAGTAAGGGGATGGCACACCGAACCATCTGGTCCACCTTGAGTTCTGTGAAGCCACCTGAACTCAGAGTGTATCTTATGGGTGGGATGAAAAGAAACAGAAAAACAGGCTTGGGTCAAGAAAAGACATTAAATCTTACACTATACAATGAAAAGCACAGCCTCAGCATTGTGGCGTTTTCCTTGAATCCCTACACTTGAGACATAAAGGCAGCCAGATCAGGAGTGCAAAGTCATCTTTGGCTACAAGGCAAGTTCAAGACCAGCCTGGGCTACATACAAGACACGCTACCTAAAATAAAAACAAAGTAGAAATAGAAAAAAGTACAGGACCAGGTGTGGTGGTGCACACACCTTTAATGCCAGTACTCTGAAGGCAAGGGCAAGTGGATCTCTGTGAGTTCAAGGCCAGCCTGGTTTGTGTTATCTCCAAAAAAAATCAGAACCAGGATGCCATATGGAGAGTACCAAATGGCCTAGGGTATCCATGACCCTTTCTTTGGGACCTTGCCAACTATGGAAAGCTTTCAGAGAGGGTAAATAAGAGCTATATGACTCTTGTCTCATTTGCTCACTGTGCCTCTTGAGAAAACAGTGCTTCTTTACAGGGTAACCCAGCTGCCTTGATTACTAAGTCACCTTCCCTGGAAGCCCCTCATCCCCAATGCCATCCCTATACATTTAAATGGGAAATGAACAGAAGGGAAATGATCTCACACCCAATGAGAAATGACAAGGTCTTCACTACAGGTCAGGATCCAGCATCACAAAAGCAGTTCCTGGCAGCAGGGCTCCTTCCTCTTCTTGCCAGCTCTTCAAGAAGCCTTAAAAGACTGAGGAGGTGGGCATGAGGTCCCACCCTGTGGTGATCTATTGTGTATCCTAATAGAGCTTGCCTGAGGATCAGAGGACAGAGGCAGCCACTAGACTAGACATAAAGGTCAGGCAGTGGTGGCACACACCTTTAATCTTAGCACTCAGGAGGCAGAGATCCATCTGTATCTCTGTGAGGTTAAGGCCACACTGGGCTACATGAAATTGATCCAGTATAGGAGAGAAGCAGAGCCAGGCAGTGGTGGCACACACTTCTAATCACAGCACTTGAGATCTCATGCCTTTGCTTGGGAAGCACACATGCCTTTAATCCCAGGAAGTAATATGGCAGGGCAGAGAAAGGTATATAAGGCGTGAGGAGACAGGAACTAAAGGCTCTTTTTGGCTGAGACCTTTTCCGTGAGGACTCAGAGGCTTTCAGGGTCGGCTGAGGAGTTGGCAAGGGGAGGTCGGCTGTGGCTTGCTCTGCTTCTCTGATCTTTCAGCTTTTACCCCAATATCTGGCTCAGGGTTTTCTATTAATAAGACCGCTTAAGATTCGAACAACGCCACCCCCAGCCAAAGAGCTATATTGGCAACTGATAGCTGCTGGGAGAAGGGAAGTCGATTTCTGCTGAGTGTGGCCCTGGTAAGGTGTCCATGCTTCACTGGAAGGCCACCCATCTGAGAATATTTGAGCAGTACAAATCGGACTTGACAGGTGTGAAAAAAGACTCAAAGTTGTACTGAAGGGATGTGGGAGGAGTCAGGGGAAAGATGGGGATGATCAAAAATCCTCAAAGAACCAATAAAAACATATATTAAATAAAAAAAGGTAAGTACTTTATTGATATGTCTAATTTCTTTATGGAAGCATGCCAGCTTCCAGAGGTACAGTTTATGGTATGCTTGAACTGTATGAACTGCGTCTTTCACAGCAGTTTTCCTTCCCTAGAAAGGGACTCCTACAAGCTCTACATTTTCTTTCCTGTTGTTTTGTCTTTGTTTTAACAGATCAGACAATTAAGGAGACGTTCCGGCTTTTTCTAAGCTCCATGCCTAGTTCCACATTTCCTGTGACAGTCCTCCAGAATTCTGTCAAGGTAATGCATGCAAACAACTAGAATGTGAGAGAATTGGTCCCTGAGTATCCACCCAGGGCTCCAGGGGTCCCAGATCTTGAAGAGACCCACATAAGGGACTGTAAGAGCAGGCAGGGAAGGGGTTTCCCAAGACAGTGTTCATTTTTGCGTGTCCTGGTCTACTGGCCATTCAACTCTTCCGACTCTCCCCTCTGCAAGAAAATGCTACATGCATGGAGTTATGAGGATGGTCCCCTCTCAGAGCTAAGGGACTGTTTCTGCATTTGACAGACATGAGGCCTCCAGTTTCCGGGTTTCAGTGCGGTAAGTTTCCAATATGAGGGAAATCTTTGCATATGAGAAACAAGAGACACCTCTTGCCTCCCTCCCCTCATGTCATGGGACATAGTGGGACAAAGTATGCAGGATAGTTCTTTATTTTGAAATGACCACAGATCCAATGGAGAATTACTAGGCTTTCTGTCTTATGTTTAATAGGGGAAGGACCCTAGATGGAAACGTCTGAGGTCCTTGTGATGGTGGTTCAACATGGTAGTTCTGAAGACCCCACTAGGCTCTGTTCTCCATGGTCTGTGGATAAACAAGACAAAACGTAGCGGTGCTGGGGAGATGGCTCAGTGAGTAATAGAACTTGCTGTGCAAGCATGAGGAGCTGAGTTCAAATCCCTAGCACTCATATAAAAAGCCAGGCATAGCATATATACCTAAAACCCCAGTGCTATGGAGGGCAGAGTTAAGAAAATTACTGGGGCTTGCCACTCTCACTCTAAGGTCAGTGAGAGACTATGTCTCAAATAAATAAAATAGAAAATGATAAGTAGAACATCTGACAACCTCCTCTAGCCCCTGAGCATACATGGGTGTGCACATAACCACACACACACACACACACACACACACACACACACACACACACGACACAAAGTAGGCCTGACCATTCCAAAAATGCCCCATTGGCATCAGTTATCCATCTCGGTGGCTCCAGTATATGCATGCTCTCCAGAAATAATGCGACCCTATAAAATCATCTCCTCTGTCACATATGTTCTCTAAATCCAGGTAACCAATGAGCCTCCAAAGGGCTTACGTGCAAATATCAGGAGAGCCTTTACTGAAATGACACCTTCGTTTTTTGAAGAGAATATACTTGGAAGAAAATGGAGACAACTAATATTTGGCATTTGTTTCTTCCACGCAATTATTCAGGTAAACTCCATTCTGCTTTTTTAAAAGATTTGCTTATTTCTATTTATTTTTGTGTAAGTGTCTGAGTGTGTGTATACCATATATGTGTGGGTGCTTGGGCCAACCAAAAGACAGTGTTGGATCCTCTGGTTCTGGAGTTAGAAACAGTCATGAGCCACCTGGCATGGGTGCTGGGACCCAGACTTGGATGCTCCGGAAGAGCAGCAAGCACTCTTAACCCATTGGGCATCTCGCTCCAGACTCCAATTCTGCTTTTTAACAGCAATAAAGAAGTGGTCTATATTAGAAATATGTAAATAGTTAATACATAAGTGAAAACTTGAAAATAGCATTTTAAAACTCTAAGGGCTCACTCTGTGTTGGAACCAAAGTTTATTTAGTTCAGCCACCAATCTCTATGCCTTTTCTTGCCTAAGCATTCCCACAGCCCCCGCTCTTGCCTCTATCCTGATCTGCCTAGAGAATACCATCACCCAGGTGAATGCATGAGGTCCAGTTCAACAGCTCAACTCTGCCTCATACCCCAAATCTGCTTCCCCTCCAGAATCCAGTCCCCAAACTGGTGATCTCTTTCACTCAATAACCTACAATAAAAACTCCAAGAATATTTTTATCCTTTACTCACCCACATATATTTTGCCAGTCTTCAAGATCACCTTGTTTTTTGTTGGTTGTTGTTTTGAGGCACAATCTTTACTTTTGTACAATCTACCACACAGCCCAGACTTCCCTTGACTTTTCGCCCTCCTGCCTTACCCTCCCAGAAGCTGGGACAGCAGGTGCATGTCACTACACTCAGTTTGGTTCACATATTGTCCTTGTGGTAGTTCGCTCCTACCTGCTCCTCAGGATGAGTTCACCACCTTTAAGAGACTCCTTCTTACCTCTAACTAAAACCCTAAACCCTCTGAAAGATAACCTTCAAAGCTGCACCAGATTCCTTCCATCTGTTCAAGATGCATTACTTAGTCCGTTATACACCCTGTGACCCTGTCCTCGAATTCTGACTCTTTACCTCTAAGTGTTATTGGTTAGACTAGCTTCCTGGTTTTCAACTGTGTGGGCTCTACAGAGAAAGAGGCATTGGGGAAAAAAGGGATGGGTAAAGATGCAAGACATGGAATAAACAAACAAATGGCCTGAAGAGATCAGAAACTCCATAGATGGAACTGTATAACGTTTAGTCGAAGTTTGACCTACAGGAGAGAAGATGGAACCGACTTCTGAGCCAACCATTAGTTTAAAATTAAGAAGTTGGGGGGGTAGTAGAATATTAAAGGGGGTAATTTCACTATGATAACACAGAGATTGTGATTATGTATACCAATTTTAGTTGTCTGCAGTTATTGATGCCACCATGGAGAAGTCATCAGGTAACCAGCATGATATGGCATGACCACGAGGCATAGAAAAACTTAAAGCAGTAGAAATGGTGATGTGATGGTTAGTTCTAAATGCAATTTAACACAACCTAGAACCAATGCAGGGTTGTTGAGATCAACTTGGCCTGAAGCGGTGTCTGTGGGAGATTGTCTTGATTATTAATTGGTGTGGGAAGACCCAGCCCACTGCAGGTGGCACCATGCCCTGGGCTTGGATCTTGAGTTGTGTAAGAGTAAAGGAAGCAGAGCATTCTCTCTGCTCTTGTCTGTGTGTGTGATGGGGCCACTTGCTTTAAGTTTCTGCTGCCATAGCTTCCCCATGGTGATGGGCTGTAACCTGGAGTTCCTGCCACCATGGCTTCCCCATGGTGATGGGCTGTAACCTGGAGTTCCCAATGCCATGGCTTCCCCATGGTGATGGGCTGTAACCTGGAGTTCCCAATGCCATGGCTTCCCCATGGTGATGGGCTGTAACCTGGAGCTAAAGTAAAGATAAACCCTTTCTCCTTAGGTTGTTTTTGTCAGAATATTTTATCACAGCGATGGAAATAAAACCAGGACAAGAATTCTCTCTCCCTCTCCCTCTCCTCCCTCTCCCTCTCCCTCTCCCTCTCCCTCTCCCTCTCCCTCTTCCTCTCCCTCTCCTCCCTCTCCCTCTCCCTCTCCTCCCTCTCCCTCTCCCTCTCCTCCCTCTCCCTCTCCCTCTCCCTCTCCCTCTCCCTCTCCCTCTCCCTCTCCCTCTCCCTCTGTCTGTCTCTCTCTCTCTCTCTCTCTCTCTCTCTCTCTCTCTCTCTCTCTCTCTCCCCCCCTTCCCATTTCCCTTTCTCTCTCATAATTATAGTGTTTTTATGCCAAACTCTAAGTGAGGTGGGGTTTTTTTCCTAGCTTGAAATATTTTTTTTTACTCTACAGAACAAAGTTTCTTTTGATAGACCTGCCAAATCTTCCATGACAGATTTTCTTTTAGAAACATGGGAATATTGAATGAAGATGTCTGTGGCCTGTTTGGTAAAAGCCTGACTGAAGCTGAACCAAGTGTTTTTAACCAGTTGTCGTACGGGGATGCCCACCATTAATGAAAACTTTTATTTTTTCAATACTGAAAATTCACTTCCTCATCATCATACAAAATTAACTTCATCAGTCATATCTCAGAATGTTTTCATCTTCCATTCTAGGAGAGAAAGAAGTTTGGCCCCCTAGGCTGGAATATCTGCTATGAATTTAACGACAGTGATAGAGAATGTGCCTTACTGAACCTCAACCTTTACTGTCATGAAGGGAAGATCCCCTGGGATGCGCTCATTTACATTACTGGTCAGTGTGTGCATGGGGCCTGGGCATCTGGCTGCGGAACAGAGCTATTGATTTACACCTGCCTGGCCCCTGTGAAGACTGTGTCCTCCTCCAATGCTTAATGTTGGCAATGACAACTGATGTCCCCTTTGTGAACTTACAGTAGCAATAAGCATGTCATGAGAATATTTACACATAAAAAATTGGGGAGACATTTCTCCCCAATGATAATACAATAATGTAGCAATAATACAGATGTCATTTGTGTGTGTGTGTGTTTGTGTGTGTGTGTGTGTGTGTGTGTGTGAGAGAGAGAGAGAGAGAGAGAGGTATGTACTACCCATGTGTATGGCTATACATGTGTGTACACGTAAAATCTAGAGGCCAACATTCAGTGTGCTACTCAACCAATTTTTTTATTCCTTGAAAATTTTATATACATATCCAATGTATCTTAATCATGTCTACCTCCCTCCTCCCCTCCCCCACTCCCCCTAGGCAAAGGGAGAGCCATTTGTCTTTGGGGCTGTGACCACTGGTAGCTTTCCACCTCACTCTTTGAGGCAGGGTCTCTCACTGAACCTGGAGCTCATTATTTGGCTAGGCTGACTGGCCAATGAACTCCAAGGACCCACCTGTCTCTGCCCTCATCCCCAGTTCTGGGAGTACAGACACAAGCCACAAGGCTTTGATGTAGATGCTAGGGATCCAGGCTCAGCTTCTCATGCTGGTGCAGCAGACACTTTGCTGACAGCCATCTCCTTCACCCTAGGAACTTCTTTAAATATTTGAGATGAGTAAGTATGTTAAAGTCTTACGTCAACCTTGGCAATGTCATATCATACATGAAATCCTTCCAGGAACACTACAGTAATAAACAGTGAATTGTGCCAATGGAACTCGAATTTCCCCTAGGCATTATATTAACATTAAAAATCATTCCATGTGGTTCCTGCCTGCTCATGTTTTTGAGCAACACTGAAGCATGCTGGGTGATGCATCTCTGGAGACAGAGACAGTGCAACCATAAATTTGAATTCCCCCTGACTTGATCTTTGACAGACAAGCTCTCTCTTTCACTTTGGATCCATCTTTCCTTCCTGGCTTGATAGCAATAATTTATGAGGTGTGTACAGATCAACGATCTTTCTATAAATGTGAGGTCTGTTTTCTCAGTGAGCTCAACAAAAGCAGTGTTTCATGGAAAGTGAGTACATTTTAGAATCTGACAGTTGGGGGGTGGTGGTCAACACTCAAGAACATTCTGAAACAAAGGGAAAAGGAAGAAATCCTTCAGTAGAGCCCAATAGCTTTAGTTTCTGTTTTTTGAAAAAAATGAAATTGTGGGACTGAAGAGGACTGAAGAGTGCTCAGTAGTTAAGAGCACTCACTGCTCTTGCAGAGGACCCAGCACTGACTGGCTCACGACTGCCTCTAACACCAGTCCCAAGTGACCTGACGCTATTTTCTGGCCTCTATGGGCTCTAAACTCATACAGGATCACATACATACATATACAGCTTTTAAAAAATAAAGTAAAATAACCAGAGCATACACGTTAGATTTTTTTCTGCTTTTTAAAAATTGGCTTATTAGAGAAATATAGCAACTACTTTCAATACCAACTAAATATGCATATAAATAAACCAAATAAAATTTGGTTATGTTTATTAATGTAAAAAAAATAGTAATGTATTTTAAAATGCAAGCTCCCTTTCAGGTGAAATCACCTACGGCGGGAGAGTGACTGACACCTGGGATCAGAGATGCCTTCGAACTGTCTTGAAAAAATTTTTCTCTCCTGAAACATTGACCCCTGATTATAAATACTCTGAGTCAGGTAAATGACTTTTATGCAAAAAGTCCCTTCCCTGGAATCCTCAGACAGCGCCTTTCAGTTTTCCAACAAGGTGCCCTGTCCATCCTCACAGTTTTATCCCATCCCCATGTCTGACACTGCCAGAGCTGGTTTGGTAACAAGAACACAATACTGCATATTATATAGCAACTACTGTGAATTTGCTTTGTATTAAATTTGATTGTATTATATCTAAATGCATTTTCAGAGCTATGGAATAATGCATTTTTAATATAATTAGAGAATCCTTCCATTATCAAATACTGAGTAACGAAGGTGTATGAGTTGGAGGTAACTCATTTGGGGTCAGACAGTAAATAGATCAATGGCCTCGGGTGTCCGTTCTTTAGAGGAAGAAATCTGATTGCTACAGTGCAAGCTCATAAAGCTCCTATTGTTGGGTTCCTGGACACTGCTTCAAATCAACTGTATGTCTTGGCATCATTAGGGAAAGGGCAGTGATGCTTCATTTCAACATTTTGCAAATGTAGCCTTTGATTTGCCGAATTAGAATCTACTTATCAAATCCATGCAAAGACCATTTCTTTTTTTTTTTTTTTTTTTTTTTTTTTGGTTTTTCGAGACAGGGTTTCTCTGTGTAGCTTTGCGCCTTTCCTGGAACTCACTTGGTAGTCCAGGCTGGCCTCGAACTCACAGAGATCCTCCTGGCTCTGCCTCCCGAGTGCTGGGATTAAAGGCGTGCGCCACCAACGCCCGGCTCATGCAAAGACCATTTCTAACATGAGCATAAACTTGGATCCTTCATGAGACTCACTTCCAACAGTGTCCAGAACCCTTCTGGGCTCCATACTCTGAAAAGATCGTGATTATAATCTCTGATGCTTAAGGGCTCAAGAAAAATTAGTGTAACTATAGGGCTAGCGCAGTGGCTGAAGGTTAAGAGCACAAACTGTTCTTGGAGAGGAAATGAATTCTGTTCGCAGCACCCATGTTGGCTCGCTCACAATCACCGGTCACTCCAGCTTCAGGGAACCCAACACCCTCCTTCTGGTCTCCACAGGCAAATGCACTTACATGTTCACGCCCATGGGAAGACACACACAGAGAAATAATTTTTTAATTAAAATAAGAACCAGGCCAGACAGTGCTGATCCATTTCATTCACATTTATCGTCTGTGCTTTTTACCGACAGGCATCTATTTTTCCCCTTTGGCTGACAGTCTCCAAGAGTTCAAGGACTACATTGAAGATCTGCCTTTGATAGATGATCCAGAAATTTTTGGAATGCATGAGAATGCCAACCTCGTTTTCCAGGTGTGTCGTCTTTCTTCTTAAAATAGCATGTTATATTGTGTAGATAAACTCGACGTTAGTCCTGCCCTCACAGCCCTGTGAGCTACAACGCCCTCAGCAAAAAAGTTAGAGACTGGCTAACCTTTCTTTCAGCTGTGGTTTCAATTCCTTCTGGTGCCTTTAGGGTCTTCAATGAGACTCAATTCCCACAGTAGCCAGAATCCTTCCGGCTCCATACTCCAAAAAGATGAAGATGCTAATCTCTAACAAGGCCTCAAGGAAATTTAATGTACCTAGACACAGCCTTCACAGAATCCTAAGACACATGCACACACACATACACACACAGTTCTGGATTAACACACGAGTAAGTGTGTGTGTGTGTGTGTGTGTGTGTGTGTGTGTGTGTGTGTGTTCCCTTCTCCCACCACACTGAACACATTTGGCTCCTGTTACATGAAGGTTATGGATATACATGGTTAGATTAGAACAGAATAGTTTTAAGTGCCCAAAGGGTCTCTTCTCAGCCCCTTGGTTCAGATCCTGGGAAAATATCCAAGGAAGATAATTAACCTTGCTCTCTCAAAGCAGTCAAGGTACCAGACCACAGCACTGGCTCCAAAGCAGTGACTCTAACCTGGGTCACGACCCCTCTGGGGGTCACCTAAGACCACTGGAAAACACGGATATTTATATAACGAATCACAACAGTAACAAAACTACAGTGATGAAGCAGCAACGAAAATAATTTTATGGTTGGGGGTCATCACAACATGAGGAACTCGCATGACCCAGCCTCATCTCAGGCATCTGTAAAGAACAGAGCTGTATCTCCGAGGACTCCAGACATCTCTAACGGTCATGGGTTAGATTCTCCTGAAGAGATCAGGGCAGGGAGATCATCTTTTTTTTTTTTTTTTTTTTTTCAACTTAAGTTTTGCCTGTATGTGTGTTAGAAGGGGAAGTCGCCAGGCAGTGGTGGCACACTCCTTTAATCCCAGCACTCGGGAGGCAGAGGCAGGTGGATCTCTGAGTTCGAGGCCAGCCTGGTCTACAGAGTAAGTCCAGGACAGCCAGGACTGTTACACAGAGAAACCCTGTCTCGAAAAACCGAAAGAAAGAAGGTGAAGTCTACCTCGGTATGGAGGCCTCTAACAACACCGGAATCTCCAGAGCACACCAGGAGGTCAGTGTTCTGACACTTATTTCATGTTCGCCAATAGTGATGCCGCTTCGTTCAGAGGGGCACTAAAATGATGTGTCCTGGCTTCCGTTGCTCTGCTTTCGAGAGAATCTGCTTGGAGCTAAACCTTCTGTTTACTCCTCTCTGACCTCTGACCTTTCTCCTAAATGGCAGAGGGAGGAGGGAAGACAGGGCTGGCCCAGCCTCCTCCAGAGGACAGCTTCAGGAGGGATAAAACCACCCCACTCCCGCCCCTCACCCCTAACACACACACACACACACACACACACACACACACACACACACGGCATTGTAAACCAGCCATGGAGACGTTCGTGTTGTCCATTGGTTTCAGAATGACTGGGAGAGCAGATGTGGAATGACTGGGAGAGCAGATGTGGAATGACTGGGAGAGCAGATGTGGAATGACTGGGAGAGCAGATGTGGAATGACTGGGAGAGCAGATGTGGAATGACTGGGAGAGCAGATATGGAATGACTGGGACAGCAGATGTGGAATGACTGGGAGAGCAGATGTGGAATGACTGGGAGAGCAGATGTGGAATGACTGGGAGAGCAGATGTGGAATGACTGGGAGAGCAGATGTGGAATGACTGGGAGAGCAGATGTGGAATGACTGGGAGAGCAGATGTGGAATGGCTGGGAGAGCAGATGTGGAATGACTGGGAGAGCAGATGTGGAATGACTGGGAGAACAGATGTGGAATGGCTGGGAGAGCAGATGTGGAATGACTGGGAGAGCAGATGTGGAATGACTGGGAGAGCAGATGTGGAATGAGCCCCAGATGTGTTTCTCTTCGCCTTTCCTTCTTGCACAGTTCCGGGTTAACACTGCAGCCACTTCCTTTGAGCAATTGCCGCTTTTCCCTCCAGAGGATTCTGATAAGGTGGAAGTTGGAGAGACGGCTCAGCAGTTAAGAGCACTGGGGACTTGGATTCGATTCCCAGCACCCACGTGCAGCTCACAACCAGCTCCAGGGGACTCAGTGCCCTCCGCTGGCCTCCACAGACATGTATGAACGTGCTGCATGAACGTGCTGCACAAACATGCTAGCAAACCACCCATACCCATAATATAATGTACAGAGGTGGGCATGTGACCGAGGCTAAACCAAAGGCTGCCACTCCTCCCTCTGCCACTCTGTACACAGATGTCCAGCACGGTCTACGCACATGCTGAGTTTCGGGAAGGGTCCTCTGGAATCGGTGGCTGGGATGTCATATCTGCAGATATCTGTCTTTCCCCTGATGATCCCACCCCCTCCCTAACCACCATGTAGGGGAAACTCCTCTGCCATAGGAAAAGCCAAGAGTCCCGGAGAAGAAAACAGCCGGACATGTGTAGAAGAGACAAGATTACACCCGTTTGTGACCCCACAGACGTCCACACTCTCAAGGCCCCGACTGAGCCGTGGAATTGAACTGGCGTTACTGGTACAGCTTCCCAGGGATAAGAGTTCACAGACTTAACATAAGCATGAGGACACCAACGAGAAATGGAGTTTTCCGAAGAAGTGCGCAAACCTAGGCCACTCGGATCATGTTAAACACAGGGAGGCAGCAGGGGGAAGTGACGTAAGAATGCAGAGAGGTGCTGCACCTGGCGGTGGTGTCGCACGCCTTTAATCCCAGCACTTGGGAGGCAGAGACAGGCGGATCTCTGTGAGTTCAAGGCCAGCCTGGTCTACAGAGCGAGACCCAGGACAGGCACCAAAACTACACAAGATACCTTATTTTGAAAAAAAAAAAAAAGGAATGCAGGGTGGTCAGAGCAAGATATGCATTTTTTGTATCTTTTTTTATTATTGTTGTTCTTTGAGATTATATTCCCTCTTCTTTTCCCTCCCTTTAAGCCTCTTATGTGCCACCCCCTTGATCTCTTGCAAATCTGTGGCCTCTTTTCTTTAATTGTTGTTGTTAGCGTGTGTGTGTGTGTGTGTGTGTGTGTGTGTGTGTGTGTGCATATGCATGTATGTTGTGTATGTGTGTGTTCCTAAATACATAAATACAATCTGTTCAGTCTGTATAATGTTACAGATATGTGTTTTCAGGGCTGAGCATTTGGTAGAAGTGTGCTCTGCCCTGGGGAAGACTATTGGAGGTTTTGGTTTGGTTTGGTAGTTTGGTTTTAGTTTTTGGTTTTGGTTTTGGTTTTTTTAGACAGTCTCTGCATAGCCCTGGCTGTCCTGAAACTCGCTCTGTAGACCATGCTGGCCTTGAACTCACAGAGATCCGCCTGCCTCTGCTTCCCCAGTGCTGGGATTCCAGGCGTACACCACCTCCCACAGCAAGGTTGCTCTTCCACCAGATCACTGTGGAGGAGTGCTTCCTTCCTCCAGACAGCAGAAGGCCTGCTTTGGTGTGAGAGCTTTTACCTCCTGCTTTCAGGAAGGAAGGAGGAAGATTTGAAATCCTCCATCTGTTTGCCTGTTGCCTTTAGCCAGAGAAAATCTTTGTATCAAAGTGTCATTATGAGAAAGCATGTTCTGCTTAGGTTAGGTAACTCGGTCCCTTTTAAGGAATGTGGTCTGAACAGAAAAGCTATACATTCTTCGTACACTTCGCAAGTTATATTTAAATAAATGCTTCCTAGAAAGTAGTAAAGGACAGAACGGGGCAGGAAGGGGCAGATCTGAGGTCCCGAGTGTGTGTCACCGGCCCCCTCTGCTGTCTGAGCCTGACCTTGTCACCCCAGGGCCCTGCCGAAATGTCACTTTCTAAAGCTGAGTCTGAACAAGACTCAGTGTTGCTATGAAGAAAAGCCAAATGACAACCAATTGGATGCTGCCGCCCCACGTAGCAGATTCTGCTCAGACAATGAGTGCTAGGGGTTGTTGAGTCGAGGCTGACAAGCCCTCTGAAGAGACACTTGCTGCTGTGAGGATGGTCTGCTTCTGAAGGACCGAGTGGACCAGAAGTGGAAGAGGCAGGCTTGTGTCCACACAGCTGCTGGGTCTGTCGCCCTACTGGAAAGGTCTTTCTGTCCCGTTGGGGGGAGAAAGATGCCATAAAGACACAGTTGAGCCAAGCCAGCTAAAGTGGAAACTTGCCGAGCTTCCGGTCCAAACTCAGGGATGCCCACATCCATGTTGTGTCCAGAGCTCCGCGGGAGACCATGTGTCATTCTGCCACAGAGGCCGGGAAAGAAGGAGCTGAAATGCTTTGCTAAGCTTGGAGAGCCCAAGCTAGAATTGCAGGCCGAGACCACTGGTTGTGTGTCTATGCTGGGCAAAGGCAATGAGACGATTATTGCTGGGGAAGCAGCTTTTCCCTTCCTTTCTCATCAATGGACGTAAGGTCTTGGTCAGGAAGGATGAGCAAGCAGGTCTAGAGATCTGATGAACAGCCTTGTGCATGTAATCAATGGTACTGTGCACTCAAAATTTGATTGCGAGCTGGTGAGAGGACTCAGTGGATAAATGCAGCTGCCACCAAGCCTAATGCCGTGAGTTCAATCCCTAACACCCGCAGGTGGAAGGAGAGAACTGACCCCTGCAAGTTGTCCTCTGACCTCCACTCACACGTCATGGCATACATGTGCATAGGCGCACACAATTTTCTTAATGTAAAAAAAAAAAAAAATGTAATTTGGTTAAGAGAGTAGCTCTCGTATTGTACTCTAACCACAATTGAATTGATACCTTTGTTTTTGAGAACTTGCCTGCTTCCTACATGTAAACGACACATATGAAAACTTCACCTGACTCCACCTTCCCTGCTCTGTCTCCTACCGCCACTACAGTACAAAGAAACCAACACCCTCATCACCACCATCCTGGAGGTTCAGCCGAGATCCTCCTCGGGCGGCGAGGGGAAAAGCAATGATGAAATTGTCCAGGAGCTCGTTGCTTCCATCCAGACCAGAGTTCCAGGTAATAAACACTTCCTGGCGTCTACCCATAACGGGAGCCTTAGGAATAAACCCAGAGAACTAAATGGTAAGCAGATGCGGAGGCTTAATTTTTTTTCATGGATTTTCTTTCCCTGGAGAGCTCGCCTCACGTGGAGTTCTCCGTTTATGTCTAAAGATCTACTGCACCCCAGCAGCCCACCTGCAAGGACCACGAGGAGCCACCTGGCTTACAGCCCACACGACTTCAGCCAGGCTTTGCTCTGAGCTCGGGTTCTAAAGTCTCTGGACCTGTGGCGTCCAAGACAGTAGCTGCTGGCTACATGCGGCAGCTTGCTAACCTTAAAATTTGACATTAAGTGCTCGGTTGCACTAAGCATTTTAAATGCTTGCGTCTTGGACAGCACAGATGGGGACATTTCCAGCATGGTTTAAAGCTTTATTAGAATCCTGTCCTAGAATCCACTTCAGTATCTTCTTTATTCAGGAGAAATGGCCACTGGTAATTTATGGAATCTTCCTGAATGATCACAAGAGAGCCACTCTCCCACTTCCCTGAGACTGACAGTATATTTACGTCCCTAGATCAACTGTTCATGGTCGGAAGTAATGTCATAACAAGAGAACAGAAACTGAGGTACAGAAAAAGAACCATGACAGAGTCCTAAAGACTCTAAAGGCCTCCGGGTGAAAAGGAGCTCTGAGCCATGTGACCCAAGCATAATCCTGTCATTCCCCACCACACAAAGGGCGGGCCCCAAAAACCGAATGTCCACTTGGGCGGGGAGTTGTGTTAATGTTGAAGAACACTGTCAGTTAATGTAGGGAGCAGTTTCTTCTACATAAATAGAATGTAGGAGAAGAGTAGAAATGATGCAGAGATGAGGGGCAGTGGACACAGCAGACTTCCTCCAGAGTCCCGTTGACGCTGAGATTTTCTCTCCATGCTTCATAAAGCTCTCACTTACACTCTGAAATGGGAAGCAGGTTTCTCCACACATCATGGAGCTTATGCTTTTTCTGTGAAATGAGAAGCAGGCCATCTGCTGAGACTGAGAACAGGAGGTCCGATCAGCTCCACAGAACTTAGGGGCTTGAAATGCCCCCCTCTGTGGGGGATAATAAAGCTCGTATAACTGCAGCTCTGTGGTCCGGAGAGATCAGGCTGACCCACACCCTGCTGAGTGATGTTCCTCCAGCAGCCAAATTGTGAATGCTTCAGAAGGAATCCAGTCTGCATATGGTATATCTTAGAACCCCTTATGTGCTCACCCTTGCCACAGACATTCAAGGAAAACAGAGTTCCTTCCTTCATCCTAGCCCATGTGGCTCATCTGGACCTCCGTTTTGTAGGACTGGGGTAGGAAGGACATATCATTCTCCCTCCAGTTCGACTCCAGTCTTGAGTGATGCTCGTAACTTGGAATAAGCGCAAGTCTCTCTCAGTCTCTGTCTCCCACTTCCACCCCTTCCTGTCCTGGAAGCAATGCAGGTCTACAGGAAGACCAAAACTTACACACATATTCGAGGGATGAGGGGAACACGACACTGGGTCCCTGGCCCTCGGGTCTCTGGATCGTTGCTTGTCAACTAAGCCATCACTTTGGTGGGTGGCATTTGTCCCAAGGTGTTCAGAGCTCTGCCTCTCATTCTGCCAAAGCCAAATGTATCTTGGTGAAGTCAGAGGACGACTTGTGGGAGTCGGCTCTCTCCTTATAACTAGGTGTGGCTCGGGGATTGAACTCGAGTTAGGAGGTTTAGCAGCAGGCACCATTACCCACTGACCCATCTGCCCAACCCCAGATGTATTCTCTTAGGCCTCCCTGCCACGCCTCCACACCCACTGTGGAGACTGACCCACAGGAGCCCCTCACTCAGACCTGCAGAGTCCACAGGCACACTGACTTATGCCTCACTGGCTTCCTCTCAGCCCCTCCCCCATGGTTACCCAGAAAGGAAGCAGGCTGCCCTTCGCTTGGGTGCATGACTTCCTCCCACACTATCCCAGTCAGTGTCTCTTGTGCTCTACCTACCTGTGTCCAAGCCAAAGTTCAAACCAGCCCAGAAGATGAATGAATACTGCCTTGACAAGAAGTGAAATACTGATTCTCTCTCTCTCTCTCTCTCTCTCTCTCTCTCTCTCTCTCTCTCTCTCTCTCTCTGACAGACACATTTTTCCCTGATTTCCATTCATTTAAGCCTTATTATTTTGTGACTGCTTCAATGTAAACACAGGTGGATCACCAAAGACTTATAAATTTTTTTTAAATGTTGTCAAATTGAAACTCTTGCTTAAATAATGAGAGAAATTAGCTTTAGGGAAAAATACATGTAACAAAAAGCCAGGCCCCTGAGAAGGCTCGGGGGCTGAAGCGCTCACCTGGCCAGTGTGAGGACCTGTGCTCACGGGAAGGTGGAAGGGAGAGCTGAGTCCTCCAGGTTGCCCTTTGACCCCCACAGTCCATCATGGCATGCATACACTTGCACTCACGTGTCGCATGAAAACACAACAATAACAGATAATGTTTTAAAGGAGAAGCCCCTGACAGTAGTAGTGTTGTGAAGATGGAAATCAAGGATGTCTGGTCTGAGAAGCCAACTGTGTGTGTTTCAGAAGCCCTGCATATGGAAGGAGCCTCCGAGAGCCTTTTTGTCAAGGACCCTCAAGGCCGCCTGGACTCTCTGACCACCGTCCTTGGCCAGGAAGTGGACCGGTTCAACAACCTGCTGAAGTTAATACATGTATGAAGGCTTACCTCCATCACTGCTACTGGGTAGCTGAGCCTGAGAACAATATAAGACCATGAGTGTGCTCAGAAGTCTCCATCCTGTCGTTTCTAGGCTTCTCTTTGGCTGTACTAAGCCCTCCTCAGACCCAGGCTGTGTGTGGTTGAGTCAGCATTCCCTTATTCTAACAGCGGCTGTGTGAACATGTGACATTACAGACCCTCAGGCTCCTCACTGATCTGCCTTACATCTGTAGAATTACTGTTGGGGGCTGGAGAGATGGCTCAGTGGTCAAGAGCACTGGCTGTTCTTTCAGAAGACCCGGGTTCAATTCCCAGCATCCACATGGCAGCTCACAACTGTCTAGAACTCAAGTTCCAGTGGATCTGACTCCCTCACAAAGACATGCAGGTCAAACACCCATGCATGGAAAAAAATTACTGTTGGGGGCTGGAGAATGGTTCAGTGGTCAAGAGCACTGGCTGTTCTTCCAGAGGACCAGGATTCACTTCCCAGCATCCACATGGCAGCTCACAATTGCCTGTAACTCCACCTCCAGGGGCTCTAACACTCTCACACAGACATATATGCAGGAAAAGCACCAATGAATACAAAATAGAAAATAAAATAAAAATAAAATTAAAAACTCCTTAGAATTACTGTCAACTCACTTGAAATTTTCCAGGACCTCAGCACTCAGTTAAGAGTGAGTTGGGGCTGAGGAAACAGTTTAGTCAGGACAAGCCCAGTGACCGAAGTTCAAGCCCCAGAACCCAAGTGAAAAAAGTAGAAGCCTTGGGCAGCGGCCTGCCCTTGTAATCCCCTCTCTGGAAAGCAGAGAGAAAGGTGGGTTCTTGGGGAATCATTGGTCAGCCAGTTTAGCCTACTTGGGAAGTTCTAGGCCAGTGAGGAACCTTGTCAAAAAAGAAAAAAAAAAAGTAGGGCTGAAGAGATAGCTCAGCAGTTAAGAGCGATTTTTGCTCTTCCGGAGGACCTGGGTTCGATTCCCAGCACCCACATGGCAGCTCACAACCACCCGTTAACATCAGTCCCAGGGAATCAGATGCCCTCTTCTAGCCTCCCCAAGCACACATGTGGTGCACATACATATACACAGGCAAAACACTGAAGCACATAAAATAATAAAATACATAGATTTACTTTTTGTTAAAAAGAGGTAAAGACAATGTCAGAGGAGTGATACCTGAGGTGGTCTTTTGCCACATGCGTGTACACACACATGCTCAGTCACACACATAGACACTGTGAAAGCCATTTTACATTCCCTCTCCCAATAATTATGCCTGTAATGTGCACTGATCTTTTTTTGTGCTCTCAGATTTCTCTAGAAACACTCAACAAAGCCATTGCTGGACTTGTGGTGATGTCTGAAGAAATGGAAAAAGTGTATCAGAGTTTCCTCAACAACCAGGTTCCCTCTCTGTGGTCTAACACAGCCTACCCATCCTTGAAGCCACTGGGATCATGGGTCAAAGACCTTATCCTGAGGACCGCATTCGTGGATGTACGGAAGATTTCACTCGTGCGGGTTTTGATGGATTTGGGAGATTTCACTCGTGCGGGTTTTGATGGATTTGACAGCATGGCTGGCCCTAAACTCCTGAGGGAGCTCTGAGTAACAACTGTTAGCAATCATTTGATTCTGGAGAAACAGAACCTTCTAGTATGGCTTCACTTTGAAAGTCTTAAGTAGATTATAATGCCATTTTCCCTAGGCTCTTATCTATATATTGGTTTTCAACTCCAGGCCTTTCTTGAGGTTTTAGCTGCAATGTACAGCCCCATTGTAGAGTGTAAAAAATGGCATGGCTCCACCCAGTCAGATGTGTGTTGGCTGCCCCAGCCTCTTGTCCCCTGTGGGTTCAGGTTGGCAGTCAAGGCTGGTAGTTGAGAAGGGGAATGGACCAGCAGTAATACGAGGGGCAGAGGGTAATTCAGAATTCATTTAGATGCCACCCTCCCCTCCCAACACAGCTCTGATTTAGACAGCTCATTCTACCTCCGAAATGAAATGCTTCATGAAATCACGTCTCTCCCTTAGCTGTGGCTCAAAAGAGGACAACCCAAGTCCTTCTGGATTTCCGGCTTCTTCTTTCCTCAAGGATTTCTCACAGGTACTGGTGCCTTCCTAGGAAACTCTTGCAGGAAAGGCTGTGGTTTTTTACACGCACAGGGTTTCTAGGAGCTGGGGAAATAGTGTGGCTGCCGATGGTCCTGCTGACCCGGCTGATCTAGGACAATCTAGGATTACTCCTCCTCCATCGTGGAGGTGGAGGGAGTGGGAGGGGAAAAATAGATGCTCCCTGGTAAACTAATCCTTGCCCTTCTCTGGTTATCCATGGGTTTGATTTAGGCTAAATCCATGAATAGATAGCTATTGGTTCAACTCTCCATGTGACACAACCCTCCCATTTCCCACCCTCCTTCAGAGGTTTCCACTGCTGTCACCCTGCACATGCCTCAGCTCTAGGCAGCCTCCTCTCTCTAAAAGATACTTTCTATTTTGAGACAGGGTTTGGTTTGTTTGTTTGTTTATAGTTTGGGATTTGTTGGTGGTTTTTGTTTGGGTTTTTACTTTTTGTTTTGTTTTTGGTTGGTTGGTTGGTTGGTTGGTTGGTTGGTTGGTTTTTTGAGACAGAGTCTCATTGTGTAGCCCTGGCTAGCTTGGAACTCACTACGTAGACTAGGCTAGCCTTGAATTTACAGAACTCTGCCTGCCTCTGCCTCCCGGGTGCTAGATTTAAAAGTGTTTGCTACTATACCTAACTTGTTTGTTCTATAGGTGTGGGGTGTGTGTGTGTGTGTGTGTGTGTGTGTGTGTGTGTGTAGCAAGTATTTGTATGGAGGCCAGAAGAAGCTGTTGGATTTCCCTAGCACTGGAGGTATATAGGTGGTTGTGAGTTGCCTAATGTAGATACTGGGAACTGAACTCGGGTCTCTGCAAGAGTAATAACTGCTCTTAACCACTGAGCCATCTCTCCAGCCCCCTTTCCCGTCTTCTTAATCATGACATAAACTTATACATCCCTTGGGTCCTTAACCATCCCCGCCCCCAGCATAATCCAGGCTTCTATGCTCTATGAACTAATTCCATGTAGAATGTTAATAGCTTGAGTTTCTTTTCCAGTTATTTTTCCTTACATTTATTTATTCCTTTATTGGGAGGGAAGGCATGCGTATTCACAAGACAGATGTGGAGGTCAGGGGACAACTTGCTGGAGCTGGCTCTCTCCTTCCACAATGTAGGTCCCGGGGACCAAACTCATCAGGCTTGGCAGCAAGGGCCTTCTCCTGCTTAGCCATCCCACCAGCCCCAGTGATGGTTTCTGTGGAGAAGGAGCTCTCTGACGCTAGCACAGCCTGGGTGAATGGGAGGACGAAGGATCTGTGGAGCAGCAATGTACTTTAAAAGACCTACGCTCTTGTATTTTCAGGAACTCTTCAGAACCATGCTCGAAAATATAACTTGCCTATAGATGAGCTGAGTTTCAAGTATAACATGATCCCCTCCTACCGAGATCAAGCCGCAGTGGTAGAAGCGGCCAAGGACATTCATTTTGGAGAAGAACTGCCCATGGACCTGGAGGTATTGCCCACCTGACTACATGGCAAAGCTTCTATCCACTGTCAGTGAAGAGTTCAGCCAGTCCCCCCTGCCCCACCACCCCCATTCGCAGGAGCGGGAGAAGAGGGCGGTACTCATACCCCAAGGCCAGCTCCTCAGCAGCAACTAGATGGAAACGTCTCAAATGTAGTCCAATTTACAGAACTACTTTTCTGCATAAAGCTACATCATTTAGATTCAGACAGCAGTGGTGTCCATCTTACAGAGGCAGTATAATAAGACATTCAAAACAGTTTCAGAATGAAACAAACTTGAGTTTGAATCCTGGTTCTGCCCTTCACCAGCCATGTGTGCTGAAACAATTGCTTACGTGCCTGAACTTCGGTGTTCTCATCTAGAAATTGGGGCTGATGACAGGACTCAAAGAAAGAAGCAACATGTGTCATATAGCCAACGACAAGTTCACTCACATAATCCACTATAATATTATAGACGAAGTTTGTCTACAGCAGCCACTCGGCCCCCTCCTGGCAGAACTGAAATGCTGCCTTCATACCCCTTCTAACTGTAACCACAGTAGGTGTGTGCTGTAGGGGTGTGTCTTAACGGTCTTACCCTCTTCCAATAGTATTGCAGATATATAATCTATCTTCTAGAAGGGCACGCAGATCCTCAAGGGGCCTTGCTGAGAAGAACAGATCCAGCCCTTACCTCCCTCCCTCTGCTTCTCAAGAGGGAAAGAAAAGGCATTACTCACAATGTCAGATAGTCTAAGGTAGCCACAATTGGGTTTCCCAGGAGCATCCCCAAGTCTGCATCCTGGTGCAGTGTAGCCAGTATCAAATTCAGTACCAAACTGAGGGCCAGGGTGACCTGCCTCTCAGATCTTTAGGGTACCCCTCTCTGAAATGCAGGAATAGGAACGACTGTTTTTAGAGGTACTTGTTGAAGGGGTGGGACACAGGCAGTGACTCAAACTGTTCATCCCTTCTCCTCCGCTCACCCCTGAACTTCTGTCTTTCAGTTGCCCTCTCCTGAAGATGGAGTTCTTGTTCACGGGATGTTCATGGATGCTTCTCGGTGGGATGATAACGAGATGGTCATAGAAGACGCATTGCCGGGACAGATGAACCCCATGCTGCCTGTAGTTCATTTTGAACCACAACAAAACTATGAGCCAATCCAAACACTCTACCACTCCCCACTCTACAAAACAGGAGCCCGGGCAGGAACGCTTTCAACCACAGGTGAGGATGTTCTTCAGATTTGTACATGGGGCCGGAGAGATGGCTTAGGAGGGAAGAGCACTATCTGATGCTCTTACAGGGAACCCAGGTTTGATTCTTAGCACCCACAAGGTGGCTGACAACCATCTGTAATTCCAGTTCTGGAGGATCCAGTACCCTCTTCTGGCCTTCAGGGGCACTGCACACATGTGTACACAGACAAACAAGCAAACACACACCCATGTACGTAAAAATAAGTATGTTTTAAACAAAAACCTCAATCAAAACCCAAATACTGCTGGGCATGGTGGCACATACCTTTAATCCCAGCATAATCAGACAGGTCTTCTGTGAGTTCAAAGCCAGCCTGGTCTACATAGTGAGTTCCAGACTAGCCAGAGGTACGTAGTAAGACTGTCTCAGAAAGAAAAGAAAAAAGCCAAATGCTGGTCACTGAATCGGTATAGTGCTTGCCCAGCATACACAACTTCCTGTGTGAAGTCCTCAGCACTGTGTAAAACTGGGGGTGGGGTATGTGCCTCTAATCCCAGCACATAGGTCAAGGCAAGAGGATGAGAAGTTCAAGACCATCTTCAACTATTTAGCAACTTTCTGGGGCTAGCCTAGGCTATGAGACTCTCTCTCTCTCCCTCTCCGCCCCCCTCTGTGTGTCTCCCTCTCTCTCTCTCTCTCTCTCTCTCTCTCTCTCTCTCTCTCTCTCTCTCTCTCTCTCTCATACACACACACACACACACACACACACACACACACACACACTGCTGCACTGGGGATGAAGCTCAGTTATGGAATACTTGCCTGGCATGGAAAGTGTCTGGGCTCAGTGCTCAGGAGTGAAAAAAAAAAGTTAACTCTGCCAAAAAAAAAATTGCTGGCTGTAACACACTAAGAAAGTTGTTGGTCCAATTAACTAGATTTAAGATGGGAGTATCTGTGCTGGAGAAATGGTTCAGCAGTTAAGATCACTTACGGCTCTTGCAGAGGACTGGAATCCCATCCCTAGCACTAATGTTAGCCTGTGACTCCAGCTCCAGAGGATATAAACCCCTCTTCTGGCCTCTTCAGACATGTACACTCATGTGCACATACCCCCATGCAGACACACATACACATAAGTAAATAGAAATAAAAGAATACACATTTATGGCTGGTGAAGCTGTGTTTGTAATGACGCTGGGTGTACATGGACATCAGAACCTTAGTGTTCATTCCTGTTAGAACTAAGAAGTAGAAAACAGAGTTTAATGGGCAGAGACTTCCAGTTCCAAAGTGATGGACTGAATAGGCACTGAAAGCACCCCTCACCAAATAAAACCTGGCCTGTCATAAAAGAGGTTTTACATGAAGTAAGTGAAAAGCTGTGTTACAACACTCTGAACAGATCTGAGACACAGTCCTCAAAAGGAGGCAGAGAGAAAGAAAACCATCTCTACGGATAGATATGCATACACACAGACACGAAAATTAAAATTTTAAGTTAGATCATTGATAGATACTTGAGGCTTAATCACCAAATTTTAAAATGCTTAACTCCTAATGAAATGGTTGTAATAATTGCCAGTGGCTGCTTGTCTCCTAAAAAGTCAGTCAGGTGTACGCATGTTTCCTAATGGAGGTGCAGGTCACCGTAAAATGACCTTACTGAAGCAGTCAAATCTCTACGTCTAAACCTTCCTTCACATGGATAGGAGAGATGTCCGGATTCTGGGAAATCTAGTGGGACAAACAACCCGGTTATGTCAACAAATATATTGTAATGGGTGGCAAAGACACAGAGGGGGACTTATAATTAAAGGAGATTTAAGGCACACGTCATTGCTGTGGGGTGTGGCCCTTATTTGGAATCTGAATCAAGCTAACTGTCAAGTACCAATATACTGTATGGAACAGTGCGGGGAGGGGGTTGCAGGTATTATCTGTGTATGTACACTTGAAAAATTTGAACAGCTATTGGAAGTTAACATCTTAGCTGTGACAGTTGTTAAGTCTCTAGGAGTCATGACTTAAAGACACACACTAAAATAAGTGCAGCAGAAATTGACACCTAGTATCTGCTTCAAAGTAATCTAGGAGTCGTGAAGAGGTGTATAGGATGAGACAGATACAAAAGGAATGTTTCCATTTATCCACAGAGGAAAAAACAAATATGATCAAACATGAACAGTGAACCTAGTTAACCAATCAGCGCATTCTAACAATTTCTCGCTATGCTTTAGAACGACACAGTAATACCGTTTTGAAACTAGGCTGAACGAATGGCTGTCCAAGTCTCTTGTGAGCTGTAGCATCATAAAGAAGAATGAAAGCAGGCAGGTTCCTCTTGTGATGGAGACCGGAAATATTTCCAGATGTAAAATGAGTTTCTTCACTATGGGGTCCCCACCCACCTCAGAGCTAGTTCAGCTAAGGACCTGCACAGGCCCTGGTCCTTCCTGCAGACAGCAGCTTCCTGTAGTTCAGGCTCTGTAGTTCTAAAGCCCATTTACATTCAGGCACCCTGACCCTCTGGGAAACACAGCCTTTATTCCTGCATCCTTTTCTTTCTTTCTTCATTCATTTATTTTGAGACAGCATCGCACTGTGTAACTCTAGCAGCTTGGAACTTGCTATGTCCACCAGGCTGGCCTCCAATTGGTAGAGATCCAGCTGTCTCTGCCTGCCCAGTGCTGGGGACAGACATGAACCACCACACCCAGACTGCGATTTATTTTTAATTATGTGTATTTGTCATGGGGGGTGGGAGGTTACAGAATATGAACACCTGAGTGCACATACCGCCAGGGTCCAGAAGAGGGCATCAGATCCCTTGGCGCTGGAGTTCCAGGTGACTGTAGGCTGCCTGACGTTGGTGCTCATACATACGCTCTTAACCATTGAGCCGTTTCTCCAGCCCTCCTATATTCCTTATTACACACATCCGACTGCCCTTAACCTTCTAGTCATCCTTCTTCCCTCTGCAGAGCAGCCCACTTTTGCTTTCTTTAACCACAGTCCACAAGGCAATGTCTGTGTGCTTGCCGTAACCATCCTGATGACCTCTGACATCAGCCCTCCAGGGTTCCAGCCCAAGCAGATATGTAACATGAGCCACACACATCTATCCCAATCATCTACCTCTTGGAGATGGTTATTGTCTAACTCTGAGTCAAAGCAGAGTCTACTGTACAGTGAACCTCTCAGAAAACAGTGGTGAGACGCGGAGAGAAAGGCTTTGGGGCGGCAGCTCAATTCATTTCTGGCCAACAGACAACTTGGTTCTGCTTAAACAGACAGTGGTAGCAGGGGGTTGGTTATGTCCCGAGTCCTTCTCCAGATGTAAGGAAGGCCTCATGTGCTCAAGACACTGACTGCCTGTGGGGAAGTGTACATTGGGCTGGCACCCAAAGAAGCATGGAAAAGGAGAATGTGAGCTTACAAGGGGGTGCTTAGGACCCTGGACAAATTTCTGCACTGCATAAAACCCGTAAATACATTGGAATACTGTCTAGATTGGCTTGCCATTGAACTTGGGCCACTGCACTGGACAACCTGGTTTTCCATAGGACACAAAAGTAAGGAGAAGGTAGAGGCGTCCTCTCCTGGGTACGATACCCTCCCCTGATGTTCATCCATACTGATGTCATCTGAGAAAGCAGTCCCAAGAGACAGCAGTTTCCACTGAGGACAATAGTGTCTTCTCTATAACCCCTCAGACAGCCACACAATGGAAAGGACACTAAGAGTGACTTTTTCTATTGAATGACTAGAGACAGAATGCCTGTCACTATGCTTATTCATTTCAGGATCCCAAGACCCTTCCAGTGTAGCATGGGATGCAGGATGGATGGAGGGATGGAGGGATGGATGGATGGATGGATGACCACATGAATAGATACCTTACCTACCATTAAATACCCCTAAATCCCACTGAAATGTCAGGCCTTAATCCCAGCCCAATACTCCTAGATTCGGACTACAGACAACCTGAAACATACTCATCAAGTTATAAGATCTAAGCCTGACAGGCCCTAAAACACCATGATTCTAAAATCTCAACCTGCATAGCATGAAACCGGGAACTTTGGAGACCTGTGCCCTACATCTTCAGGTTCAGTTGGGTCTCAAGCTAGAGTCCCTACACTCTCGGTATCTCTCTGAATCCAGAGGTTACTCTTTAAATAACAGCTCTTCTCTCCCACCCCCACCCCACCCATACCCACTCGACCCCCACCCCCACCTCTCTTGTATCCCTTATTAGGCCATTCAACCAACTTCGTGGTGACAGTCCTCCTACCCTCCAATCGGCCCAGTGATTACTGGATCGCCAAGGGATCTGCATTACTCTGCCAGCTGAGTGAATGAACAGGGGCCATGCTGATCAGAGATCCTCCATGGTGAGGAGAAAGTGACTTCTAACCTGACTTAAGTGTAGCTGCTGCAGCTGTTATTTCTCCCACGACCTAAAATAAAGTAGTTTTGAGTTATTTCTGTTGGAAACCCCAGCTGTGATGTGGAGGCGACGGGATCATACACCCTCTACTAAACTCACTCCCTGACTCCATGTGAAAGCCTAGCTGCTTCTCTTTGGTGTGTTGCTCAGAGACCTGGGAAGAACGAGGAGTCGGCCCTCATTCACACATTCTCCCTGCCTTGTCACAGTTGTATGAGAGGCCCACAGTCCATGTCAGCCTCATGGCCCCAGATACTTCAGTTTCTAGACTTAATTAAAGTTCTCGAAAGTCCGACATGCAGAAGGCTGGTCCAACAACAATAATGACCATCAGGTGTGTCCAACCTTTTGACATTGTGACATGACATTGTCACCCACAAAGTTCACCCTTGAGAACTGTGCAATTGAATTAATTGTGCAAAAATAGTGGCAGGGGAGTCTTAGCAATGTGTGTGTGTGTGTGTGTGTGTGTGTGTGTGTGTTATGTGTTCATGTATGTGTGTGTGAATGTAGGCACATGTATACCATCATAGTGCATGTGTGAAGATCAGAGGGTAATCCTCACTGTCTACTTTGAGGCAGAGGCTCTCATTCACTGCTGCATATACCAGCATAGTATACCAGCATAGCTGGCCCATGAGCCTCTGACAGTTTTCCTGCCTCTGCTTCCCACGTCCTAGACTGGGATTTCAGACATGCTACTATGTCTGGCTTTTATATGGGTTCTCAAGACTCCTGCTCAGGCTACCAGGCTTCTGTGGCAAGCACTCTACCCACAGAACCCTCTCTATCATCCTAAACCTTCCACTTATGGATGAACCAGTGTCAAAATTGGCCACATCCTAATTGGGTGCATCTGAGCCCAGGAAATGACTGGGAATGAGCCCACAAAAGTCTCCCGAGGGACTGAGAAGATGGCCTGCTGTGCGAGCATGAGGACTTGCCTTGCGTTTGACTCCCCAACATCCACATAAAAGCTGGGCTTGGAGTATCTATAACCACAATGCTGGGAGTGAGAGCACAGAGACAAGAGGATCCCTCGTGTTCATTGGACAGCTAGCCTGGCCAAACAGATGAGCTGCGGGGTCACTGAAAGACCCTGTCCCAAAAAGTAAAATTGAGAGTGACAGAAGAAACCCCAAGGTCAACTTCTGATCTCCATAGTCACCTGCACACACATACAAACAATACATACAACACACACACACACACCAGGAAAGGAAGGGAAGCCAGAGCTTAAGATCCAAGCACACAAGCTACCCTAAGCCAAACGACAAATACGTGATGGTATTACTTCCTAGTCTTTCCCAGTCCTGTAAAACTGTTCTGAAGTCTTGGGAGCTACTCCAAGGCCCAGGAGAACAGAAGAGGACCCACGGGGAATAGACGCTGATCTGGAACCTGTGGCTAGGGGAAATCAGCTGGACAGGGCTGAAAGTTTCCATTTGGGGCACAGGTAAGGCAGTTCTACCTGTGTCGTTTCACTCAGATTCTCCCTAAGAGACCCAATAAACATGTAACTACTAAATAACACAGAAGAAGTGGTAGTGTAAGCCCACTTTTTGTACAGCCCCTCCAACAAATCCCCCGGGGCCTTAGTTAGGGTTTCTATTGCTGTGAAGGAGACACTAGTCTCTAATCCTGCCAGACACAATGGTGCACACTCATAATTCCAACACACAGGAGGATGAGTGGGGAGGATCCCAAGTTCAAGGCCAGCCTGGGCTACATAGCAAGATCCTGTCTCAAAAAAAAACAAAAATTCTCTCTCTCATTTGGGTCTATCAATGTCGGACCAGACTGTGAAGTACAGGGATGGCTAGTTTTAAAGTCCAAGAGGTTAAAGATGGCCTGGATCCTCTAGTTACTGTAAGAAGGGTGTCTCTGCTCTGAGAGCTGGCATTAACACCCAGAACACAGGAATCCGGAGGGACAGGCAAGCCTCCATAGCCACCATCTGGCTGTGGTGAGGATTTCTACAGCCAGGACGCTGCAGCCGGGGCCAGAGGGGTGAGCCTGTCCATAACAGGGACCGGGAGCTGTGGACATTAAGAGGCAAAGACAAAGACTCAGTGCACAGTGGGAGCCACGGCAGTTTCCCACGGCCCGATGTCCACACGGTGACTTTTTATCTCCCTTCTTTAAAGATAGAATTGTGTGTTCATACACTACCGCAGTGCTTTGGGCCATTCCCACCAGAAACCAAATGACAGAACGTTAGGAGGATAGCCAACTGTCCTGAGGTTTAGTGAGTGCTAAAAGCCTGGGTAAAGGAAAACCCAAATCAGAGTTCTCCCATCATTAGCCTCTGGCAATAAAGGAAAGCCCAAATCAGAGTTTCCCCCACCATTAGCCTCTGGTGATCTTGGGCACAGATCTAGCTCTCTGAGCACAGCCAGACCATAAGGCTCCCTCCCTGAGTCTCTGCCCCTCTCGCCTACCCCAGTCTGGGCCTGTGTGAACACCATGCAGGCACACCAAGCCAAGGCAGGACAAGGTTGTGGGCCCATGACTTCAGGCTCGTCTGGTCCTTTCAGCTCAGCTGAGGAATAAAACCCCTAAACCCATGGCCACCTTGAAAGGAAGTGGCCCAAGGTGAAACTACTACCTAGGGGAACTTAATATCCCATCAGCAGAGGAAGGTCAAAAAGATACCATGGGACATGGACAGTTGCTAGCCCTTTACCTAGCTACCTTCAGGCTGCCAGCTTTTATGCATTTAAAACTGAAATTTGGGGCTGGGCTTGGTGACCAAAAGCATTTGCTGCTACTATAGAGGACCTGGGTTCAATGGCAGGGACTACATTGTCAGCTCCCAACCTTTTATAAAAGCCAGTTCTATGGGGAGCCAAGGCTATCTCCTGGCCTCCATGGCCACCTGAACACACTTAGTAGGTGTACATACAGCCAGGTGCATATACATAAAAAAAAAAAAAAACCTTTAAAAAATGCAAGTCACACAGGACAGCAAAGACTCCTTCAGTCCTTTCAAAAACTCCCTTTTGCCATGGGCATGAAATTCTGTCCCTGCCTTCCTGCTTACCTGGACCACTAAATGCTTTTCTTCTAAGGCACCAACCAGAATTGCCTCATCTCGCTATCACTCCCTCCAGGACAGACTTTCACTCGGTCCCCTATGCTCCAGATCCCCGACTCCCTCATCGTTCACTTACACGACATTAGCTCTCTGCATCTACTCATCCAGACTCCGCAGATCTGCTCATCCAGACTCCACTCTGTCTGGTTTCTGCTTGATATCAGCTAGAAGAATTCTTCCTTGGGGAGGCTCTTCCTAAGCCCGGACTGTAGCTAGTCCCCTCCAGCACACATACACACATACCACATACCACAATACCTGTGCTTCCCTTGAAAATTCCTGACTCAGAATCCTGCTTCCTCGCTGGACTGTGCACTTTGTGAAGGCAGGACCAATGCCTCTCCAGTTCACCAACATACACAGCGTGCAGACAGCGGTAAACACACCAGAGGAACTCGGCTTGGGTTAAACTTTAGGGACCCTGGATTCCAGCCTCTCTAATTCTTCCAGAGGCTCCCTGCCCTCCAGACTCCCTCTTCTATCCACCACTGACCCACAGCTGCTCTAAGATGGTGGTCTTGGGTCACCAGTTCTGGCAAGTACACTCATCTCTACAAAGCTTCCCGCTCTGAGTAGTTACTAAACCGTCACAGAACTTCAATGGAAAAAGGGCTAAAAGATCGAGTTCTTCGTGAGCTTTATTCTCACCTCATTCCACTTTTAATGGGCACATCCACACATCCATATTTATTCCAACAGGTATAAACATGTAGCTTTTGCCCCGGCTTGGAGCAACTACCTTAAATGGGCAGACAGGCATCTGGAGAAGGCTACCCCATGAGGGGCCTCCCATCTCTCCCAGTGAGGGGCACTTAAGAAGCCCTGGGCTAGACCCTCCCTTCTGTCTGTGATGTGCCGCCTTCTGGGACAATGCTGAATTCAGCCCGCCATGTCTGTCCCCAGTCCCACCATCCCCTCACTTCCTCTGATGTTTACACACACTCTCCCAGCTCTAACACGAACCGAGACCATGTCAGTCACACCCGCTGGCTCCCATCTCTCCACAGCAGCATCCTTGTGTAGAGGGACACCGGCCCTCAAAGGGGGGGACAACTCCCACACCTCAAAAGCGGAGCTGTCAAGACTCACCCAAGTCAGCCTTGATCCCTCCTCCTCCCCGACAGCTGGCACTTGGCCCAATCCGAGGCAGCTTCTGCCTGCAGCTGGACTCCTGGAGCTAAGTCGCTGATGCCCAGTCTTAAAAGCTTCCTGAAGACGCTGCGTTAGCTGCAGCCCTTTACCTGCTAACATCTAAACCTGCCTTTTTTATATTCAGTGCTCTGTGTGACTTCAACCTTTGTACCCAGGACACCCAGGTGTGTGTGGATAGTGTCTTTCTTCGTCAGCTCTGCAAAGGGCAAAGGCCTCACACACACACACACACACACACACACACACACACACACACACACACGTTAGATGGCTCACAACTGCTGTAACAGGAAGTAATTTCAAGAAAACCGGAGTGATGGTAGAAATTCTTGAAATTACTTCCTGTTTTCTAGGGGTGAAGACATCTTCAGGGAATCCTGAAAAGAAAATTTTTGGGTTAATTGTCAAGTCCTGTATCATTTGTCCAGTCTCTGCATAATAGGAAAGTTCAGGGCTTGTCACAAGTCCTTGTTCGAGTCATCTGTCAGGCTGGATCATCTCAGCTAGTCATCTTGAAATTGTCCTGACCAGTTTGTAGTCCAAAGTCGATCTTTCCGTGGTGTTAATTGGCTTAATGGCTTTACCATAGTCCATGTGGAATCATCATTGTGGGATCCTGTCACCTTTTGAAGATTTCAAAGTCACTGTTAGGCGTGGCCATGGTTCACTGCAGACTTTTTTTTTTTTTTTTTTTTTTTTTTTGTGCCTCCTCTGTGGTTTGGAGTAATCACAGTCTGATAAATGTCTGTCTCTCAGAACCATGAACATTCTTCCCTAGAAGAGAAAATCTTCACAGCAATTTCTCCCCACCATTTGTCTTGCCAAACTTTTCCAAACTGACCTTTGCCGATGTTTTCTTGTAACACAATGGTCCTGGCAATTGTTCTTTGAACAAGTAGCAGTAAACCCTTTGTCCCAGGTAGCAGCATCACTGCAGTCACCAACATGAGAAGCAGCCAGCAGCGTGGAGCAGCAGCAGAAAGGTATATAAGGCATGAGGACCAGAAAATAGAAGCATTTGGCTGGTTAAGCTTTTAGCTGGTTAAGCTTTAGGTTTTTGAGCAGCACAGTTCAACTGAGAGCCATTCAGATATGAGGACACAGAGGCTTCCAGTCTGAGGAAACAAGACCAGCTGAGAAGTTGGCCAGGTGAGGTTAGCTGTGGCTTGTTCTGTCTCTCTGATTTTCCAGCATTCACCCCAATAACTGGCCTCAGGTTTGATTTTATTAATAAGAACTTTTAAGGTTCCTGCTACACCTCTGCCTCTTGAATGCTGGGATTATAGGCATGTACCCTCACCAGTGTGTGTGGCACTAGGGATGGAGCCCAGGGCTTCACGTACGTTAAGCAAGCACTCTACCCACTGAGCTACATCCCCAGCCCCATTTGAGGCCCCTGCCTAAGGACCTTAATCCCACTCCTGAGGGAGGAGACATCATGGCCTGATCCCCTCTTAAAAGTCCCGGATTTTGGAGGTGAATGCTGAGAGCACCCCTCATCTCCCTGGTTTTTCTAATAGGTCCTGTTCCTATTGGGCACCTTTAACAAGAGATTAGGGACGGGTCCTTTTTGGTAAAATCCCCTGGCCTACTTTTCTTTCCGTCACTGTTACTCTGACCGGAAGCAATTTTGGCGGGGAAAACGGCTTATTTTGTCTTCTACTTCCATGTTGCAATCCTCTATTGAAAGACCCCAGGGATAAAACTCCAGGCAAGAACCTGAAGAAGAAACCATGGAAGAACAACACTGCTCACTGGATCACTCTCTGGCTCACTCGTGTTCTTACACAGCACAGGACCACCTGGCTAGGGATGCTGCTGCCCACAGTGGGCTGAGCCCTCCTGCATCAACTGATAAAATCAAGGCACTCTCCCATAGACATGTTCATAAGGCCAATCTGACCTAGGCAATTCCTCAGTTGAGCCTTTGCTCTTAGATGATTCTAGACCAGTGGATCTCAGTACGTGGGTCGTAACCCCTTTGGGGTCAAACGATCCTCTTACAGGAGTTGCCTAAGACCATTGGAAAACATAGATACTTACATTACAATTCATAACAAGTAGCAAAATTATAATTATGAAGTAGCAATAAAAATAACTGTGTGAGCGTCATCACAACATGAGGAACATGAGGTCGCAGCAGTAGGAATGTTGGGAACCACTGTGCTAGACTATATCAAGTTCACAATTAAAGCTAATTTCCCAACATCTCCTTTCTCCTTTCCCTGAAGAAGCCCTTCCCACCTCTCCTAGGATCTCCTCATTGATCTGTTGGCCATCCCCTTCTGTCCACAGATCTCTGGACCAGACAGTGTTCTCAACTTCCCTTCCCTCTTCAGATGACACACTAGAGCTAAGCTGACAGTCCTCTTGATGGTGCATGGTCTCAGCCCAGCTAGAGAGATGGGCACACATCGGCCAGTTATGGACTAAATGAGGGGACTCAGTCAAAATTCTATAACATTGGGCTGTCACAATGACTCAGCAAGTGAAGGTGCCAGCCACCAACCCTGATATCCTGAGTTCAATCCCCAGGACCCACATGGTGGAAGGAGAGAACCAACTCCCACAAGATGTCCTCCAACCTCCTCCCAAGCACCCACAGACATGCACTCTCACATACAAGTAACTGTAAAATAAAACTGTAACATCATGATTAGAACCTGCTCAAAACCACAGAGAATTACTCTCTGATTTCAGAGCAGTGGGAAGACACGCCGCAGAGGGAAGTGACGGGGAAGCACCATCGGGTGTGCAGACTTGGGCTAAGGCCTCAGACTCTGTGTCAGTCCAACATAGCCAGACCAACTTCTCAAAGTGTGACCAATGTAAACACCTGTTGGTGGGCTTTGCTAGCCTCCCAAGGGCACTCCAGAGAAGCCTATGCTGCCTGTCAATCACAGACCTCCCTCCAAATTATATAACTTGTTTTTAAATCTTGTTGAAGGTTTCCTTTCACTGAGAGTGAGCCATTTATCCTGAGATGTGCACACTGATCCTGAAACGTGAGCTTGACATACTCCAGGGGCCTTTGAAATAGCAGGAGATGTTCTTAGAAAACGCATCTTGAAGGTTCCCTCCCTGTATCAACATCTGACAGCTGGTGAGGGCTGAGATGATGTGGAGGTACACAATGTTGCTCTCCTGGAATGCTGCTCTGGAATTATCAAGGATGGCACCCCAAACCCTTGTATATGAACATCGATGGTGCCAAAGAAGTAAGATGGTATTTCTTTCCAGATGGTCCACAAGAAAGAATTCAACTCACTTTTCTCAAAATAAAATAGACAATGTCAGGTATGTTATGGGAGAGAAAGGTGGGTCAGGAATCTGAGAAGAAAACATAACTAAAAAACAAAAGTGCATTAAGGGATAAAAATGCTCAAAGTAGGATTTAGACTTCTGAGTCCAGGGAGATCTGCCTTCCCAAAGCAGAATCCTGTTTTCCAGTCCCCATTCCAGCATTCTTCTCCATTCAAATGTCAACTCGGTAGAAAAAAAAAGCAGCAGCAATCTACATCTCTGAGCTTGCCCCATACCTGCCCTATTGATGAACTGGCCAGGAAGAGAAGGGGGATCTGAAGGATGCCAAGGATGCACCAGGTACCTGTTGAAACTCAGCTGAAGATCTAGGTCCCAGATAAACTTGATGGCCCGTGTCTTCAGAGTTCCCAAGAACAGAGGCTCTTGCTGTGTCTGTGTGTTGGAGTCACTTGCAAAGCTTTGAAGGCCGTGAGCACCTAGGTCCCACCACAGACCAATCAGAATATCTGGACACAGGATGTCATTTGTTTAGCTAGCATGTTAAAACTTCCAGTGTTCCTCTACGGTTGAAAGCATGGTGCAGATAAGCCCCGACCTCACAGCTTGCTCCTGTCCCTGCAGGACATCGACTGTCTGCTGCATTTCTCTTTTATAAAGCCTCCCAATTCAACAGCAGCAAGCTAGATTCCCCTAGCAGTCTGAACAGTGTGTGTGCTCATGGAAGGCCAGGTTTTACCTTGGAGCATCTCTCAGCAGACAGTAAGTGTCCATTTGTGAAAAGATGCTATTTAAAGAATACCCAGGACTGCTCTCAGAGTTCAAGTGTAAAGGTCAGACATACAAAAGGGTGAACTTTACATCACACAATTCAGAGGTAGAAAAATCCAGGATTAAAGGAAAGAACGGGAATACATGCCCTTTACAAAAGACATTGATTTCTGGAGCCTTTTCTGTAAGATGCTTGTCTGGGTTGGGTTGTGTGTTAATGTACAATCTGTTCTCATTACTTACGGCATATTGCATAAAGTTGATGAAACATTGAATTAGTAAGTTCTGAACCATTGCTCTCTGGGGGAAATAGAGGGTTGGGTTCCTGTCAGTCTCTGGTCTTGCCATTCTGCATCAATCAATCAAAGCAAGTTCTTAATTTATGTGCTTCTGCTGTAAGGCTCTTTGTTCAGAATGTACTGTCAAAGCTCAATGCTGGGGTTTTCTCTGTAGGTGCCTAACACCCTTCAGCTTAGGACACAGCCAGATTTCCTGGGCCACCCGTGGAGCTATTTTACAAAGTAAGATCGCCTGCCCAAAAAAGGCAAAACACAAATGGTAACTGGCCCAGGAGGCTGGGGACACAGCTCAGCTGGTGGAGTGCTTGCCTAGCACGCATGAATCCCTGGCTTTGACCTCCAGGCTTAGTGGAGCACACCTATAATCCCAGCATCTGGGAAGTGGAGGCAGGTGGACTGAGACTTCAAGTTCATCCTTGGCCACACAGCAAGTTTGAGACCAGCCTGGGCTACAGGAGACTCTGCTGTATAGATAGATAGATAGATAGATAGATAGATAGATAGATAGATAGATAGATAGATAGATAGATAGATAGATAGATAGATTAGATAGATGATGGATAGATGGATAGATGGATAGATGGATAGATCGATCGATGGACGAGAGAGAGAGAGAGAGAGAGAGAGAGAGAGAGAGAGAGAGAGAGAGCTGAAGTTCTAGTTATTTCTCCTGTTGCTGTGATAAAACTTCAACCAATCTTAAGAGGAAAGCCTTTGTTTCAGCTCACAGCTTAAAGTCCATCATGAAATGGAAATTAGGGCAGGAACTTGGAGGCAGGAGCTGAAGCTGAGACCATGGAGGAATGCTGCTTACTAGGTTGCTCCTTCATGGCTTGCTCAACTTCATTGTTTTTATACAACCCAGGACACTGTGTCCAGGGATGGCACCACCCACAGTGGGCTGGGCCCTCCCACATTATTATTAATAAAGAAAATGCCCCAAAGACTTACCTACAAGCCATTGTGATGGAGGCATTTTCTCAGTTGAAGTTTCCTCTTCCTAGATGACCCCAGCTCGTAGCAAGCTGATTTTAAAAAATTAAAAATAAAAGTAAGTGAAAAATAGAAAACACAGCACAATAAAGACACCACAAGAAAGAGAGATGTGTGCAGAAGGAAAAGGCAGGGCCAGAACATGCTCAGTCTCCGGGGGAATGCACGCACCAGTGATTCAAATTTTTCAGTTTTGCACACATCTATAGATGGCCATTGGAGCACCAGGAATAAGGATTTGCCGGTTACAAATGAACTTTAGCCAACACATAAACTTAGAAATACAAACTCCTGAAGTAGTGATAAACGGTGTTTGCATGATGGTGTGCTCAGCAGCAGCACTCCCACATTCCAAGTGCCAGACACGGTCTCCAGACATGAGATGACGAGAGGGCTCAGTCAATAAAGTGTTCGCTGTACAAACATAAAGACCGACTTCAGATCCCCAGCCCCTATATAAACAGCCAGGTGAGGAGGCACACACGGTAAGGCCAGTGCTGGGAAGTGAGACAGGAGGATTCCTGAGGCTTTAGTGTAGCCAAATTTGTGAGCTCCAGCTCAGCGAAAGATCCCATCGAATATATATATATATATATATATATATATATATATATATATATATATATATATATATATTACATATACATTGGAAATTAATAAAGACACTAGATGTTGACCTCCACATGTGCACAAACATGCCCACAGACTCCGAAAAAATCAATCTCCAAACACAAGACAGGCAAGAGTCTGGCCGGCTGAAGCTGCTCCTCACCACCCTGCCTTCCACAGCACCAGCACCTGACCAGGTCATACACACTCACGTGAGAGCAGAGTGGTGGCGACAGCCGTGAGGGACGGTCAGTGGCAAACAAGCCCACTATTCTCTGTGAGAGATACTGGCTCAGCAACCTGAGCTTGGGTTGGATACGAGGGAACAGAGACCTGGAGCTCAAGAACAAATGTCTCACGGACACCTGATCTCACAGGAAGCCTTCCCATTTGTGCATGGCCTCAATTTCTCAAGCTTCACGAATTCCAAAGGAAACCCGTCCCACGGGGCTTCAGCCTACAACCTTGTTGTTCGAAATCATTTAAACATTTCCACCCACACAGCCGGCTTTCCAGTGTAGACAAGGAGTCAGCATTCTGCCTCCGGCTCAGCCTCCGTCTTCAAGCACTTCGTCTACGCACCTCTGCACCCCATCTGTAAAAGTCGGATAACCAGTCCTGCTCTAAACCATGATCCTGCACAAACTGAGCAGGCCATTGCTAAGGAAATGGAGAGATGGAAAAAAACATCTTTAAAACAGTGTTTAAAACCTATTACTTTTTTGAAATACTTATTTTTGACTTTTAATCGTGTGTGTATGTGTGTGTGTGTGTGTGTGTGTGTGTGTGTGTGTGTGTTCAGGTGGCTGCTGAAGAGGCCTGCAGATGGCATCAGATCCCTTGGAGCTGGAGTCACGGGCAGTTGTCTGCGACAGTCACCTGATATGGGCAGGTGGAAGCCGAGCTTGGATTTTAAACAAGAGGACCAGAAAAAACAGCACATGTCTGGAACATCTGTAAAGGAGGTGAGGGGCCAAGTGAGTGTCCCTGAGAAAAGAGCATCCCTTCATCCCGGAGGTTCTCAGGAGGCAGAAACAGCAGTGCAAAGTCCCTGGACAGGATGGCTCTTGTTGGCTAGACAGCAAGGATGTCAACTTGTCAGAGAGAGACAGCTGAAGAGGAAAGCAGGGGGCAAAGTTCAGGCGGGGGAGGGGCTTCCAAAGATGGGAAGATGCAGAAGGGTCTTAAGTTGGTAGAGCAGGAGCTAGACTCAATCTCCTAAGGTGGGGCAGCCAGAGCTGGACTAGTGAGGAGTGATACGAGCTGTCTTTGATATGTTTAGAGCAGTTGTTCTCAACCTGTGGGTCATGACCCCTTTGCCAATCTCTATCTCCAAAAATATTTACATTATGATTCACAACAATGAAGAGGTTGGGGGGGTTGTCACAACATGAGGAACTGTATTAAAGGGTCGCAGCGTTGGGAAGGTTGAGAAGCACTGGCTTAGAAGGTAAAGGCACCTGCTGTCTACACTAGTGATCTAAGTTCTGTCCCCAGAACCAGCTCACACAAGCGGTCCTCTGACCTCTACTCCTATGCCATGGTATGATCAAAGGCACTAAATAAATAATAAAACAAAAAGATTTTTAAAAATCGAAAGGATCCTCTGGCAGCTATGGAGAACTCTTCCTGAAGAGTGAGCAGACATACCCAGGGAGGGTACCACCGGGATAATCTGATTCACAGAACAGAGTCAATGTTGCAGGACTGAGGAGGCGTGATCTGACGCTGGATACATTCTGGAAGGGGAAAATAGGATTGGATGACTGATACAGAAATGATGAGGGGAAAGAGTAGATTATTAAATCTACTTTAATCCAAAAAACAACTGTTAATCTTACATATTTTGCATCAGTATGGATTTCAGTTTATTGATACAAATTTAAAGTTAATTTTGGTATAATGTATGTATATTTCTACTCTTGTTTAGGATACTATGTTTATGCAGCTCATTTAAAATGTAATATATAATTAAGAAATACAGATTAATGGTCATCTATAATAGCAAACTTACAGTCATGTTAGGTATGTTTTCAAGATCACACAGAGATATAGTTTAGATGGATAGGCAATCTTTAAACACTTCAAAGACCTATAGATTATGGCATTTAAAATGTTTTAAGAACTTAGACTTTTCTCGACAGTGAGACACATCTGCTCCTGGCAGCACCAATTGCTTCAAAAAGGATGATGGGCATTGAAGAAACTCCATATGAAGTTTGTTTTCTTTATGGCAAAAGCTAGCCATGTGGACAAAGAAAATGCCCTTGCCTTGACTGCTGACAGTAGGCTGTACAAACTGGACAAGCAGGACATAAAAGAAAGCGACTACAGAACTTTGCCAAGACAACGTGGGACAGTCCTTTAAAAATCCTGCTTCACAGATAAGTCTGTCAGATATGCTAGGCCTGTAGGCTAAAGATGGGTGCCCCAACATTGCAGAGGAACTTTGGGTGACTGTCCAAGCAGCCTAATGTCCCTATCATTAGGTAACATTACATCCTTCTGGAGTCTTTGATGGAATTGAAGACTAAATAGTTATAATTATGGTTTTCCTTAGTTATAATAGAAAGTAAATTAGATACAAAACTTCAGACTCACCAAGATAAGATAGATAATTAAGTATTTTCTCTAATTTTGTCAAATGGATTAGATATTGTTGTGGTAATTCTTACTTAGTAACTGTTTTTGTTTTACTATATTAAGGTTAAAAACCTTCCTTTTTACTTAGACAAAAAAAAAAAGAAGAAATGCTGTGGGATAATGTTCTTGTACACTGTGAGGACATGTCACTTGAATTGGTTTTAAAAAATGCTGATTGGCCAGTAGCCAATCAGGAAGTATAGATGGGGTGACCAGACTAGAGAATTCTGGGAAGAGGAAGGGCAGAGTCAGGAGTTGCCAGCCAGACACAGAGGAAGCAAGATGAGAATGTCACACTGAGAAAAAGTACTAAGCCACATGGCTAAACATAGATAAGAATTATGGGTTAATTTAAATGTAAGAGCTAGTTAGTAATAAGCCTGAGCTACTGGCCGAGCATTTATAAGTAATATTAAGCCTCCGAGTCAATTATTTAAGAAGCAGCTGCCAGGTATTTGGAAACTTCCACCTACAGATAGATGACAAACAGATGAGCTTGCCTTCAACAGAGAAGTGGGAGATAGGTAAAACATGACTAGAGTGTAGAGTCAGAAGTCTGGTGTTCGCCTGTGGAGCTGACATGTAAAGATGACCCAGTGGGGAGGTCCAGTCATAGGTGCTATAAGAATCTGTAGTTTGTGGAGCTAGAACAATGGCTCAGTGTTTAGGAGTGCTTGCTGCTCTTCCCGAGGACCAGAGTTTAGTTCCCAGCACCTATGTGGGGTTGCGCACAACCACCTGGAAATATAACTCCTAATACCCTCTTATGGTCTCCATGGACACCTACACGGAGAGAAAGAGATGGAGACAGAGATAGAGACAGGGAGAGAGAGAGAGAGAGAGAGAGAGAGAGAGAGAGAGAGAGAGAGAAGTAATAAAAATAAATCTTTAAAAAAAAGAGTATGAGTCAGGAGGTGGTGGTGTACAGCATCTCTGTGAGTTCGAGGCCAGCCTGGTCTACAGAGCGAGCTCCAGGACAGGATCCAAAGGTACACAGAGAAAAAGTCATAAGACTGAGCTAGCTGACCAAGGGACTGAATGCCAACCAGAGGGGAAGAGATCTAGCCTTGGTCTGGGGCCGTCTGACATTGAGATAACAGTGGACAGAAGAATGGACAGACAAGGACGATGAGAACAGGTGGCGTGGCTTGCTGGGAAATCAGAAGGGGAGGAGCCAGCTGAGGAAAGGGCCTTGGGGGGGGAAATAAGTGGCTAGAGAGCTGGCCTCAGCACAGAGACACAGTGAAGTCGCTTCGGACCCAGACAAGACCAACTAGACCGAGTCCTGGGAGCCAAAGCTGTCCCGTGCCCACTCAAAGAACAGCAGCCTGGAGGACAGGAGGGACAGGGAACTCTGACAATGGCTCTCTGCAGGTAGAGACCCTGAGGCCCTCAAAGACTTACAGTCCTTTCTCTAAAGTCTCATAGCCACCAAGTGTCAACCACGCCCCAAGCCCAGGTTTAGTTACATCTTACGTATTTATTTATTGTGTCTGATGTGGAGGTGGGGAACAGGGTGCACATGTAGAGATCAGAGGGAGACTTCCTAGAGTCAGATCTCTCACTCCACCATGTGGGTCCCAAGACAGAAGCCAGGTCCTCAGGGCCGCTCTAACCACTGAGCCATCAACTAACATGCCACACAGTCTTATCATGCCATAGCCTGTGCTTGAAATTCATTCTCTTATCTTTTCAAAATTAATGTCCTATTATTAAGTCAAGCCACGTAATACATGTGTTGTCCCACCAACTCAGGAAGTAGAGGCAGGGGAATCACTCAAGCCCAGAAATTTAGGGCCTGCCTGGACATCAAAGCAAGGTTCCCACTCAAAAGAAAAAAAAAATTGAATAATGAAAATGACACTACTTTCTTCATCGTACTGTCAGAGCACCAGCTGAGGCTGAATCTGCCAAGGCTCTCCTCAGCAGCCCTTCCTGACTCCGTGAGGGAGATCTGCCTGAGAAACACCCACTAACATCAGTGGATCCTTGGGGTGCCATCTTTCCCCAGCCTCTCCTTTATATTTACACAGTTCTCAAGTTTTTCTGCTTATTTGTGCCTAGACTGCATTTTTTTTTTAAAAATGTGCATGTGAGTGAGTGAACTCAGGTGTCCACAGAGGCCAGAAGAGGGTATCAGATCCTCTGGACCTGGAGTTATAGGCAAGTGCTCTTAACTGCAGACCCATCTCTCTACACCCCCTATATTGTATCTTATTCACCTTTGTATTCATATAAAAAATAGTTGCCACATGCATAAAAGTTCAGAGGTTACATTTAAATAAATAAATTTTGTAGTCAAGCATAGTGACAATCTCAAGACTGGCCAGCCTCAGCTACATAGCAAGTTTGAAGCCAGCCTAGGCTACATGAGACATGTGGGGGTGGTACACGGCTGTAATGCCCATGTTGGGGAGGCTGAGACCAGATCAAAAGTTCCCAGTCGGTCTCTGATACTTCGTGAGTTTGAAGCCAACCTGTGACCCATGAGATTGGGGAGGGGGGGTGGGGGGGTAGGGAAGTGGGTAGAGAGAAGAAAAGGAACCTCATCTTCCAAGTCCTTCAACACGAGCAGCTCTGTTTTGACAAGAGAGCACCTGCTTCACCCTCTGAGCACCAGCAGCCATCCCTTCCGGCCATGGATGCTGCTCCACCAGGCACAGGCACAGCCACACACCAGCAGGAAGAGGGGCCTCTGGGCCTCTGACCTGCAGTTCTTCCCTTGCCTCGGCCTGGTGCCGAGCCCCAGCCCAGAGCACTGACCGAGCAAATGTGTCTGCCTCTGCCACCCTCAGACCCAGAGCCTCACGTGCAGAGCAGTCTGTCTCCACAAGAACAACGCACTACCGCACGTCAGCATAACTACAGGCCCCACAAGCCATGAGCAAAAGCTGTGTATCTTGGTGTTATGATTTAAAAGAGAGCAAGACTGAAAACACATTCAGTCTACATCTTGTCGCAACAGTCCTCAAAAAAGAAAGGCCTGCCTATGGCTGACTGAGATATAAAAACACGCACCCGCCGCCGGGCGGTGGTGGCGCACGCCTTTAATCCCAGCACTCAGGAGGCAGAGCTAGGTGGATCTCTGTGAGTTCGAAGCCAGCCTGGGCTACCAAGTGAGCTCCAGGAAAGGCGCAAAGCTACACAGAGAAACCCCGTCTCAAAAAAAATAAATAAAAAACAAAAAACAAAAAATAAAAAATAAAAATAAACCTGCACCCACAAATCTTAGCTTTGTAAGAGACCCTGTGTAGCGCACGCTACAAAACCAAACAAGTTCCACAGGGGCACCTGTAGACCCTCCACTCCCCACCCCATCCTAACACCTGGGATCCACAGCACCTGTGCTTTCCCAAAATGACTCTCCAGTAGCCCAGCCACCGTGACACCACAGTCAACTAGTCATGGGCTGCCATTTTCATCCAATCCATGTTTATTGAGCAGCTATTTCTGCCAGACACTGAGAAGACAGATGGAAATGCTACCGACACGTGGCTGGGACTGGACAGTCTCAGGAAGACAAAAACGCTGTGTTCTCTCACCCGTGGGCCCCAGGTTTTATATTAACGGGGTGGGAGGGGAATGACGCTGCGTGTATATAAAATCAAAGTAAGAATGAAATTATCCAATTATCCAAGGGAAAAAAACGGGCAAATGGAATGGGGGTTGAGGGGGTCAAGGAAAAGAAGGCAGGAAAAGAGGAGCATAGCATCGAGATAAAATATATAACTGCACAAACTTTTACAAAATAAAATAAAATGAGGGCTGGCTAGATGGCGTCCCCAGGTAAAAGCACTTGGCATGCCAGCTGACGGCCTGAGTTCAGCCCTGGAGTCCACATAGAAAGCCAGATGCAGTGGTTTGCATCTGGAATCCCGGCACTGCTGTGGTGAAGTGGGAGATGGAGTCAGGAGGATCTGCCTCAAAAGCAAGGTTGAAGTCAAGAGCCAACTCCCAAAAAATTGCTCTCTGACCTACACACACACACACACACACACACACACACACACACACACACACACACTTAAATCTTTTTTTAAAAGGAAAGGGGAAGAAGATTAAACAAAGAAATAAGTTGCTATCTTTAGCTAACTTTGTAGTTCTAGGAGCAAATTTAAAACTTTTTTATGAGCTCTTTCCTTGTGCAAGAGGCAGAGGTGATGGGACACACTGTCCCTGGTTACTTAAGAACTCGGAGCTGGTCTTGCTGGAGTCCTTATCTTGACTGTGGTCTGATAAAGCAAGCTGCCATAAGGAAGTTTACAGTCATGAAGGAATGATTCTGCCAATAAGCCAAATACCTCTGAGAAGAACCCGGGGCTGGCCAAGCCCCTAACTGCAGCCATGAGAGACCCTAGGCATCAGCTGATTCGAGAGCCTAAGGTCATAAACACGTGTCCTTTTTATGGCACTGGGTCTGTGGAACTGGGCTGCCCAGCAGTAAACAACAAAGCAAGCCAGTGGTGTTATCTTTCCAGAAGTTCCAGCTTGTACCACAGGAAGGTGTACTCTCAAGAGGAGCAGTCAGCACCCCAAACTGGCAGAGTCTGGGCTTAGGGTAGAGCTTAGCTGTTAGAATGCTTGCCTGGCGTGGGGCCTGCCCTTAAGTATGTGGTTCGTCTACCCAGTGAGACTCCATTGGAGCAAACCAAGTTTTCTTTTGTGAGAGTTATCCGTTGGAGATAGCTTCTGGGTTAGGGATGAGGGCTTGTGTCCACTTCCCCCTCGACACTGGGGCCACATCTGGTTCAGACACATGCATGCTGCCACAGTCTGTGAGGTCACATGATGTCAGTCCTCTTGTGTCTAGAAGGCCTTGTTTCTGTGGTGTCCTCTGTCCCCACCGGCTCCTCTGATCTTTCCAACTCCTCTTCCTAAGAGCCCTGATCCCTGGCAGGAGGGATCTGACCCCTTTTTACATTTTTCACTTGAGGACAAAATCTGCCTAAATTGTCCCAGCTGACCTTCAATTTTTAATCCTTCTGCCTCTGCCTCCTAACCAGCTCAGTATATTCAGCATGTCAACACTCTGGGCTCTAAACAGGCAACTTTTTAAAACAACAAAACAAAATCCTGGAGACTGGGGGTAACTTGGTTGGTAGAGTGTTACAGTGCTTGCTTTGCACACACAAATCTCTGGGTTCCATCCCCAGCACTCCATAAAAACCAGCCACAGTGGCACAGACCCACAGTCTCAGCACTCAAGTGGTAGACGCAGGAGGATCAGCAGTTCAAGGCCATCCTCTGATAGATAGGGAGTTTATGAACTTTGTGAGACAGTGTCATTAAAAATGGAAAATGCACTGGAAGGGTCTCTGGGTCTCTTTGTTCCTCTTCCCAGCATGACCACAACAAATAAATCTGCTGCTTCCCACTTTCAGTCTGGCCCTCTTAATTGGCTTACTGAGAACTGGAGGCCAGAGCTGACTTGGGCACAGGTTATGCCTCCCAAGTTTGATAACAAAATGTCAACCTTGACGGGATAAAGACACATTTTGGGGAGGTTTGCTCCTCACAGTGAACTGGCCCTGGACAGGGAGGAAAGATAGACATTCCCAGAAGGTGCTAGAGTCATTTACTCCGGGGACATTTTCCATCTTCCCCCCTCAGCAACATCAGCGGCTCATTTCCTCTACTTGGAGAAGCAGAAAAATGTGTTTGGATTTGTTTCAGGTTCTTGAGAAAATTTGATCCTTGATAAATGTAGCTATCACCCGCCCCCATCAAAGAAGCCTCTTTTAACAGCAAACAGAGACCATCGAAGAAATAAACAGACCATGTGGAGCTCAGCCCCAATGAATACATCTGTATCACAGCTCCAAGGGAACATCTCAGAAGAGGGGGGAAACTGTAAGACCCCATAGCAGGAAGTCTGAAGGGCAACAGACTCTCCTGTTGCCTGTGTAGACAAGACCAGAACAATGGCAGTGTCAATGGACATGTTAACATGGAAGGGAGAAAGTTTCTCAGGGTCCCACTCCCCAGACAAAGAACTACAGGCAACTAACTAATGCTAGGAGAATTAGCCTCTCCCAGGGACGAGCCGCCTTATTGGTTGTCCAATACGGAGTGTTCAACCTTGAAACCATACACACAAAAACTACAAAAACAGGCTCAGCGGGTTGTATTTATAAATATTTGTGCATTCATATATATATATATATATACATATATATGTATGTATGTATGTATGTATATATATATATATATATATAGAGAGAGAGAGAGAGAGAGAGAGAGAGAGAGAGAGAGATGTAACAACAATAAAGAAAAACATGCTATCAGCTTGACGAAGGGATGTGGGAGAGGGCGTAAGGTGACATAACTCTAGTTTGATTAAAAACATATTTAAATATCTACAAACATTATCTAAAAGGGACTTAAATGAGCTTAAGTGATCAGCAAAGGTTTAGAAGATCATGTAGTGTTAGTTAGCTTGCTGGCTTACTTGCTTGTTGAGCTGGGGTCGCTGCTCTATAGCCCAGGCTGGCCTTGAACTCAGAAGGTAGACTAGAATGGCCTCAAACTCCTGTTTCAACATCCCAAGTGTTAAAAATACAGGAGTGAAAGTGGATCAAAGACATCAACATAAAACCAGATACACTGAACTTGATAGACGATAAAGTGGGGAATAGCCTTGACCGAATTGGCACAGGAGACGACTTCCTGAACAGAACACCAATAGTGAAGGAACTAAGATTGACAACTAATAATGGGACCTCATGAGAAGCTTCTGTAAGGCAAAGGACACCTTCGACAGGACAAAACTGCAGCCCACAGAAGGGGGAAATGTTTTCATCAACCCCACATCAGACAGAGGGCTAATATCCAAAATATATAAAGAACTAGAGAAGCTAGACATCAACAAACCAAATCATCTAATTTAAAAATGGGTTACAAGCCTGGCGGTGGTGGCGCATGCCTTTAATCCCAGCACTCAGGAGGCAGAAGCAAGTGGATCTCTGTGCGTTCGAGGCCAGCCTGGTCTACAGAGCAAGTTCCAGGACAGCCAAGGCTACACAGAGAAACCCTGTTTGAAAAAAATGGGGTACAGATCTAAACAGAGAATTCTCAACAGATGAATCTCAAATGGCTGAGAAGCACTTAAAGAAATGATCAGCTTCCTTAGTCATCAGGAAATGCAAATTAAATGACTCTGAGATTCCATCTTACACCTGTCAGAATGGATAAAATCAAAAACCCAAGTGACAACTCATGCTGTTGAGGATGTGGAGAAAGGAGAACACTCATCCATTGATGGTGGGAGTGCAAACTTGAACAGTCACTGTGGAAATCAGTATGGAGGTTCCTCAGAAAATTGGAAATTGTTCTACCTCAAGACCCAGCGATTCCACTCCTGGGCATATACCCAAGGAATGTTCAATCATACCATAAGGACACATGCTCAACTATATTCATAGCAGTTTTATTTGTAATAGCCAGAAACTGGAAACAACCTAGATGTCCCTCAACTTAAGAATGGATAAAGAAAATGTGGTACATTTACACAATGGAGTATCACTCAGCTGTTAAAAAAAAATAATAATATCATCATGAAATTTTCAGGCAAATGGATGGAACTGGAAAAAAAATCATCCTGAATGAGGTAACCCAGACCCAGAAAGACAAACATGGCATGTACTCACACATAAGTGGATATTAGCTATAAAGTAAAGGATAACCATGCTGTAATCCACAGACCCAGAGAGGCAAAGTAACAAGGAAGGCCCAATGTGAGAAGCATGGATCTCCCTGGGAAGGAGAAATAGAATAGATTTCCTGAGTAGACTGGGGGCAGGTGGGGACAGGAACAGGATGGATTAGGTGTGAGAGGTGGAGGGAGATATGACTGGAATTGGGGGACATTTCAGACGTGAGGTAGAAACCTAGTGCAACGGAAACTCCCAGGAATCCACGAGGGTGACCCCAGCAAAGACTCCTAGCAGTGAGGGATATGGAATCTAAACCGGCCATCTTCCGTAACCAAGCAAGGCTTCCCGTGAAGGGACTGGGACACCAACCCAGGTACGAAACTTTCAGCTTACAAGTAGTCCTGCCTGCAAGATGTGCTGGGGTAAAAGTGGTGCAGAACTTGTAGAAGTGGCCAATTAGTGACTGGTCCAACTTGAGGCCCGCACCAGGAGAGGGAGCCCACACTTTATACTGCCTGAAGGGCCAGGAACCAGAGTCTGGATAGCCCAGAGACCAAAGATAGAACCAAACGGGGGGAGGGGGGGGGAGGGGGGAGCAGTGAAATGATTCCTGGCGATACTCATAGGCCAGAGCCCAGCATAATCGTCATCAGAGAGGTTTCATCCAGCAACTGATGGAAACAGATGCAGAGACCCACAGCCAAGCATCAGGCAGAGCTGGGGGAATCCTGTGGAAGAGAAGGATTGTGGGAACCAGATGGGTCAAGACACCACAAGAAAATGGCTCACAGGATCAACTAACCAGGGCCCAGAGAGGCTCACAGAGACTCAACTGACAACCAGCGAGCCTGCATGGGTCCAACCTACATCCTCTGTGTGTGTATATGTGTGTGTGTGTGTGTGTGTGTGTGTGTGTGTGTGTGTGTGTGTATGATTGTGTAGCTTGGGGCTCCTGTGGGACTCCTAACCATGGGAGCGGGCACTGCTTTGGGGACCCTTCTCCTACTCCTGGGTTGCCTCATCCAGCCTTAATATGAGGGGAATGTGCCCAGTTGTATTATAACTTGACATACCATGTTTGGTTGATATCCCTAGGAGACTTGCCCTTTTCTGGAGGAAGAGGAGGAGGGGAGGGTCTGTAGGACAGAGGATGTGTGAGGGAGGGACTGGAAGGAGAAGAGAAAGGAAAAACCATGGTCGGGATGAGAGAAGAATAAATTTTTAAAAAATTAAAATTAAAAAAATCTGGAAAAAAATACAGGGGTGAGACACCACACATGACATAATAGATAAGGTTTTTCTAGTATTTTATTTTATTTTAATTGTGTGTGTGTGTGTGTGTGTGTGTGTGTGTGTGTGTGTGTGGTGTTTGTACGGGTATGTGCACACGAGTGCAGTGCCCCCCGGAGGCCAGAAGCGATGGATTCTTCTGGAGCTGGAGTTACAGGTAGGTGTGAGCTACCCAAAGTGGAAACTGAACTCAGGTCCTCTGGAATAGAAGTATACACTCTTAACCAATGAGTCATCTCTTCACCTCCAATGGATGAGTTTTTCTAGTTTTTACTAAAAATTGATGACTGTCCTATTGCCCTTTAAGAATGCTTACCTTGGTATCATATGCATGCTCAGTACACACTGATTTTTGTTCTTTGGGTACTCTTCATCCCTTCTAGAAGCTTCTTCAATCATTTATTCAGTACCCTTACTAAATGCCTGAGTGCCTCAGTATCAGGTGATACTGAGGATGATATTGGTGATGGTGACAGGTATGACTCTTGGCCCCAGGGAACTTCCTGTTCATCTCACTATTTCTGAACATACCTTGGGACCTTTCAAAGCTACCAGAGCTCAGCCCTGTCGCTGGTTAGTTAACCCAGAGTCTTCGGGGAAATGTGACTAAAACACCAACAATTTAAAAGCCACACTAAGGCTAAGGGGTTGGCACTGTGGGTAAAGGGCTTGCTGCACAAGGGTGAGGATCTGAGTTCGAGTCCCCAGAACCCACATAAAGCTGGACACGTAGCATGCATCTATAGTCCCAACTCTTCTACATGGAGATGGGAAGTAGAGACAGAGGAAGGCCAGGAAGCTCTTGGATTAGCTAGCCTTGTGTATACAGCAGTAAACACAAGACCCTACCTCAAACAAGATGGAAGGTAATGACAGGCAACCTCAGGTTGTCCTCCGGCCTCCACACATGTGCTACAGCATGTGTGTGCCTTTACTCCTACACTAGAACACACATACACCAATAATAATAATTATAATGAATTAATAATAATAATGATAATAAACTAAATTAAACTTTTCCTGGTCATTTTAGAGGGCAACCAGGCAACCAGGATCTAGAAGCAAACAGATAATAGCATCAGTATGCTAAGACTGTCCTTCCAGAGTTTTCCACTGGAATGTGATCCAGACAAAAGCCAAAACTTCAGAAGAGTTTACTGAACAGCAGCATTTCAGGAAGAGGAAAGTGTCAGTGAAGGCCTGGAGGTCTGAGGGAAGGAGCGTGGTTACAGGACTGAATCAAGGCCATAATGGTGAGAGGGTGAGGCAGTGAGGCCAGAGGGCAGGGCCTGGGAGCTTCAGGGTAGGGAGGTGAAGGCCCTGCTGAGCCCAGCAGAGGTTTGCACAACCAAACGCAAACTTCGCTCAGCTCACTGAGCTGTAGCTGGAAAGGAAGTCGGAGGGATCGAAAGCAGAACTGGTAAAATGAATTAAGAGATCTGGGAGAACTGGGTGAGGCTCTGGCAGAGCTATAGGGGAAATGGCGACTTTACAGAAGTCACGGCCACCCTATTCCATGGTTGGCTGGGTGTCAGGAGAGAGAAAGAAATAGAAACTTCCTGGAATTAGCATCCAGGAAGATCGGCAGATCCCTACCTCTGGTGTCCACACTGCAGCCACAGTGATATTAAAATTCAGAAACACACTAGGTCTCCAATTGTATGAGCATCTCCACGGTCCTTGGTTTCCCCACGCTCCCAGCACTGACTTGCCTCCTAAGCATTTATGTTGATCATCTAGTTTAGTGCTGCTCTCAGCCTGGGTCGGAGAAGCTCCATTTTTCAGAGGGCAACCGTCAACGCAGAGACTCACTGTCAAAGTGCTGAGACTAAGTGACCGTGGAGTGCTCAGCCCTTAACAGAACATCTCTATCACCCTCTCCAGCACTCAGGGAACATGGAGGAAGATGAGGTGGAAAGATCATAAGAGCTGAAAGGTGGAGAGGAGTGTTCTGAAATGCTGTCTTCTAGAAGTGGCATGGCTGTGGTAATCACAGACACACAACAGATGTGGTCACCAACACAAGGTCTGCCCACAAAAACTAAAAAGGCTTGGGAATAGGAGGGGGCAGTAGATGGGGAAAGGAACTCAAGTGGGAAAAAGAACACAGGGTATGGGGGATATATCACAGTACATTTATCATGTGTGTCAATAGAATAACATATTGACTTAAAAACAAAGTAGGCAGAGTGTGATGGCTAACCCTTTTAATTCCAGCCCTTGGGAGATGGAGGTAAGCAGATCTCTGTGAGTTTGAGGCCAGTCTTGTCTACATGGTGACTTTCAGGGTAGCCAGAGTTACACAGTGAAACCCTGTCTCAAAAATGAATTAATCACTTAATTAATGAATTTAAAACAAAATAAACAAAAGCATAAACTTCCAGATCTCCTCCCTGGAGAGTTTTTCCCCTGCCTTCTAAAGCTTTTTAATCACCTGTAGGCTTTTCCGGACCTCCTACCCTCTGCAGAGTCCTATCTCAGGCAGTCTGCCCTCTGGCCTGAGCACTGTAAAAAACGAACTCTAGCCTAGGAAGGGTCAGAACTGGTCTCCTCTTGTCCCTTTAGCCCGGCAGCCTCAGGCAAGCCACGTAATTTTCTGAACTTTGCCTTGGTCATCTACGGAATGAGTAACAGGGCATTTGTCCCAGTGCTGGGATGTCAACCCCCATGCCTGGATGTCGAGATGTCATAAAGGCTAGCCGTAACGGAGAGTGGAGCGAGCTCACACCTGCACTCACAGTCCTCGGGAGGCTGAGTGAGGACGATGGCAAGTTCCAGGTTAGCCCGGGCTGCAAGAGTGAGACTGACTCAAACAAAAAGCAGAAAAGAAAAAAAGTACTCCTGGCAGAGGCAGGTGGATCTCTGCGAGTTTGAGATCAGGCTGGTCCGCAGAGCTAGTTCCAAGACAGCCGGGGCTACACAAAGAAACTCTCTCAGAAAATAAATTTATTAATTATATTATATATATACACTAATTAAGTAAAATTAATAAATTCTGGACAGTGATGATGATGCCTGGCCCCAAAACGGCAGTGTACTTAATGTGCCCTAATTGCACAGTGTACCAGTCATCAAAATGCTCCAGTTTATGTTACAGATATTTACACAATTGAAAGGTAAAAGCCAGGGCCAGTGAGATGGCTCAGTTGTTAAAGGTACATGCTACCAAAAATGATAACCTGAGTTTGATCCCTGGGACCCACTCTGACTTACACACACACACATACACATTATGCTATGCACTTGCCCACAAACACATACCCAGCATAAATAAATAAATTATTTTTAAGATTAATATTATTTAAATAATAATAAGTTAATAAAAGCCAGCTAGGGCTATATGAGACCTATCTGAAAAAAATAATTAAAATGAAATAAAAGCCAGGCGCTAAAGCCAGGCATGGTGGCACACGCCTTTAATCCCAACATTCGGGAGGCAGAAGCAGGCAAATCCCTGTCAGTTCAAGATCAGCCTGTTCTACATAGTGAGTTCCAGGACAACCAAGGCTACATAGAGAAACCCTGTCTTAAAGAAAGAAAAAATAAATAAAAAGGCCAGACACTTAGGAGGTAGAGGCAGGAAGATCAAAACTCACCTTCAGCTACGTGACCAGTTTGAGGACAGCTAGACATATTACGTGTGATCTTGTTCTCTCTCTCTCTTTCTCTCTCTCTCTCTCTCTCTCTCTCTCTCTCTCTCTCTCTCTCTCTCTCTCTCTGTCTGTCTCACTGTCTCTCTATCTGTGTGTGTGTGTTTGTATGTGTGTGTGTATATAAATATTATTTTCAGACATGGTTTGACTCTGTAGCCCAGACTAGCTTAGAACTTACTGTGTAGCCCAGACTGGCCTCACACTCATGATCCTCCCTCAAACTCCCAAGAGCCAGGATCACCAACATGTACCTCCATGCCCAACTGCGATAACTTAAAAGCAAATTAAAACCCCTGGGTGCATCTCCACCTCTCAAACCAGTGAAAACAAAAGCCTGTCAACAATGAACAGGGACAACAAGGTCTTTTGTAAGGCACTTGGCACCACTTAAAATGTGCGTGCCTTTTGACCTCCAAATTGCACAATAAGAATCTGTCCTAAGGAAATACTGACTCCAGTGTGCAGATATAGGTGAGAGAGATGCGGAACGGGGGAAGGAGAGAAGAGATAAGAGAGAAAAGAGTAAAAGAAGACGTGAGAGAAAAGAGAGGAGAGGGAGAAGAATAGGGAAGAGAAAGGAAAGAAAAGAGAGAAGGGGGGAGAAGGGGAGAGAGAGAATTTGGAAGTTATGCTGGGTCACTGCATTTCTGTAACAGTGGAAAGCAGCAGATGGGCCCAGCATCGTACAGTATCCCGTCATAAAGAATGCTTTCAGGAATGAGGAAGTGAGGTCACCGGGCCGGCAGAAAGCCTGAGGATTATCACTCTATTGCCTGTTGGTCCATGCTGCAGCTGCTCACCAGGCTGGAATTCTGTGAAGTATGCCATGCACTGATCTCCTGCCCTGCCCGTCTCTCGGACTGGCTGCCTGCCTGTGACCACCAGCTGCCTCTGAGATCCCACCAGCCTTGGAACGCTGCCCTGGCATCTTGCAGCTGACAGAATTATGCCTGGGCCACTGGGAAAAAGAAGGCCTCTTCTCAGCTTGTCATCTTCCTTCTTCCTCGTCTGGTTTCTTGGGTAGCAGGTCCCTTTTGTCTGTTCCATGAATAGTGCTCTACCTGGGGCCTGGTCTCGTAGACCATAGAACCGTAAATAGCCTTAGCTGAGGGTGACTCAGCCCAGAACCTTGACTTCAGGCTGTGTGTCAAAAACTGCTCTGGCCATGGAGGGCCTCTGTGGAATCTTCTTGTGTCCTGTATGTAATTCCAGCCCAAGAGAAGGCTTCCCTCCAAGTGTGCCAGGATGTGACTCCAGGGGAAGCACTGTCTCCACAAAGATCACTGCTTACTGCCTCCCCAAATGAGACGACAACAAAACCACTCTGCTCTTTCAAGTTGACCCATGTAGAGAGCATGGATGCACAGACACAAATGTAGCTTACTTCATGCCACTTTTTATTCAGTTGCTTGCTGATTGGTTGCTTATTGGTTGGTTGGTTGGTTGGTTGGTTGGTTGGTTGGTGGTTGGTTTTTGAGACAGGGTCTCTCTAAATAGCCCTGGCTATCCTAGAACTCACTTTGTAGACCAAGCTGGCCTCAAACTCACAGAGATCACCCTACCTCTGCCTCCTGAGTGCTCGAATTAAAGGGGTACACCACCATGTCTGACTGTTTGCTTGCTTTTTGACATAAGGGTGTCCTTTGCAGCCCTGGTTAGGTGGTGCTTACTATGTTTGTCTGTTTCTGACCCCTTTTCCCATAGGGGTCATGTAGCCCAGTCCAGCCTAGCTGTGTGTAGCTGAGGTTGGCTTTGGTGCTCCATGTCCCAAGTGCTAGGATCGCAGGAAGGTACCACCACATCCCATTTATGCAGTGCTCGGGGCCAAGCCCAGGGATTCCCGCACACTAGGCAAGCGCTCTACCAACTTGGCCACATAGCCAATCCTGGTCACATCTTTAAAAGGAAGTGGTTCAGCTGGACAGTGGTGGCGCACGCCTTTAATCCCAGCACTCAGGAGGCAGAAGCAGGCAGATCTCCAAGTTTGAGACTAGCTTGGTCTACAGAGTGAGTTCCAGGACATCCAGGGCTACACGGAGAAACCCTTTCTCCAAAAAACAAAAACAAAAAACAAAAAACAAAAACAAAAACAAAAAAAACTAATAAGGGCTGAAGAGATTATTCAATGGTTAAGAGCACATGCTGTCCTTCCAGAGGACCTGGGTTCAATTTCCAGCACCCACATGGCAGCTCACAACTGTCTGTAACTCCAAGATCTGACACCCCACACACAGACATACATGCAGGCAAAACACCAATTCACATTTTAAAAAAGTATTAAAAAAACTAATAAGTAAATATAGAAGAAAGTAGTCTATTAAAATGTTATATTTCATATTTCCTATCAGGAGTCTAGAGAGCTAGCTCAGTTGAAGTTCTTGTCAGGCAAGTATATGCCCACAGTCGATCTTGAGAGCCCACCTAAAAAGCTGGCATGGAGGCACATCACAATCTCAGCACTGTGGAGGCAGGGACAGAGCATCCCCGGGGCTCCCCGACCAGCCAGTCTGGCCAATTCAGTGGGCTGCAGGCCAATGAAAGTCAGTGTCTCAAAGGTGGTGGGTGGTACCTGAGGAACAACACTTATCTTCTAACCTCAACACAGAGGAACACGCACACACATACACATACATGCATGTCGCAAACATCAACACGTGCACAAAGGTGCACATACACACAAGCTAAAGAGAAAAGAAAGAGGGCAGATGGGCCAGAGAAGCAGGGGTGGCTGGGAGACTCCGGAAGGAGTTCATTCCACTCCAGTCAGTCTCTGGGGTCCTCTGGAACAGACCCTGCACAGATTCTCAATCGGGACAGGACTTGTCCCCGCTGTCCAGAGAAGTGACCAACAGAGAGCACTTGGCCCTCCCTAGAGCCACGGCAGCCCATCTAGAGAGGACTCCAGTGCCAGTGGCCCGTGGGGTGTCAGAGGAACAGGGGTAGTCATCCAGCAGGTGTTGACAGCACACTTGGACTTCCTTTCTCTCTGGACTAGTCTGTTTCCTTCCTCTCAGGAGGCGAGGGAAGTCCTGAATAAACACGCCGACTTTAAATCTGTCTGGAAACCCAACGTGCCAGAGCCCCTGACTTCAGGAAGCCCAAGTCACCATACCAAATCTGGAGAGTCCTCACGTTGAGACTGTAATGCTCCCTCAACCTCCTTTATAGAAAATGACCCAGGATAGACACATGACTAGTGGCACGTGACAAAGGCTTGTAAACTGCATGTGTCTGGAGGAGAGAGCGAACTCGACAGAGTCAGACCCATTTCGGGGAGAAAACTCTCTCGTGAGCTCTCTCTCTCTCTCTCTCTCTCTCTCTCTCTCTCTGTGTGTGTGTGTGTGTGTGTGTGTGTGTGTGTGTGTGTGTGTAAGCTCTGTGTGGAGGTCAGAAGGGAACTTTGGGTACTCAGTTCTCCCCTCCCACCATATGAGCCCCGAGGACAAACTTGGGCCATCAGAATTGGCATTAGTGCCTTTACCTGCTGAACCATCTGGCTCACCACCCCCCCACCCCACCCCCTTTTTTTTTTTTTTTTTTTTTTGAGACAAGGTCTCTCATTGAACCTGAAGCTTGATGATTTAGCTAGACTGCTGGTCAGCAAGGTCCCGGGATCCTCCCGTCTTCTCCCCTCCATCGAGGTTACTGGTGCACACCACCGTACCCAGATCTTTTATGTGGATTCTACAGATCTGAATCAAGTCCTCAGGCTCACACTCTGTGCTGGCTGGTTGTTTTTGCTGCTGCTTTTGTCCACTCGACACAAGCTAGAGTCATTTAGACAGAGGGGACCACAACTGGAAAAATGCCCCCGAATCAACTGGCCTGTGGGCAGGTCTGGGGGGTTCTCTGTTGATTGATCTGGTAGGGCCCAGCTCACGGTGGGCAGTACAGTCTCTGGGCAGGGGGTTCTGAGTTGTATAGGAAAATGGGGTGAACAAGCCAGGAAGAACAAACCACTAAGCAGCACTCCCCCATGGCTTCTGCATCAGTTCCTGCCTCCAGGCTCCTGCCTTGAGGTCCCTGCATGATGGACTACAAGCTGCAAAATAAAATAAACCCTTTCCTCCTCCAAGATGCTTTGCTCGTGACACTTTACCACAGCAATAGAAACCACAACTAAGACACACTGCAAGCCCTTTACCCACGGAGCCATCTCCCCAGCCCCTAACAGTGTCCTTTCTATCTCCAGGAGAGCTTGGTAGCTGCTCCAGCAGATGGGGTGGATCAAGTCAGTGTGATTGGGTCCCTTCCTATTTGAAGTGATCTCCTAGGGCTTTGCTTAACCCCTCTGACAGGAATGGGCTGTCTTTTTAAAGGGAAGGGACTGTCTTTTTAAAGGGGAGGGGCTGTCTTTAGGGGTTTCTTCCCCCTCACTCTTCTCCAAGGAGGCAGGGGTTTGCCAGCCTGGTGCCAGGCAGGCAGACAGGAGTGCCAGGCTCTGCGGCCAGAGCCTCTGTTACTGGCCTTGCTCAAGGCTGCTTTCTCTACAGAATGGAGGTCCAGTGGTCCCCTGAAAAAAAACGTACTCAGTGGAGCTGAAGAGATGGCTCAGCGGTTAAAAGCACTGGCTCCTCTTCCAGAGGACCAGAGTTCGGTTCCCAGCACCTGCATGGCAGCTCACAACCACCTGTAACTCCAGTTCTAGGGGACCTGACAACTTTTTCTGGCCTGCATGGACAGAACACATGCACATAGCATATAATCACACAGATTTGACAGACAGACACACACACACAAACACACACACACACACACACACACACAAATAAAAATTAAAATAAGGAGTGGAGAGATATCTCTGTGGTTAAGAATGCTGGCTGCTCTTGCAAAGAACCAGAGCACTCTTCTGGCCTCTTCAGGCAGCCACGTACATGTGTGCACCCACACACAGACATGAACAAAATAGATTAGGTAATACAGTAAACCCTTAAAAGCAAATAAAAAAGATCTTTTTTAAAAAAAATACGTTCTATGGCATTATCTCACCAATTCAGTCAATTCCCTCATTTCTCGGGTGAGGAGATTGACACTGACTGTCCACACACCAAGGCCTGGTAAGTAATGATGCCAGCACTTGGACCCAGGACTCATGATCCCATGTGTTATTCAAGGGAAACTATTTTCATCAGAAAGGAGAGTATGAGCTCGATCCCAGGAACACGGCCGGCAACAGGCCTTGCACTTCCCCAGCCGCTGATGTGTCAGGGTCAGTCTCCACCAGTGGCCAAGGTCCCCAGCCACTGCTGAAGAAACAGATGAGACCTGACTAGAGAAGGCTCTCACTGTAGCAGCAGCAGGCCCAGCAGCAGGAAATCTTCCGTTCTATCAGTGTTGGAGGCTCTTCATCCCACAGCTAACGGAGTCTACAAACCGTGGTAGAGGTCGCCGCCCAGACCTTTATTCGGAACACTAACACTGACAAGAAACAAAGGAGCAAGGAGAGCCCCACACAGCACTTGGACATATGCCTGGAGGAGTTCTACAAACTGGGACCAGCTGGAGCTGTGCCTGCACCTGGCCCACAAACACGTTTCACAAGGCTATGGTCATGCCGGGCACTCTCAACATTGGTACCCACAGCCATCAAGCCAGAGGCCAGGCAACCTGACCACCTGTCCTACTCACATTACCTGGTCATCATCAGATTACCTGTGCCAAAGACTCCCATACTGCCCTGGTGAACTGTACAGACAAGGTCACCTGCAAGACACCAGCACCTTCAAGTGGCCCTGGGGACAGCCTCTAAGGTCCTGGGCAGGAGGTAGGGTGGGTGGTGGGAACTGGGACAGGGAGAATGAATGGTCTAAGGCAAAAAAGAGGGAAGGTTACCTGAAAGCATACATTCCCCTCCCCATTCTTTCCTGGGAGTACAGTAATGAGCGAAACTTTTATTCTACTTGTCTGTTACCAATTCTTACTCCTTGCCCAGTGAACTAGGCATTATCTTTATATGAGATTTGATTGATGGAAAGAGAATATGATGTGAGCCACCATAGTGGTGTTATCACGACAGAGTTTGGAATCACCTAGGAGACCTATTGCTGGATGTGCTGTAAAGACGTTTCCAGAAAGGCTTAGCTGAAGAGGAAGCCCCAGCCTGGATACGGGTGGCATCATTCTGTGGCCTTATTCCTGAACTGAACAAAAGAAAGGGAGGAAGTGAGCTCAGCATTCACAGCCCTCTGCTTCCTGGTACACTGTGGCCAGCGGCCTCATAATCCTGCAGCCGCCAGGCCTTGACTGCCATGCTCCGCTGCACCCCCAAACTGGGAGCCCAAATAAATTCTTGCTTCCATAAATGGCTTTCGTCAGATGTTTTTGTCATAGACATATAAAAGTAAATGGGGTTGAAGGAGCAGAGCTCCCAGCCAAAAAGGCAGCACATTGTCCCGAAGGGGTCAGAAAAAGAATGCAAATTCCAAAAGGAGCAAAATAACTATCAAGACGATGGGTATTTTGCATTTTCATTAAAGACAGGGATAAACATGGGACGCAGAAGGGGACCATTTCAGGACAGTTATGTAAACTAAATGGAAGTCAGATGAGGATGGGTGCAAATCACATCTAGAGTAAAGACACAGCCACAGGCACGGGTCTTGGCTGGCTGCCTGGCAGCGCTGTTCAAAGGGATAAGTAAGCTCTCTTCAACCCAGGCAGGAGGGGCCAGCAGCGTGGAGGAGGTGCCTCCCCATACACAGCTCTAAAACAAAGCTTCCCTGCCCCGTGTCCCCGAAACAAAGAATAACTGCACCCCAATCTCGCAGAGCTGTGTAGGGTTAGGTGCTCCCGGGACACAGAAACTGGTACAGCTCCAGTCGGAGTGATGTGAGCATTCACCCGAGAAATCCGCACTCCGGCCCTTCCTCTCAAGGCTCCCCAGCTGTTCTAGGGTTTGTTTTCCTCCAGCTCATCTTCCTGTCTTCTGCTCCATGGTTCCAGAAATTACCCCCAGGAATTCCCAAGGCGGCAGCAATGACTCAGCCATCAGGAATTAGCAGTCTTCCAACAGTTGCGTAGGACAGCTGAGAGAGATTTTGCTGTAGTACGTAGCTCATATCCCACTTAAATATGGGCTCATGCTGACCTGGACATAACACACAGAAAGTGAGACGGATTCCTCACATTGGCCATAAGACAGAATGCTAAGATCGCAACAAGAGTTTCATTTTATAAAATCATTTGTTGAAGCCGAGCTTAGTGGCTCACACCCATAAGCTCAGCACTCAGGAGCTTGAGGCAGGAGGATCACCTTAAGTTCAAGGCAGGCCTGTGCTATGTAGTGAGTTCTAGGTCAGTTTATGACTTCTGAGTGAGATCTTGTCTCAAAAAAAATTAATTAATTATTAGAATAAAATTATTAATTGACCACATTCACACCTGGAAAATTTTTAGTATTTCATTTCTGAATAATTGTGATTGACATCTCTACATTAATAAGTACTTGTACTTGGTTTTAGAATAGTAGACAATGAGTGGTAATATCATAAAAGAAAATAATTTTAGCGTATTTGAAAAAACTGTTACGTGGTGCCGGGAGCAGGATGGACAGATTCTGTGTACTACCGGAAGTGCTAGCGAGTGTCCATAAGAGCACAAGAATCTGAGATTTACTGAAGAGGGAAACACTGTATATTAAACTTCATTCATTTGTTGTTGGTAATTCTGGGGATTGAACGCAAAGCCTCACATGTGACTGGCAAGTGCTCCACCTCTGAGCTGTGTCCCCGCCAGCAACTTTTTACTTTCTGTGATAGGTTTTCACTAAGTTGGCCACACAGGTCTTGAACTTATTCTAAGGCCAGGCCAGCCTTGTAATTGTAATCCTCCTGCCTCAGCATCAAGTGTGGTTGAGATTATAAGATTGCACCCCCAGGCCCAGAGCATAGGAATTCAATTTAATAACCCAACATTCCTTCTTTTTTTTTTTTTTTCCCCTCTCAGGTCTTTTGTGATGATCTGTTTGGGAGGACAGAGTCTCTGTAACTCAGGCTGACCTTGGGTTTGCTAAGTAGCCAAGTCTGGTCTTGAATTCCTGATCCTCCTTGCCTCCATCTTCCTAGTGCTGGGATTACCTGTGTATACTACAATGTCTGGCTAACAGTACATTTTAAAATAAGGCATGTTCAACAGAAAAAGACATGAAACAAAATTATATATTGATCATTTGGTGAAAAAGTGGCCAGAGGCTCACAGGAAGCTTGCTCGGCATTTCCTGTAGGTAAAATGGCTCAGTAGTCACCAATTTGATGTTTACAGCAACTTTATAGAAAATGGGGACCACAAGTCACAAGAATTTCAACACTATGAATATAATTACATTTTTTTAATCTTTTATATCATTATTATATAAGGAAAACAGTTGTATGAAAAATCATAATGTGATCATAAAACTAACTATGCTCAAGTGAAAATAAGAAAAATGTGGAACAAGTAATAACAGTTTACTGGGGTAGAACAGTTTAGTAGGGAGATGGGGGGAGGAGGGGGGAGGAGGGGACTGACCAAAACTAAGGATGTGGGAAAAATCCACAAGGAAACCTGATATTGGCAAGCTTTTTTTAATTATTTTAAGAAGTTTGAATAGAGCTACCGTCTGTGGGTAGATAAGGTTGCTCCCTGGAGTCATAGTGAACTTTCATAATGAAAATCCTAGTGCCAGAGGTAGGCGACCTCCCTCTGAGGTCTGAGAAGACACTAAGGATCCCAAAACCTCACAGGCAGTTGCCACCTGAGTTGATTGCCTACCCAAATTTATGGTAAGACCTTGTTGTTGAAGACACCGTGTGCTCTGGTCACAGGACATAGAAAACTCAGTCTGAAACTGCAGACTAGCCCTCATAGTGCCAGAAGGTGCCATGTTAGCGACTGGGAGAATACATCATCAACAGTGACTCAGCCATAGACTTTACGCTCTACACCACTAACCAGACAAGCAAGAAGCATCCCGCAGTGCAATAGGAGCAAGTCTGTTATGGAAGAAACCAAACGCTTCCTGATTAGATAGGAGGCCTGCTCCACAGGAGGGAATTCACATCTGGTACTGCAAACTTGCTCAAAATCCCATGACTACACTGGGCCAGAGTGGCGCACGCCTTCAATCCCAGCACCCGTGAGGCAGAGGCAGGCGGATCTCTGTGAGTTCAAGGCCAGTCTGGTCTACAGAGTGAGTTCCAGGACAGGGCCACATAGAGAAACCCTGTCTCCGGGGACAATAAATAAAAAACAAACAAACACGGCTGGGCACATCACAGGCTCCAACGGGAAAGCTACCATCCCAGTTAGCCTTTTGTCGGCTTGACTCACGCGACAGTCAAATGGGAAGAACCTAAACTGAGAAAACGCCACCATCACACTGGCCTGTAGGCAAGTCTGTGAGATAGTTTCTTGATTAGTGATTGATGGGGAAGGCCCAGGCCACTGTGGACAGTGCCATCCCTGGCAGATGGTCCTGAGTTGTATAAGAAAGTGGGTCGAAGCCGGGCAGTGGTGGCGCACGCCTTTAATCCCAGCACTCGGGAGGCAGAGCCAGGCAGATCTCTGTGAGTTCGAGGCTAGCCTGGTCTACAGAGCGAGATCCAGGAAAGGCGCAAAGCTACACAGAGAAACCCTGTCTCGAAAAAAACCAAAAAAATAAAATAAAATAAAATAAAATAGTAAAATAAATAAATAAATAAAAAATAAAAAAAAGAAAGTGGGTCGAGTAAATAAGGAGCAAGACAAAAAGTGGGGTCCCTCATGGCCTCTACTTTAGCTTCTGCCTCCAGGTCCCTGCCTTGAGTTCCTGTCCTGGCTTCCCTTCCCCATGGACTACACTGCAAGCTGAAACAAACCCTTGGTCAAGGTGTTTATCACAACAACAGAAACCTGGTTGTGAGGGTTTGAATGAAAATGGTCCCATAGGCTTATATATTTGCACGTTTAGTCCCCAGTTAATGAATGTTTGGAAAGGATTAGGAGGTGTGGCCTGGTTGAAGAAGATATAACCTTGTTGGAGCAGGTGTGTTACTGGGAATGGGCTTTGAAGTTTCAAAAGCCGACCCTAGGTCCAGTGTCCAAGTCCCCGCCTGCTACCCACAGATCAGGGTGCAAAGGTTTCTGCTACTTCTCCAGCACCACACCTACCTGCATGCCACCATGTTCCCCGACATGGTGATCCTGGACTAACCCTCTGAAACTGTAAGCCAGCCCCCAATTAAATGCTTTCTTTTATAAGAGTGACCTTGGTCAACCAGGCAGTGGTACATCCTTCAATCCCAGCACTCAGGAGGCAAAGGCAGGCTGAACTCTATGAGTTCAAGGCCAGGATGGTCTACAAAATGAGTTACAGGACAGCCAGGATTGTTAAACAGAGAAAACTTGTCTTGAAAAACCAGAAGAAAGAAAAAAAAAAAAAGAGTTGCCTTGGTTATGGTGTCTCTTCACAGCAACAGAACAGTGAGTAAGACACTAGTTAAGACAATTATTGCTAAAGCTTTGCTAAATGAACATGATACGCCTGTCAAATTGCCTTCTAAATAACTATGCTCATGTCCAGGGAACAGTGCTACTGTCCACTTAGGCAGAAAGCTCCCATTTGCAATGGGTTGCAGAGACTCTCTCTATTAGTTACTTTTCTACTGCTGTGATAAGATGCCATGACCAAGGCAACATATAGAAGAAAGGGCTTATTTGGGGCTTGTGATGTCAGAGGGTTAGTCCATGATGGCGGAGCCACCCTAACACGCAGCAGGCAGCTGGAGCAACAGCTGAGAGCTCCCGTCTCCAGCAGCAACCAGGAAACTGAGAGCTAACTCAAAACGCTGGGAGTCTTTTTGAAACACCAAGGCCTGCACCCACTAACACACCTCCTCCAACCAAGCCACACCTCCTAATCCTTCCCAAACAGCTCCATCGACTAGGAACCAAGTATTCAAACATGTGCCTATGGGGGGCCATTCTCATTCAAACCACCACAGGCTCATAACTGGCAGTGTGCTTAGAACAGGTAACTGTTGAATGTTCGGCTCTAAATGGGGACATCTGTATCACTCCTCCAGTGCTTAGGGAACATCACAGAAGAGAGGCCACAAGGAATAGGAGAGCCCAAGGATGGGGTGGAGTGTTGGAAAACAATGACTTCAGGGCACAGCATGGTCCCAGCACTCTTGAAGTCACAAAAGCTGGGATTACTTGGGCAAGACCTGTGAAAGATTGGACTGATAACATCTTATCACGGAGGGAGAATGGATTTATGAGGCCCCACCCCTGCCTGCAGATTGATAGGCAGTTAATGGTTGCTGAGGAAAGTGTCCCCATGCTCCAGTAAATAGTATCTCATCCATGCTCCTATAAGCAACCTTAATGAAACTCATTAGGTCACCAAAAAGACCTGACAGTAGAAGGGGGTGAGTTAGGAGAGGGGAGGGGTCATCAGGAGTGGGAGGGCTCAGACAGGGTAATGGGGTAAATATGTTACATACATGCGTAATAATGTCATGCTTAACGTATAAATAATATATGCTAATAAAATGTAAGACAATAACGATTTGTGAATCATGTATGTTTTCATTTCTAGTTCTTCAAAACATCCACAGCCCCTCAGTGAAATATCCAGGCATGTAAGTGTTATTAAATGCAGTCATCTGTGGTAGTTGGCTCACTTCTACTCATTAAAAAACAAAAAAAGTTAACTCATATAAAAACCAAAAATGTTGGTAGGACAAGTGGGATGGCACACGCCTTTAATTCCAGCACTGGAGAGGCAGAGGCAGGCAGGTCTCCCTGAGTTTGAGGCCAGCCTGGTTTATATAGCAAGTTCCAGGCCAGACAGAGCTACATAGTGAAACCCTGTGTCAGTGTATTTTATTTAGCAGTACGTTAGCTTATTTTATACCCTAAACATTTATTCATGTGGTTTATGAGCCTTCCTTGATTATTCTTGCCCTGGGCCCTGGAAATATTAAAGGCAGCAAATGCTGAGAACAATGCAAATAAAGAGAAATATACTATTGATTCAATAATGCACAGTACATATATATATATATATATATATATATTAGAATTGGATGCAAATTTCTATAAGACACATAAAACAGGGCTCGGAACAAAACTGTTTGGGTTCAAGTTTGGCTCACTAGGTATGAGACCTTAGTTATTTGAGCTGTTTTTGCCTCCTTTTCTACATCTGAAAAGAAGGAAATAATAGGACTCTGTTGATTAGTTTATTTGTTGTTTGAGACAGGGTCTCACACAGCCTAGACTGGCCTAGAACGTGCTAATGTAGTTAAGGCTGGCCTGGAATTCCTGATCATCCTGCCTTCATCTCCAGAGTGCTGGGGTTACAGATGTGCACCGCCCCCCAGCTCAGCTGCTGGCTGAAGGATTAAAAGAATCAATGCAGGTTATCCAGATGGCTCAACAGGTCAAAGAATTTGCCGCCAAGCCTGACAACCTGAGTGTACTCTCTAGGATGAATCCACACAGTAGAAGGAGAAAACCGGTCCCCACAAATTGTCCTCTGACCTCCATACGAGTACTGTGGTACATTCTCAAACACAAACACAGACACAGACACAGACACAGACACACAGACACACACAGACACACACAGACACACACAATAAATAAGGGTTTTTGGAGGGATTTTGTTTTTTAGTTTTTGAGTTTTTTTGTTTTTTCAAGACAGGGTTTCTCTGTGTAGCTCTGGCTGTCCTAGAATCCACTCTGTAGACCAGGCTGGCCTCGAACTCACAGAGATCTGCCTGCTTCTGCCTCACAAGTGCAGGGATTAAAGATATGCACCACCACCACCTGTCAATACAGGTAATTTTTTTAGTTAATAAATAAATAAGACAGTATATATGAGCACAGTACTACAGTAGGTAATCCAAGCACTCTGAAAGCTGAGGCAGGAAGAAATGTTAGTTCAAAGCCAACCTGGGCTACAGAGAAAGACCTTGTTTTCAGAAAAAAACACAAATAGGCAAGAGAATGAGGAGTGAAGGACTTCTCTTGGCTACATTGTGAGTCTGAGGCCAGCTGTCTTAGAAAGGAAGGAAGGAAGGAAGGAAGGAAGGAAGGAAGGAAGGAAGGAAGGAAGGAGGGAGGGAGGGAGGGAGGGAGGGAGGGAGGGAAGAAAGAAAGAAAGGAAGAAGGAAGGAAGGAAGGAAGGAAGGAAGGAAAGGAAGGAAGGAAGAAAGGAAGAAAGAAAGAAAGAGAAAGTCATAAAATTAAAAGGCAAAAATAAACCAGAAAAAAAAAAATCAATATCCTGACCTCAGCTCACTGGAACAAAAGAAACAAATGAGAAAATGTGATTCCCAACGTGTTTCCCAGAGATTTTGATACATTCAGGGCCAGTGTGTAAAAGGCTCAGGAGGGAAGAGCGGACTCCAGTTGCTCACACACTTACATAGGCAGAAAGCTGATCCCGTGTCTGAGGCTGGGGACCGAAGATGATGTCTAACAGTGAGACAGAGGGGTCTGGGAACAGGGTTAACGAAAAACAGCCAAAATAAGACTTCGATGATAATGACTGCACAGCTCCATAAAATTTAGTAAAGAAAACTGAGTTATGTATTTATAAGTAAATCTTATGTTATAAATTAAGCATTAAAAATAAAAATAAGTAAAGGCGTGCACTGCAATCTTAGCACTCAGGAGGCTGAGGTGGGAGGCTTCCCAGTTCAAGGACAGACCCTTAAGCTACATAGACAGACTGTCTCAAAAACAAAAAAGCAAGTCAATCCACGTACGTGCTCAAAGCTGTGAGGGTCTCGTAGCGTGTATACAGTTAGCTATCAGCATCTGTATGAAGGTGGAAAGGGAAAAATGCAGAGTAACACGTTGTCATTTGTGAACAAAAGAGCTAAGCAAGGCACACACATGGGATCCCAGCACTCAGGAGGCTGAGGCAGGAGGATCACGAGTTTGAAGCCAAGAACCTCTCTCGACAGGTGGGGGGGGGGGAATAGATTAAAAATAAAAACAAAACAGGGCTGACAAGGTGGCTTGGCAGATAAAGGCATTTGTCACAAAAGCCTGGTGACCAGAATTCATCTGGGGAACTCCCCTAAAGGAGGGAGGAGAGGACCGACTCCACACAGTTGTTCCCTGACAGATACGTGTGTTCCACGGCATTCACGCTTATACATGTGGCTGGGCTGGAACTCACTATGTAGACCAGGCTGGCCCAGAACTTACAGAGATCCGCTTATCTCTGCCTGCTTCTGTCTGCCTCTTTCTGCTTCTGCCTCTTCATTGCTAGGGTTAAAGGCATTCACCACCAGACTCAGCAGAAATAATGCTTTTTTATTAAATTTTTTAATCAGAAATAAAGAAAAGAAAATGCATATGCATACATACATGCTTGGGTCACACTGGTATATACATATTCAACTATCTCTGAATATCATGCCCAAGAAATTAATCACAGGGACAGCTTCTAGGGAGAGAAAACAGAATTGGGATTGGTGGTGGGCAAAAGACTACCCACTGAAGGTTACAGTGACTTTGGCTTTGTAACAAATCACACACACACACACACACACACACACTCCCCAGACTCAGTGGCTTAAGAGGTGGGGACGTGGCTCCTTGAGTAACAGACAGGAGGATCTGCAGAGCTCACTGGCGGGCCAGCCTAGCCAAAAGGGCAAGCTTCTGGTTCAGCAAGGGACCCTGTCTCAAAACAAGGCAGAGGGCAAGAGGAAGTCGTCCAACTTGCATCCTGCTCTGGTCTCTTAATGTGTGTGCCACAGGCACACACACATGCAATACTCACATAAGTGCATGTGCGCGCACACACACACACACACAAAGAGCACACGTGCACAAGCACAGACACACACACCACAAAACCAAAACCATATCTGTATGGTATCTCAGAGCTTTTGGGGCTCAGGAGACCAGAGGGAGACTGCCAGAGATCACTTATCTCTGCTCTGTGGCGTCTACGCTCCTACTGTTTGTTGGGTTTTGTTTTTGTTTTTTTTGCCAAAAATAAGTAAAATAAGACAAAATGAATGCACGTGTGTGTGTGTGTGTGTGTGTGTGTGTGTGTGTGTGTGTTCACTCTGTATTACCCACAAGCCTGTGCACTCAGAAGGATCTTGGTGGAATAAATAAAGAGAATGACAGAATTCATTTTCTCTACCTTCCCTCTACTCATCAATTCCTGATCCCCTACATCGATGGTTCTCAACCTGTCAGTCACACAGGACCCTTCAGGGGGTTGAAAGACTTTTTCATAAGGATCGCCTAGACTACCAGAAAAGACAGACATTTACATTATAGTTTATAACCGTAGCAAAACTACAGCGATGAAGTAGCAATGAAATGGTTTTATGGCTGGGGTCACCACAACCTGAGGAGCCGTAGGAAAGGGTCGCAGCACTAGGAAGGTTGAGAAGCGCTGCTGCACATCCTTCCTTCCTCCCCAGTACCAGAGCACAGAGCCTGAAGGCCACACCCTAGAACAACGCCTCCTCTGTTTTCAAGTGACACATCTTGTATCATTCTGACTTTGCAGAGAACTGTATCTGCTTAAAGTCTGGGGCAGAAAATAGAGGGGGGATTGTCCTTGGTCAGTGCTGGGACAGACTTCTCACACAGATCCAGACAGGCAGAACCCAACAGCTGGAGAGTTAACATCCAGATGTGCACAGAGAAGGGAAACAGGGTCTTATGTGTCTCAGGCTGGCTTGGAGTTCATGTCTGTCCTCTTGCCTCTGTCTCACACATGCTGGAACTACAGGTCTGCAGCGCCTGCCTGTGTGTTGAGACAAGTCTCCATGTGTAGACCTGGCCAGCCAGGAACACTCTACCTCCACCTGGCTAGCCTCAAACTTACAGTGATCTTCCTGCTTCCCCCTCACAACACTAGGATTACAGGCACACCCCACCTCAGCTAGCTCCAAAGAAGTGGCCACAGGGTTGGGGATTTAGCTCAGTGGTAGAGCGCTTGCCCAGCAAGCACAAGGCCCTGGGTTCAATCCTCAGCTCCAAAAAAAAAAAAAAAAGAAGTGGCCTCTGAGGGCTGACACTACGCCATTGTTAGAAATGATGGATCCACTACAGCCGAGTTTGAACCACTGGTCCCAACCAACTCCCCGGTAATTAAATCAACTGCACAGGTCACAAAGGACATTTTTAATGAAAAAATACAATGGAGAGAAATCATTTAACACCACCAGCCACCGAGGAAATGGAAATTAAAACCATGGTTCGAAGGTTCTCTTTGACAACAACTAAAATATTTAGATGGTTTAGGACAACTAAAATCAAAAGTAAGACAATATGTAGCTGAGAATGGAGCTCTTATTCACTGCCAGTGAATGCAAAATAGTACAGCTACTCTGCAAAACTGTTGGGCAGTCTCTTATAAAAGTAAAAATACTTCCCATATGACCCAAGAAATGAAAATCTGTCCACACATACATATGTATCAATTACGTAGAGGTTCATCCCAGCTTTCGTGTGAAAGCCCAAACTGGAAATAGTCAAAATGCCCTTGAGGAGGTGGTATATCCATACCACGGGAAAGGAATACTATTCAGGAATAAAAATGAATGAAATTCTGGGTATGGTAGTTCACATCTATAATCCCAGCCTGCAGGAAGCTGAGGCAGGAAGAGCTCAAATTGAGCCTAGCCTGGACTACACAAGAGCCCATCTCAAAAAGCAAATAAAAGTGAATCTGATATATTCAACAATGTGGATGGGGCCTGTGACGGCTGGTGTTGACTGTCAACTTGATGGGATCAAGAGTTACCTAGGAGGGACCGGAGAGGACTCAACAGTTAAGAGTACATACTGCTCTTGCAAAGGATGAGAGGTTTGAGTCCAAGCATCTGTGTAAAGCAGCTTCACAACTGCCTTTAACACCAGCTCCAGAGGAGCCAACACCTCTGGCATCCTCAGGCATCGGCACACACTTGTGTGCACATACCCACACATAGATACACACACACACACACACACACACACACACACACACACACACATAATTAAAAATAATAAAGTCTTTAAAAACTTTTTAAAAACATGAATCACCCAAGAGACAAGCCTCCAGGAGCACCTGTGGCCTGCCTGTAAGGGATTTTATTGAGCAGGTTAATTGATGAAGCTCCACCTTCTCTGTGGGCGTGGGCGCTCCCTGGGTTAGGGGTCTGCACAAAATAGAGAAAGTGAGCTGAGCACCAGGATCCATTGCCCTCTGCTTCCTGATTGCGGGTGTGACGTGACCAGCTGCAAGGCCCTTCAGCCTTAACTTCCCTGCCGTGATGAACTGTGTCTCAGAACTGTGAGCTGGAGTAAATCCATTCTCCCTTAATTGGCTTCTGTCAAATTATCCAGCAACAGGACAAGAAACAGACCGTAAGGACACAATGGAGCAGGAGAAGCCAGTCTCAAAGGAATCCATACTCTTGTTCTCGTGTGTGTAATAGTCCCGAAGTGACAGTATTTCAAGAGGTGGAGAACGTCTTAGTGGCTGCTGGGGTCACGGTGGGATGCTTTAAGCTTAACGGGATAGCATGAAAGCCCCTAGAGGTGATGGGGAAGCTCTGTGTCTGGACCATGGTGGTGGTGGACGGTGAATTCTTCACCGTGACCACACCTATGATAAAGCTGCAGAGAACTTCACACACGTGGACACACGTGAGTGTGTGTGACATTGGTGAGAGCTGGAAAGAGTCTGTCATGGATTGCATAAGTGGGCTTTGATACTGCGTTAGAGTTTTGTAATTAGGGGAAACTGAAGGAAGGTGGAAGAGACCTCGGTAGATTCTTTTCTACAATTTCCCGTAAGTCTATAATTACGTCAAAATAAAAGACTTAAAAACCGAAAAAGGAATGAGGCAGAGGTCAGAGTCTGGCTCACAGCAAGGGCGAGCATTTTTCTGGTGGCAACTTCATTTCATTTTGTGCTCATGTGAGCTTGATATCACCCTGGGAAATGTCCTTAATGTTCTTCTTGGGGTGAGATTTTTAAAAAAGCTTGAAAATTACTGTCTGATAGCAAATCTGGCTGGCTCCAAGGCTATCGGGGCTGGAGACGTGTGAAGACCTGTGGCCTTGCTCATCAAAACTGTTGTCACTCACCTTACCCATATCCTGGTCAAAGCTAAAGCTATGGCAAGTGGAGAGAGTGTTTCCATCCATCAGTTAGCACGTTCTTGGGGCTGGAGAACAGCTCAGCAGTTAAGAGCATACACTGCTCTTGCAGAGGGCCCAAGCTTGATAGCAGCACCCACACAGTGGTTCACAGCAGTCTCTAACTGGAGCTCGTTCTGATCTCCGTGGGCGCCAGGCCCACAAGTGGTACACAGAGAGACATACAGGTGAATCACCTGTACATAGTGACGACCTAGAATGGCAGACGCCCTTACCGGATGCAGAGAGCAGTCTTTAAACCTCACACAAGCCCCTTCCTCCCCGTCCTCTTTGGCTGAATAATCAGGAGGGCTCAATCTCATACCTCATCTATTGTCTCTGCTTCTGCTTCTTATGTTTGTCTTTTTCTGAACAGACTATACACATGTTCACCTATTTTCTTTTTTGAGACAGGGTTTAGAGACAGTGTGTAGCCCTGGCTATCCTGGGATTCACTCTGTAGGCCAGGCTGACCTCAAACTCACAGAGATCCACCTGCCTTTGCCTCCCAAGTGCTGGGATTAAAGGCGTGCACCACCACCACCCAGCTCGTTTATGTGCTTTACATCAGGTTTGTGTTAAAGTTTACCGGGAACATGATTTTGTCAGGTCTGCATGGCATCAGGCAAATGCAGCTGTTGGTAATTTTTTAATCCAAACTTCTGGGTTGGGTTGGGTTAGTTAGCCAGACTAACAGAGTTTGGTTGAGGAGAAATAACTAGCTAGCCGACTCTATCAGGCTGCAGTGTTTTCTCTATTTGGATCTCAGGTGGCTGAAGGCACTTCTGTTTATCAGCTGTTAGATTTTATTTCTCACAACATTGGCTTTGACTATCTTTTCTTCCTCACAGCTTTTCCACTTATTTTAGTTTTGTTTGTTTGTTTTAAATTATGTGTCTGTGTCTAGGCCTGTACACCTGTGTGCAGCTGCCCCTGGGTCCCAGAAGAGGATATCAAATGCCCTGGAGCTGGAGGTACAGGAGGTACAGTACTGTACTGGGAGTTGCCCAATGCAGATGTGGGAACTGAGCTCAGGTCCTCTGGAAGAGCAACACACCATCACCTCTCCCTTTCAGTTTTTTCTTTTGTTTTGATTTCGGCACTGAGGATTGAACCTCGAACCTCACACACATGCTTGGCAAGCACTGTGGCACTGAGCTATATCCCCAACCCTCCACTTCTTCTTTATTGTGGTAAAATATACATAATACAAATATTATCATTTTAACTGTTTCCCAGTGTAAGGTTCAAGGGCATTAAGTGTACGCTGATGGGCAACCATCACGATTTTCCTCTAATTTTGTACCGTGAAATAAGAAGTCCCTATATTAGTTACTTTTCTCCTTGTTACGACAAAAATCACACACACACACACACACACACACACACACACACACAAAACCACTTGAGGTTGTCAGGACTTATTCGGCTCACATCTGAGGGTTCAGTCCATCGTGGTGGGAAAGGCATGGCTGCAGGAACACGAATGGCTTCTTGTCACATTGTATCCATAGTCCAGAAGCAGCAAGACCAATGTTGCCCCTTAGATTCAGGCCAGGCCCCCATCCCACAGCATGGGGCCATCCACACTCAGAGCGAGTCTTTTCTCTCCAGCTAAACCTGTCTGGAAACAGCCTCACAGTGGACATGCCCAGTCTCCTAGGTGATTCTAAACGCACTCAAGTTAACAGTGAGGAATAACCATCACACTCCCTGGGGCCGGGGGTATAGCTCAGTGGCCGAGTACTTGTTTGAGCACAAATGTCTAGCGTAGATCCACAGCATAAACAAACAAGCACTCTTTATTCTCTCTTCCCCCAGCCACTGTTCCATTTTGTCTCTGCACATTTTCTCTCTACTTTTGAGACTGGAATAACTTATCTGTTATTGGATACTAAATTATCCTAAAAATTTGCCACATAAAACACCAAAATTGGTTCGTCTTCTCAGTTTGGGGGAGCAGTTTAGCTAGATGGTTCTGGCCCAGGCTCCTGAAGCTGCACGTGATACGTCATGAGTTTCTCAATCATCTGAGGAGTCTCCTGGGGCCAGAAGCCACACTATCTAGTTTACATCAGCAAGCCTCAGCTTCTCACCAGCTACTGGACAAACACTTACATTCTTTGTCACACAGACCTCTCCAAAGGGCTGCTCATATCATGACAATTGCCCTTCTTCATAATAGGGGCAGGGAGGGGATGACACACATCAGATACCCATATGGAAATATGGCTTCATCTAAAGAAAGACAGCTCTCCTGACTCTGAGGGCATGGGCATAAGGGAGCTGGCTGACAGGGGTGGCCCCAGTGGCCTGGAATGACCAACTCAGCTGCCACCCAGGCCCACAGCTGGGCCTGGGATTGGTCCACTCTAACATCTACCCCATCTAGGACCTGCTGGAGCTTGTGAAGGGACTGGTCCTGGGGAACGATAACCACAGGATCTTCATGACTTGGGGCGGCTGTGGGATATTCCAGAGGAGTTTGGGTGAGGATCCAGTGATGATGGTGTGCCAGAAACCAGAGGCCTTGAACCAGACCAGTGCCTCGTTGCAGTGAACATTTGCCAGTGAAGCTGATTGGACCAAAGGGTGTACTGTGTGACACACCACAGCTCCCAACGCCACCAGGACGAATGAAGAGGTGTTGGCGAGGCGGGAAGGATGGAGGAGCAAAGAGGATTTTTTGTTGTTTTGTTTTTGTTCTTTTGAGTTTTTGTTTGTTTGTCTCTTTGTGTTTGTGTTTGTTTGCTTGGTTTGGTTTGTTTGTTTTTTATTTTCATTGGAGAGGCTGCTTCAGCAGGGAGGGGAAGATATGGAGGGACTGGGAAGTGAGTAGAATTGGGTTGCAGGATGTGAAATTCCCAAAGATTCAATAAAGAAATTATGTTAAAAAAAAAAAAAAAAAAGACAGCTCTCTCCTCACAGTGCTGTTATCGCTGATGCTCAGGATCTGGGTCAGGGGCTTCCATGTTCCTGTCTCCTTACTCCAAGAATTAAAAAAATAAATAGCCGGGCGGTGGTGGCGCACGCCTTTAATCCCAGCACTCGGGAGGCAGAGCCAGGCGGATCTCTGTGAGTTCGAGGCCAGCCTGGACTACCAAGAGAGTTCCAGGAAAGGCACAAAGCTACACAGAGAAACCCTGTCTCGAAAAAACCAAAAAATAAATAAATAAATAAATAAATAAATAAATAAATAAATAAAAGCCCACACTTAATGCAAAGTATTGAGGAAGCTTTATTCAAAGCAAAGCTACAGCACAGGCCAGAATCCACTACAAAAGAGCAGTGAGCCTTACATTGGCAAGGAAGTGCTCAAGGGCCCAAGCGTTACTGAGGGCTTGCTTGGAAGGATCCAGGAGAAGGAGGAACTTGGTTCCTACTGGGCACAATGAGAATGGTTCTGTTCTGATTGATAGGTTATGTCGTATAATCACTTTTAAACTGTGTATGTCCCTTCTCAGAATGTGCCTGGTTTGTTTATGTACACCCCTGATCTGTACAGGCACAAGACTGTAGCTAGGGGATCTCCCTGAGATACTAAAAGGAAAGCCCTTGACAAGAGTGGTGGGTATTCACCTGATAACCCAGCATTGGGTAAGCAGAGGCGGCAGTTCATGCCTGTCTGGACCACATAGCAAGTTCAAAGCCAGCCTGGGCTATCTAGCAAGACTCTGTTTCAAAAACCAAAAAACATATAACATACATTCATATTTGGCCAGGGAGATGGCTCAGTGCCTCAAGACACCGGACACCAAGCCTGAGATCAATTTCAGAGGCCCACACAGGAAATGGAGAGAACCTCCTCCCACGGGTTCACAGGTTCTCCTCTGTGAGTATCTTCTGTGACCTCCACAGGCCTGTACATGCATGCTCAAGCACACACAGACACAGACACACACACACACACACACACACACACACACACACACACACACACGCATACATACTGTAATAGCTAAAGACAAAGCATATCAAGGGGGCAGAGACAGTTCAGTGGTTGTGTACAGCACTCTCAGAAGTCTAAGTTTGGCTCCCAGCACCCACATCAAGCAGCTTTCTAAATCCTTGTAACTCCAGCCACAGGAGATCCAGCACTCTCTTCTAATCTCCGGGGGTACCTGCATGAATGTGGGGCTCATAAATAACTCTTTAGAAGAAGCAGCTGAGGGCAGGAGTGTGTGCAGCTGTTCAGCCCTGCCCCCTTCTCCAGACCAGGGAACAGCAATATGGGCAGTGGGCAGGTCTTCACACCTTAATTAATGTTATCAGGATCATTTCCCATAAGCATGCCCAAAGGCCCAACTCGAGGTGATTCTAGACTCTGTCCAATTGACAACGCTCCCCATCAGACACAGGTTCCATCCTGGTTTGTTTCCCAAGTTTCTATCGTCTGATGTCACACAGACGGCAAAACTAATCCCACAATGTAACCCCAGCTCGAGAGGTGGCAGGAAGGTAGGTGTGTTGACTCCTTGTGAGAGCCTCTCCCATACTGCCTAGCATGTGAGCATGCGGCACAGAGGTATAAACCACTTTTCTAACAGTCCAAACAGCTGCTGTCTTTTCACTGGCTGCCTCGAATCAGAGAGCTCATCACCACTCCCGTAAGAACTCATTCTGACTGGGAAACGTGAGCATTCGTTCAAAAGAATGCTGACTGAGCAGGGACCGTGTCAGACAATGCATTCGGCACCGGGGAAATGGTAGCAAAGAAGACAGATGAGGTTTCTCATTTCCTGTTGTGGGATATTGAAGAAAATGAAAATAGAGCATGTTTGGTTATGTGCTGGCTAGAGGTAGAGTCCATAAAGAAGACAAGATGAACTACAATAAAGAGTATTGGTATAAATACAATAAATACACAATAAATGACAAGGGTATTGTTACTATGTAAGGGTAGCCGAGGTTCTCTGAGGAGAAGGGCATGTGAACAGCCTCCTAAACAAAGGCTGAGCAAAGTCAAAAGCCCTGAAGCAGGAGTGAATGACTTCATCATAGTCAAAAATAGTCTAGTGCTAGGGATGCCTGTCAGGTAGGTGAGTGCTTGCCTAGCATGAAGAAGGCCCTGGGTTCAGTTCCTACCACCACATAAGCCAGGCATGCTGCCATACATCTGCAATCCAGTACTTGGGATGTAGAGGCCAGAGGATCAGAAGTTCAAAGTCTTTCTTAGCTACACAGCAAATTCAATATCGACCTGGGCTACATGAGACCCTGTCCAAAATAAAGGCAGTCTGGACTCTATCCACAAGGCCATAAGTCATAGCCACCACATCCATCACTGGACCCTTGTCTTGGAAGGGTTGATGGCCAGGCCAAAAGCCTCAACAGTGGTCCCTCAGCTCAGCAGCTTTTATAAAATTACCATTCTGTCCATACCTTCATTCCAGCCTCTGATAAAAATGTCATGCTTCAGATACGAGCTGTAGCTCAGTTGGTAGAGTACTTGCCTACCATACACAAAGCCCTGGGTTCAATCCCCAATACCAAACGAAGAGTCTAGTGTCTCACGTTGTAATCCAACACTACAGAGGTGAAAGCAAGCAGGCCAGAAGTTTCAGATCATCCTTGGCTACACAGCAAGTTCCAGGCCAGCCTGAGACTGTGAAGACCCTATTTCAAAAGAAATAAAAGCGAACAAAACAAAATGCCAGGCTGGACAAGTGGCAAAAGGCTCTTCCCATCTCCCTGCCCTCCCTCCCCTGCTGGCCATCATAAGGCCCTCTGAGGTCCCCACTTATTCATTCTCCAGTTCCCCAGCATCCTTCTCAACAAAGAAGGTGGAAATGTGATTGTTTATGAGTTAGGCAGCCTACTCCAAGCCATCTGTGAGCAGTATCCAGTCTGTTGTAAGCAGCAGGCAGAAATGTCATCACTGATAAGAACAGCCCCAGCCGTCAGTGAACACGAAACAGGAGCCCTATTGATGGAATCATTCTCTACTCGGAGTGCGTCTCTCCATCACCTTCCACACTCACAACACTGCTACACACTCCACAGACACCCAGCAAATATTGATTTAAGTGTGTGTGTGTGTGTGTGGGACCTGGGGATCCTGGCACCCCTAGGTTCTGATTTTTTTCTGCCTTGTGGTGTTCCGGTTATTTATTGCTCTGTAACAAAACGTTCAGAAACTTAATAACTTGCAGCAGCTGCAATGTCTGTCTTGCTCCTGAGTTCAGCTTGGCCAGGGACAGCTTGTCTCTGCTCCCCTCTGGAATGCAGGCAGGCAGCCTTTCCTCCCAGATGCTGGATTCTCTCGGAGCCTGGAGGCACCACCCTTGCAGGCAGTGGCTCAAAGCCATGTGGTCCTTTATGACCTGGCCTCTTAAAGAAAAAAGGTTCATTTCTGCCACATTTACTAGAAGATAGTCACTTGGCCAATCTATAGGTAAGAAATGGTAGGAGGATGGTTGAAGTGCATGTGGGGATTTTAAAGTCTATCAGATCGAATGAGGCCACTAGATTGGACCATCACTTTTGCTAACTTATTTTTGGTTTGTTTTTGAGACAGGATATCAGGTAGCCCACATTTGCCTCCAACTCACTCTGTAGCTAACGCTGGCCTTGAACTCCTGATCCTCCTACCTCTACCTCCCAAGAACGAAGATTATAGGCTTCTCACTCAGCACCTCAAGTATGTTAGGCAAGCACTCTATCAACTCAATCACATCCCCTGCCTGGCCATAGCTGTTAGGCACAAACGCTAAAGAGGGTGTTCTATGTCTACAGAGGAGTCACCGAGCTGAACTTAGTAAGAACAGGGAATGTCTGCAGGTCAACTTAATGAGCTTTTGTTTGGGAATCCTGCATGCTCACTCCCCCCATCCCCCATCGACATCTCGTCTCTGTGCCTATGCCTACAAGAGTCAGATTCCTTTCCTAAATAACGAGAGGTTGGGATTGGAGTTCACCTTGGGCCCAGACTTGTACAGCTGAACATTTATTCACTCACTTCAAGGTAAAGCACAAGAAGATCAAGCCAACTTATGGTTTCCATCCCACAAGGAATCTCGTGCTAGTAAAACCCTCCAGAGAGATCCTGTCTCTGGGTGTCTGGATAGTTTCATGCTCACGTTTAGCAGATCCTTCAACAAGTAAAGATTGTGTCAATCCACCCAGGCCAGCTTTCCTTTTCTCCAGGGAACAGTCAGACTAGATTTCCTGGAGTTAAGGTGAGACCATGTGACTAAGTCCAAGCCAAGGAAATGAAGGCAGAAGTAAAGGACCTGACCTGACCCTGGTCCATAGAAATCTAGTGTGGCCCTTTACCCTCTTTTCTTTCCTGGTCCACTGTCTGGATAGAGAGGATGGAGGGGGTCCAGAGTACCAAGAGAGAGGAGGCTTGAATGCCAGAGTTACTGTGTGGCGGAAAGCACAGAGCAGGCATGGTAGCACAGGCTTTTAGCCCCAAGATTCAAGAGACAGGCTAATCTCTGTGAGCTTAAAGCCAGCCTGGTCTACATAGTAAGTTCCAGGTCAGCCAGGGCTACGTAGTGAGGCCCTGTCTAAAAGAAATAATAATTAAAAAGAAAGAAAGGAATTAGCACAGGATCTTGTTGCGTAAGTAAAAAATGAACTTCTTTTAAAAAACTTCTTTTTATTTCATGTGCATGTGTTTGCCTGCGTGTACATATGAGTATGCACCACACGCATACCTGATGCCCAAGGAGAAGAGGATGTCGGATCCCCAAAAACTGGAGCTACAGAAGTCTGTGAGGCACCATGTGGGTGAGCCAACTCTCCAGGCCCCCAAATGAACTTTCATTACCTCAAGCCGCCTAGCAAAGATGTTTTGGTGGTTGTCTGTCTATCTGGACCATGAAGTTTGTCATTCAGGAAATGGTTCTCCTCTCCTATCAGTGGAATATGCTCCACTATTCGACACTGGAAATGGGAAGGGACGGTGAGGTTTCACCCCTGGCTGAATATAATAGAACTTATTTTCTAACAGGGTTACAGAAGCTGAAGAGGTAACTTTCCCAGGAATGCATTATTCCAGTCCTGAAATGGGTTAACAAGAAAAGCAAAGTTTGCAGGCACACTGGCTTTTTTCTTTTTCTTCTTAAAATCACATTCAAGGTTAACTGAAGGAGGAAAACCACACCCTCTGATACAGTGTTCCTAAGAGGCCACTGAGAGAAGGAACAGTGGAGCCCTCCCGGGACTCCCACCTCCACCCTTAGACAATGCCTGAAACAGCGTGTTTTTAGAAGCACCAGCCACAAGAAAAGAGAACGGGGCTCTAGAAAGGCAAATGCAAGAGACTCGGGGCGACGCGGGTTGGGTGTCTCCCACGAGCAGGGCTGCAGCAGAGCGCGCGTGCTCGCCCGCACACCCACAACCCCACACCACATACACACGCAACAGAACCCCAAGTCCTTCCCCGCGAGGTGAGCAGCAGGCGCCTGGGTCCTGGGAGAAGAAGACACAGCAGGGCAAGAGACCCCGGGGAGCGGGTGTGTGCCACCCCCACGCGGGAGGGCAACGGGCTCCGGGCGCGGGCCGAGAAGGGCGGAGCCCCGGCAGCCCGGAGATGCTGAGCTCCCCCACCCGACGCGCGCGCTGGCCACGCCCCTCACGGGCTGACCACGCCCCCGCTGCGGCGGGCGAGAGGCGGGGCGGGGCGCGGTGTATATAAGGCGAGGGGCGGGCGCCGCTCTTTTGTCTCTTGCTGCAGCAAGGCGAGTGGGAGCACCTGGAGCGCGAGCTCGGAACGAGACTCCACGGTGAGGCACAGCCCTGGGTTTGGGGCCTACCCTGGGTGGGGTCGGGACAGCTTGTGGCTGGCGGGCGCGTCCCCCGTGGGTTGCAACAGGCGACCCGGCGGTTTGGAACATTCCGAGGCTGGCTGGCTGGCTGGCCACGCCCTGGGACTTCGGAGGGAGGGTGTGGTGGACGAGCCCCGATTCCTCGGCCTGCGGGCTACAGGAACGCCCCGGCCCGGGAATGCCACGTCGAGAGGCGTCCGCGGAGGGCGCGGGATCCAGGGAGCCCTGGTCACCCCCAAGCCTCGGGCCACCCACTATCGCTTTGGTTCGCCCATCAGGGTTGTAAGAAAATGGCAGACAAGCCGGACATGGGGGAAATCGCCAGCTTCGATAAGGCCAAGCTGAAGAAAACCGAGACGCAGGAGAAGAACACCCTGCCGACCAAAGAGAGTGAGTGTCTCCCCCCCCCCCCCCCAGGTTCCCATCACAGCGCTCCACCCTTCCCTGCTGTGCCAGCCCGGCACCCCCACCCTCATCCAGCCACTATCCTCCCACCCCGAATCTGAGAGGCCACAGCCACCCTTCCAGTTACACAAAGCACTTTGTCCCTTCCAAATCCCCTCCTTGTCCCCAGGCCTCGTGGGTGACTCACCCACACCAGGTTGGGTGGTTGGGGGGGAGGGGAGTCTGCAAGGTGGGTCCATCCTCCAATGCCCGCATCCCGCCCTTTGCAGCCATTGAACAGGAAAAGAGGAGTGAAATTTCCTAAAAGCCTAGACTGGAGGATTTCCCCACCCCACCCCACCCCGTCATCTCCGAGACCCCCTCGTGATGTGGAGGAAGAGCCACCTCCAAGATGGACGCGAGCCACAAGCTGCACTGTGAACCCGGGCACTCCGCGCCGCTACCACCGGCCCGCGGGTCTCTGAAGGGGGGCCCCCCACTAATCGGACTGCCAAATTTCACCGGTTTGCCCTGGGATATTATAGAAAATTATTTGTATAATTGATGAAAATAAAACACACCTCGTGGCATGGCTGGCGTGGTCTGAATCTTTTAGTTGAGTATGCGTGGGCAGAGCGGCACTGGAAGTGAGTTGTGCCGCAGAGACGGGTGGGGGGGGTGCATTATTTTATTTTGGTTTTACGTGCTTCGCCCTAAGGTTTCCTGGGTTCTGGTTGCTCGGCTCTTAATGCAACCCCCGTACATTTTAACCCCATTTTGAAAAATGCTGCCCCAAAGATTTGCATTTGATCAGCTCTTCAAACCCCGCCGCCTCTTCCGCCCTGTAATCTCACGCATACCAGAAGCAGTGATTGAGGGGGAAGGGGGCAAAGAAGCATTCTGGAATGTTGGAAATTGGGCGAGGTCGGGGTTCGTCCCTCACACACACATGACAAGGTTTTCCTCCAGATGGTACAGAATGAGATCAAATAAAAACAAAGGCCGGATCTAGTGAAACAACCGTGTGTTTTATCAGAACTTGCAGAATGCCCATCAGAACTACAGCCACGGGGAACAGGCTAGGTTTTGGGGGTGGGTAGTTTTGGTTTGGGTTTTTTTCTTTTTGTCTCTGGACCTTCTGCGAATACGTTCGCCTTTAGTGGGGAGTCTTGGCTGAGCTGGGAGCCTCATAGGGGGAGTCTCAAGGGCTGAGATCTGCTGGAAGGCTGGAAGTGAGGGGAGGGAGTGTGGTCGCCTTGTGGCGGCAGAACTGAAGGAGGTCACACCCTCCAATGACCCGTGGGGAAGGGGTGGAACTAGGCCTAGTGGAGGAGGAGCCCAGGACTCCTGGGCATGAAACCGACTTAGGAGAGAGAGAGACAATCGGACAGGGTTTGCTCCACATTTTTGTCTTACCCCCAAGGGACTCGATAAATGGATGAGGGCAGTTAGTTCAAATGAGGTGTATCCTCCAGCAACAAGAAATTTAAAACCTAGTAGTGAGACAAGCAGTCAGGGTAGATGCAGGCAGGTTGGGGAGGCTGTACCTAGTTTACTTAAAGGAGCAACATGACAGACCTACACTCAGTTCCTTCTGCTGGTACCCGGAGGCCTGAATCACCTTTGAATGGGGAAGGATTCTTTTTCACTGATAGTAGTGATTCCCCCAGACACAGCTTTTGTAGAGACCCAGAATAGGATGGGGCTGATCAATAGTCCCATGCTTGAGTAAGAAATCTAGTTGATGCCCTCATAAGTGGGCCTAATCTCATTAGTTCAGAAGAAAAAAAAAAAGAGAAAGAGAAAGAGAACCCACTGAAAATCGTAACTAGCCTCTCCTACTCCGTCTTGGTCACGCTAAACCCAAGCAACTCCCATGATTCCCTTCCCCTGCACTGGCTTGTTGACTCTGGTACTTGATTGGCAGGGCCTGAGCATGATGAACCCCTGAGGATTCCTATGGTTTAGGGAAGCCAAACACACTCATTTCCCTCCCTGGGGCCAATCCAGGGTCCGGGAGGAAGGAAGTACTGTTGGTTTACAATTGAGGCTAATGACGCAAGGCTGTCTACTCCATTAGTCAGCTTCGCCACTAGGAGAAACACCTGTGAGATGGTCTTCTTTTGTCTCAGAAGTCCCAGTCTGCATTCTGCTGACCCTGCCTTGGATCTGTGGTCAGGCCCACATCAGAGTGGGTTGCAGAGCGAAGCAAGACCTCTCACCACCAAAAGAAAAAAGAAAAAAAGAAAAAAAAGCAAGACCTCTTACCACCAGGGAGCAAAAGAGAAAGAGGAAGGAATGGGGGTCCCACAGTACAGCTTCCATGTGGCCCCAGCTCAAAGGTTCCAGCACCTCTCAACAGTGCACCCTGAGGATCAAGCCTCCAACATGTGGAGCCTTGCTACCATCTCAAGATCCAAATTATAGGAAGAACCATGTACAGGTTAGGAGATATTTTGGAGCTAGACGTGGTGGGTGGTGCATACCTATAATCTCAACACTTGGGAGGTGGGGTTAGGAGGATTTGGAGTTCAAGGTCATCCTCAGCTACCCAGTGAATTCAAGATCTGCAGCAGGCTACTTGAGACCCTGTCTCAAAAAATAAAAAAATAAGGATACTGGGGTGCTTGTTTCTACAACATTTAGAGGTCGTGTACAGGCACCATCAGTGTACTGAGTCTGCAGAGTTTTGTTGTTTTGTTTTTTAAGAGCAAGTAACTGCAAAATGCTCGATGAAAGACATGCTAGAGACATGAGCAGTCCCCTTGGGGAAAGCAGACAAAGAAGTTAGCTGTGAGAGCCGCTGCCTTGGTGAAAGAGGAAGCATGTGAATGAAGACAAGAAGTGAGAATGAGTGGGGTTTGTTCAGCTGTAGGCTCCTCCCCCCACTGACACCAGAACAGTTCAGTGAAGGGAAAGAGCAATCACTAAATGAAAACAGAAGCAACCTCACAATGAACCCAGGAAGGGAGGTGGGTGTGTTGTATCCTGTAGTCATTTGGAGGTCACTCTAGATGTGGGGGCCAAAACAAAGTGATCTGAGAGGCATGTGTGGGAAGACACAAATAGTAATCACCAACAGCAGCACCTGCCCCCATCACCACCATCTCCACCAAACCAACCCCATCATCACTAGCACACTACCACTACCATAACCAACACTTACACCATGCCTGCACCTCATCACACCCCCACTATCCACAACATCTATCCCATCATCACCACCATCACCATCATCACCATTACCTTCATAACCACCATTACCACCACCACCACCATCACCAACACTACTGTCACCTTTTCTGTCACCACCCTCACTACCATAATCACCATCACCACATCAGTACCATCATTCTTGATGCCCACGGCCAGAAGACGGTGTTGGATCCCCTGGAACTAGAGTTACAGATGATTGTGAACCACCATGTGGCTGCTGGGAATCAAACCCAAGTCTTCTGGAAGGACATCCAGTGCTCTTAACCACCAAGCCATCTCAACAGTTCTTGTTTTTAAATTTCTTTTTGTGTGTGCATGTGCATATGTGCAAGAGAGTGTGGATACACGTGCCCATACTTGCACATGTAGAGGCCAAAGGTCAACATGGGGCATCTTCATCTACTGCATGCTCTCCACCTTATTTTTTTATCGTTGTTTGTACGTGTATGTGTTCCTGTGTGTGCTGTGTAAATACGCGTGCGTTTGAAAGTGCAAGCGTGCACACAGCAGTTGTGCGAAAGTCAGAGGACAACCTTCAATGTCAGTCTTCACCTGTAAGCCAGGTGTAGCTGAAGTTGTCCTGGTCCTGTCTGGCTCCCGCGGCCCTGTGGTCACACAGAGGCTTATATCAGGCTCACTGGCCCGACTTCTAGAGCATCTCCCATCTCCACCTCCAGTCTCCTTGTAGGGACACACAGGAATTACAGATGCTTTGTACTGCTGTATCCAGCCTGTTAGCACGGGGTCTGGAGATCCTAACTCAAGTCATCAGGGTGGTGAAGAAAGCTCTTCACCCACTGATCCATCTCCCCAGCCCATCTCCCCCTTATCTTTTGAGGCAGGATCCATCACTCACCCTGTAACTCACCGTTTCAACTAGACTCACTGGCCCATGGGATCTGCCTGTCCACAAGCACTGGAGTTACAAACACATGCTGCCACACACAGCTTTTTACACGGCTACTGAGCATCTGAACTCAAGAGTTCACACCTGTGCAGCAAGCACTTTAGCCACTGACCCATCTCTCCAGCCCTTTTAAAAAGATTACGTATTTCTTCTATGTGTATGAGTGTTTTGCCTGCATGTATGTATATATACCATGTGTGTGCCTGCTGGCCTTGGAAGCAAAAGGAAGGTATCAAATCATCCCCTGAAACTGGAGTTACAGATGGGTGGTGCCACCTCTGGGCCACTGTGGGTGGTCCTGCGTTGTATAAGAAAGCAGGCTGAGCAAGCCAGGAGGAACAAATCAGTCAGCAGCATGCCTCCATGGCTCATGCTTTTAGTTCCTGCCTCCAGGTTCCTGCCTCAAGTTCCTGCCCCAACTTCCCTCAGTAATGGAGTGTAAACTGAGAGTTGTAAGCTGAAATAAATCCTTTCTTCCCCATCTTGTCTTTGGTCATGATATTTTATCACAGCAATAGAAACCAAGATAGCCCCCAAAATCTCAATGATTTACAGCAACAGAAATACATACCTTGTTCATGTTGCTTTCTACTCGGTTTCTCGTCTGCACCCCTCTTTCATTCTGAGAGGCAGGCTGAACAAGCAGGCCCTATCTGGGGCACAGCGCCAATGGAGAAGGTTATACAGAGTCGCTCAATGGTGTTTTCCTCTTCTCAGACTTAACTTCTATCCAGTCACACAAAGCAGAGCAAATCAGGAAGCAAGGAACTGTCAATCACAAGCCATCAGGCTATGGTGTCTAATTCTGTCATAGGGAGAACAGGAAATAACTGGTACCCTGGGGTGGTTTGAGTAGGGGATGTACCCAATAGGCTCATGTATTTGGACACCCAATCCCCAGCATATGGCCCTGTTTGGGAAGGTTATGTCACTGAGGGGCAGATGTTGAGGTTTTATCACCTGAGCCCATTTCCTGTTCTTTCAGCTTCCTGACTGCCACACCAGCCTAGGTTTCTCCTGCCTGCCTTCCCCACCATGATGGACTCTATCCTTCTGGAAAAACAAACCAAAACAAACCCTTTCTTTCCTAACTTCCTTCGTATCGGGGCATTTTATCATAGCAACAGAAGAATAACTAATACAGATGTATAATACAATTTATTGTATGTACCACAATGCATATACATAGAAAATTTTATAAAGTATCTTTCTTAAATCAGACACATTGGTTCACACCTGTAATTCCAACACTGCAGAGATGGAGGCAGGAGGATTAGGGGTTTAGGTCACCTTGGCTACTTCGTGAGCTGAGAACATCCAGGGTAAATGAGACCCTATCTGGAAAAAAAAAAAAATGTTTTTTAACGATTACCTTTTTTAGCTGGGAATGAGGCATGACGATACACGCCTTAAATCCCAGCACTTAGGAGGCAGAGACAGGTAGATCTCTGTGAGTTCGAGGATAGCTTGGTCTACAAAGTGAGTTCCAGGACAGCCAGGGCTACACAGAGAAGCTCTGTCTCTAAAAACAAAAAAGAAACAAACAAACAAAAAGACTATCTTTCTTTAGTTCACCTTTATATTCTAATGGAAATCATTTTGATTTGTGTTTTTACAGTACATGGATACACTGTAAAGTTATCCTTAATTTTTATTTCAAAAAAAGAAGTATCATCAAATATTTGAGAGATTAAGATATTTGGTCGCTGAGGGTTGGTGATGGCTGTTGCTTTGTTGTTGGCTGACTCAGGAATAGGTGTGGACTGTGATTCTAGCACAGGAGCCATGGGAGGAAATCTGCTTGAAGGCTTCTGGGGAAACTGTCCGTAATAAAAACATACAAATACCACTGGTGAAGGATGTGGTGTTTGAACCAAGACAGTCATCTTGAAACCATTAAAGGAAATTGAGCTGAACAAGGAGGTAACGTTAAAACATGGAAAGGATGTAGGTACTGGCTGAGCCCTGGAGTCACAGTTTCCTAAAAGACCTTTCTTTGTCTTTGAACTGCTTGTGTGAATAGTAAATGTCCCTGTGTCTAGTGAGATGGTTGGCATTTAGTGCTCCAGCCACACAAGCTGGAAACAGAGTTCCAATGCTGCACTTCAGTGGCCAGAAGGTGAGACACAGAATCCCTTGGAGCAAGCTGGGCAGCCAGACTAGCCTTATGGGCAGGGAGCTCTGGGTTCGGCCCGACAGCTTTACTCAATGAGTAAGGGAAGGAGTGATTGAGGAAGACTCCCAAATTCAACCTCAGAGCTCTACACGCACATACACACATGTGCACATGCACACAAATGAAAACATGCGTACCCACATGAGGAAAATAGATAATTTTCTCATGTTTAGAAACTCTGTAGTTGGGTTTTCTGTTACAGTCGAAAGAACTCTAATACCTGCCATCCGGAATAAGAGAAATCTGACATCGGAAGCAATGCAGACTCAAACAAGAGGAAGACCAGCAGATAGCGGTTCGGCTGTAGTGTCTACAGTCAGCAAGAGGGTCCGACAGGTAAAGGTGCTGCCACCAAGCTGGCAGCCAGAATTGATGCCCGGCAGCTGGAGTTCAATCCTCAGGACCCACGTGGGGAACAGAGAGAACTGACTCCATCATGTTCTCCTCTGGCCCCCGTACATGCTGCAGCATACACACATACACATAAATAAGCGTTATTTAAAAACTTTAGGAACTAGAGAGCTGGACAGGCAGTGCTTATTGCTCGTCCAGAGGACCCAAGTTCAGTTTCTAGTTTCTAGCACTCACATTGGGTGGGTGGCTCATGACTACCTGTAACTTCAAGTCCAAGGGATCCATGCCCTCTTCTAGCCTCTGTGAGCACTTGCTCACATATGGTGCAAATGCACACACACACACACACACACACACACACACACACACACACACACACACGCACACACACACACAGTGGACAAATTTTAAGGAATTGTCTGGCGCAGGTATGGGGCCTGGAAAATCTGAAATCTGCAGACTGAAAAACTCCAGCACCAGCTTTTGCATGTTATAATCTTTGTTATTTATTTTTAATATATTTATTATTTTATATGTATGAATGTTCTGCCTGCATGTACATATGTGCACTGTGTACAATTCTGGTGCCCGTGGAGGTCAGAAGAGGACGTCAGATCCCCTGCAACTGGAGTGAACTACCATATGCTGGGAATTGAACCCGGGTCCCCTGCAAGAGCAGCACATGCCCTTAACTGTTGAGACATTTCTCTAGCCCCTTATTTATTTCTTGAAACAAGGCTTCATGCTGCAGCACCAGCAGGCCTAGATGTTACTGTCTAGCCCAGGTTGACCTCAAACTCACAATAAAATTCTTTTGCCTTAGACTCTTAAGTTACGAGATGTTAGACATGATCCTCCACACCAACCTCTGCTTTATATTGAAGTCATGAGTGCACTGTGTGTGTGTGCGTGTGTGTGTGTGTGTGTGTGTGTGTGTGTGTGTGTGTGTGTGTGTGTGTTTGAGGTAGCCCAGGCTATCCTCAAGCTTGCTATGTAGCTGAGGATGATACTGAACTTATCTTCCTGTCTCCACAAGCTCTGGGATTACAGTGCTAGGGATTGAATCCAGATATATGTGCATGCTAGGCAACCACTAACAACTGTGCATATACTCAGCCCTTTATTATGGCCTTCACATAGGATTCCTTCTCAGAGAAATTACTTTTGCTCTTAAGGCCTCAACTGACAGGATGCCATCTTCCCACAAGCTAATCTCCTTGTGACTCACATCACCAAAACACCTCTGCGGCAGCTTCTAGACTGTGGGGGACTAAATAACTGGGCACCAGACCCTACCCAAGTAGACACGTGACATGAGCCACCGCAATGCTGAAAGGATAGTTCCCTTTTTCTCCTTGCAGGCTCTAGATTTGCCTGCTTCTGGTCTGACCTGCTTGGAAAGCACGAGAATGCAGAGACCAGCTCCTGCCCGCATTGGGGCCAGGAAATGTCTCACCCTGAGGACAGAAATCAAATGCTGTGGGTAGAGTGCAGCGGAGACCGAAGGAGGAAAGGAGCCTCACAGTCACTCTGCCAGACCTTGGGTGCTGCTCCCAGACTTCTTCCTCCAGCACAGAAATAAGCTCTTAGAATTTCACTCCTTGGGTTTTCCAACTTATGTAGCTCAGCCCAATTCTATGCAGCACAAAAATCAGAAAATACAGTTTAAGGAAAGCAAGAAACATTCTAAACTTTTTAACATCTGTTTATTCGCGCGCGCGTGTGTACGTGTGTGTGTGTGTGTGTGTGTGTGTGTGTATGTATGTGTGTGTGTGTACGTGTGTGTGTGTGTGTGTGTGTGTGTGTGTGTGTGTGTGTACATGTTTTCATGGGTCAGCTACCCTTCCACCATTCCACCATGTAGGACTTGGGGACCAAACTTAGGTCCTCAGTCTTGGCAGCAAGTGCCTTGACTTGCTGAGTCACCCGATCAGCCCTTATCTTTTTACCATTTTTGTTGTACATGTGTATGTGTACGATGGGGTGCACATATGTAGAGGTCAGAGAACAACTTTATACAGCTGGTTCTCTCCCTCTCACGTGGTTCCAGGGGACCCCACTCAGCCGATTAGGCCTGTCATGGCGAACACCTTTGCTGGACCATCTTCACAGACCTGGAGACATTTGTAAAGAACACGATTCATGACGACAGAAATAAGACTAAAGAAAACTCGGGGGTCGGGGGCAACAGCTGGGAATGTTGCTCAGTTTGTAGAGTGCTTGCCTAGCATTCATGAAGCCTTGGGTTTTATCCCTAGAGCCACATAGACCAGGCATGCTGGTACATGTACAGAAGCAAGAGGATCAGAAGTGTGAGGTCATCCTCAACTCCGAAGCAAACTTAAACCCAGCCTACGATGATACATGAGGCTCTGTCTCAAAAAAAAAAAAAAAATCATGCATAAATCCGTCTCTTTCTGCACAGAATCTGTCCCACCTACACACAAGCGGGCACGCATACTTTGTTAACACATAGGAGAGCGCCAGGCCCAGATGGTTTCACAGATGATTTCTTTCAAAGCTGCAAGAAAACAATAACTTCAGTACCTCAAGATTTGTTTCGGTAGCTAGAAAAGGACATATGTCTCCCATGATGATTAATCTTGGGTGTCAGCCTGACTGGAAACTTAAAGCATTAGTTCTGGGTGTGTCCTTAAGTGTGCTTGCAGAGGACACGGGCATGTGTTAGGGGGCTGAGCTGGGAAGAGCTTCACTCTATGGAGATGGGCACCATCCAACCAGCTGTGAGCCCAGATAAAGCAAAAGAGCAGAAAACAATTGGATTCACCCCGCCGCCACCACCCTTTCCTAGAGCTGGAACACCCTCCTTCTGCGGCCTTTGGGGATTTGGCCCATGCTTCAGACTGAAAATTACAACATCACTTCCCTGGTTCAGAAGCTTTGGCCTTGGCCTAAGCCAGGTCTCCAGCCCACAGAGAGCCTGTGGTGGGATGTCTTGTACCCATCGTCAACCACCCCAATAAATCTACCCTCAGGCACCTGTATCTACCCAGAGGTGATTGGATCCATTTCTGTGGAGAATCCTGGAGAGTTCAAATGGCAGCTTTGATGTTAGTCTTCTCTCTTCCTTTTTAGAAGATTTCTCTATTTTCATTTTATGTGTATGAGTAAACATACATACGTATGTACGCATGCATGCATGTAGTATATATATATATATATATGTATGTATGTGAGAGACACAGGCTCCCTGGTAGGGAGAGGGGCCATGGCCAGACAATAAGGGTGTCTAGCTTCCAAGATGGCCAGCTTCTTCCTCACCTTCCTGGCAGCTTGAAACAAAGGCCTTGTAAGATTTCATTTCCCGGCCAGCAGACCCCTGCTGATAGACTTCCTCAACAAGTTTGAAGCTGGATTAAGACCTGTTACACAACAGTTGTGGCCAATCCTGTCTTTCTTCAAACTGACCAAGCCTAAATTAGGGGAGAAAAACTCTTCCAAGACTTAAAATTAAAAAAAACAACCTTGAGAAAAGACTAGAGTTTTCATCTATCTGATCTCCCCGGCCCCTCCCACGAAGCGGCCACCACTGCCACCCACCTCCCCATGAGTCTTTTTCTCTGGGTGTTCATTGTTTGCTACACAAGTGTCTTGACTCACCCCAGTAAACACTATTCTCCAACTGCTGACTCTGTCTCCCCCACTCAGCTTGCTGCCAAGCTTGATGACTGGTGTGTGATCCCTGGGCCCCACATGAGATCTGGTGTGTATGGGCATGCCATGCTGTGAATGAATGAGGAGTCAGAGAACAACTTGTAGAGATCATTTCTACTTCTACCATGTGGCACCCAGGGATCAAACTCAGGTCACCAGGCTTGACAGCAAGTGCCTTTACCACAGAGCCAGCTCGCTGACCCCTTAAGATGCTCCTTGCTCAGCTGGAATCTCCAGCTCACTCCTGCTTAATCCAGCCATTCCTCCCTCTCCAAACCCCACCCTCTCAGAAACACCACCTAAAGTCCAGTTCTGTAGCAATGGCGACTACTCCCCCAAAGCTGCTAGCTGCTCAAGACCCCACCTAAAGGCATACCATGTTGGGTACAAACCCAGCCTGTGGCTTACGCATCACTATCCCTCAGCTACAGGGTATTTAAGGCCCCTCCTTTAGACCAGCCACATGATTTTTTTCCTACCCTCTTCCCCCACCTCGATCTCTGGGGGCTGGACCCGGGAGTGCTTTGCCCAAATAACCTGGTCTTTTACTTTTAATTTGGCTTGATCTTGCGTACTGTGTTGGTGAAGAAACCTACTATCGGGGTACAGAAACCTATCACTCCTCCAGGTGTTTGTCATAGGAAAAAGAAGAGAAGTAAAACACTCTAGCCACTCAGCGGTATCAGGACACAACAAGGATGCTTGACCTATCACCTCTGGGTTTCTGTAAGTACAACTAATGATGTAATGACGTCTGATGAAATAGCTTACTGTTGGATTTCTTAGAATGTGCCTCGACATTAACTACACATGGCTATGAGGTATGCCTGTCACATCTGCGTTTCTCTAAGGAAGGACATTTCCCTAGACAAGGGAAGGCATGGCTGTGGGTCTCAGCAACTTGAGGAGACTTCAGACTTCAGTCCTTCCCACTCATAGTCTTTCTAAACTTCTGTGCCTTTGCCCTGACACTATAGGAAGCATAGTTTATAACTCATTTTATCTATCCTTAACTCTAAAGCCAGAATCACATGGCTGAAGCTGCCAAGTTCTGCTGCTTGCTGGGGCTAGAACATGGCCCCCTCATTCAATTGCATCTTCACTAGCTTTCTGTACTTCATTACCTAAGCTTGACTGTCCAGATCTCTATACCAGGCTGGCCTCAAACTCAGAGATCCACCAGCCTCTGCCTTCCCAGTGCTGAGATTAAAGATATGCCCCACCACACCTGGCTCTAAGCTTTTCTTTAGCTTCTTTTCACAAGTTGGAAACTTAGCTGGGTGGGATCTTGTCCTGTGGTCACTGCTCTGGGATGGTCTTTCTGTATGCTGTGAATATGTGTTGCACTCATTGATTGATAAATAAAGCTGTTAGGCCAATGGTGAGGCAGAATAAGATTAGGTGGTACATTCAAACTGAAGACGGAATTGAAGAAAGATGAAGTCAAAGATACGCCATGCAGCTGCCTGAGGAACAAGATGCCAGCAGACCAGTAATGCCATGGTCATGGCAAAATACAGATTAATAGAAATGGGTTAGTTTAAGATATCAGAGGTAGCTAGCAATAAGCCTGAGCCTTAGACCAAACAGCTTGTAATTAATAAGCCTCTGTGTGTTTATTTGGGACTGAGTGGCTGCAGGACACAGGAGAACTTCCACCTACAGGTCACCACTCCCTTTATTCCATTTCTTAATCCATTTATCTCCTTGAACATAGAACTTAGCTCCATTCCACTTCCTAGAGCCCCTTTTCTCCTCAAATTTTACATTTTGTAATTTACCCTGCTCAACTTGCTCCTTTTCATTATAAATCTTAATTAGGGTTAACACTAATCATCACACAACAGTGTCTGTACTAGGCTGTTTTGAGATTTCCTCTACCAATGGAATTAATCCAAAACTCTTCACTTTAGCCTCAGGCAGACTCTTCACAAGGGCAAAAAGCAGCCACATTCTTCACCAAAATATCACGAGAACGATCTCTAGGCCACATATTAATATTCTTCTCCTCTGTAACCTCTTAAGCCAGGCCCCCAGAGTTCATCAAATGACACTCAGCACCACTGTCTTCCATGTTCCTACTAGGATGGCCCATTAAGTGTAGTGCTTAACACATTCCACTGCTTTCCTAACTCAAAGTCCCAAAGTCTAAATTCCTCCAAACAAAAGCATGGTCAGGTCAGTCACAACAATACCCCACTCCTGGTACCAACTTCTGTCTTAGGGTTTCTATTGCTGTGAAGAGACACCAACACCACAGCAACTCTTATAAAGGAAAACATTTAAGGTGGCAGCTTACAGTTCAGAGGTTCAGTCCATTATCATTATGGAAGGGAGCATGGCAGCAGGCAGACATGGTGCTGGCTACATCTTGATCAGAAGGCAATAGGAAGTGAACTGAGACACTGAGCAGTATCTTGAGCATATATGAGACCTCAAAGCCCACCTCTACTGTGACACACTTCCTCCAACAAAACTGTGCTTACTCCAACAAGCTCACACCTACTAATAGTGCCACTCCCTATGAGATTATGGGGGCCAATTACATTCAAACTACCACAACCACATACCCCCAAGAAGAGAAAAATGCTATCTGGTGGCTGGCCAAGGAGATAGTCCCAGAAAAAGATGAGCCAGGGTCTCATTTAACATTGTATGCCTGATGGCAGTATTTACAATCTCCCAAGAAGCAGTTTCCTCTCAGACTCCAAAACAAATGGTATGCCTTGGAATTGAACAGTAGGGTGGCCTTGAATGGACCTGTCCCAGAGGTCCCTATAGATTATGAAAGAGAGGAAGGAAAGAAGGCCCTGCTGTCCAAGGACACATGCCCAGGACAAAGGACACAGAAAGGCATAACATAGTAGCCAGGCATAAGATGTGTGGGACAAGGCGAGATAAGTATAAGAATACCTATGGTGGCCCAAGGGTAGGTAAAAAACTAGAGTACCATACAGATAAAATTTTTTTTTTTTTTTTTGGTTTCTCGAGACAGGGTTTCTCTGTGTAGTTTTGCACCTTTCCTGGAACTCACTTTGGAGACCAGGCTGGCCTTGAACTCACAGAGATCCACCTGCCTCTGTCTCCCGAGTGCTGGGATTAAAGGCGTGCGCCACCACCGCCCGGCCAGATAAATTTTTTAATATAGCTTATAGATGTATGCTTTTATTTTGGTTTTGTTGTTGCTTGGATTTTTTATTTGTTTGTTTGTTTGTTTGAGATAGGGCTTCTCTGTGCAGCTCTGACTGACCTGGAACTCACTCTGTAGACCAGGCTAGCCTCAAACTCACAGAGATCCACCTGCCTCTGCCTTTTGAGTGCTGGGATTAAAAGTATGCACCACCACCACCACCACCACCCAGCTAGATGTATGCTTTTAAACCAACAATGTTCTAAGCAATTTTGATTGTTTGTTTTTTGAGACAGGATCTCACATACCTGAGGCTGACCTGGAACTTGCTATGTAGTTAAGGATGACCTTAAACTTCTGATCTGGCCTCCACCTCCTGAGGCATGTGTTATTGGGATCAGACTAGGGCTTTATACATGTTAGGCAAGTACTCTACAGACGGAGCTACATCCCCAGCTTGTGTGTATGTGTGTATTTAGTTTGGGCTAAATAGTGAGGCCTTGAACTCACTGCATAGCCAAGGCTGGCCTAAATTCGAGGATTAGATTCCAGAGGTGAGAAACTACAACCAGCTCTGTTAAGTTAAAAAAAAAAAAAAAAAAACAAACCTGAGACAGGATCCCATGTAGCCCAGGCTGGCCCTAAATTCATTATATGGTCAACAATGACCTTGGGCTCCTGGATCCTTTTGTTTCCACCTCCCAAGAGGTAACATCACAGCCGTGAGCCACCATGCAATTTCAAGCAATTTTGAACTTGAATACCTTTATATGGCACTTGCCCTCTCACCAGACCCCACCACTACCCCCTAGCTGCACCCTTATGTTGTCAATTGCCCCTGAGGTGCCTGCCTTTGTGACCTGGAAGGCTGCTGAGTAACCTTGTGTGGTATGGCTGCAGTCCATACGGTGCCAGCATCCAGTTCCTCTCAGTGATGTGTGAGCATGGCCCCTCCATCATTATCACTGTACAACAACGTCAAGTGCCCAGGCTTGACAAAGTCAAAGAGTACTGAGCTAAACCGTACCTGGCTTCAAACACAGAATTGAAGGGCAGATGTCCCATCCTCACTTTCATCATCACTGTGGTGCCCCATTTCTAAGATATGGTCACCCTCCTTCAACTGGGATTCCATTCTGCCTGGGAATGCTCAGAGAATCTGGGTGGTTTTGAGGAGAGACATCTCTAATGCAAGGTTACAAGGATCTCAACCCACCAAGGCTGCGGGGACCTGGCTCCTACATCAAGCAAAGACCAGACCTCAGAAGGGAAGAGGTGCACCATCTGGTGGTCCTTTCTGGAATGGCAGCAGATAAGTGGGACACATTCTGTATTGGCTTTTCCATGATCATGAGCAAAACTTAAAATCCAGAGACTACTCTAAAACTAATGACCACACCAGACCAGAAACAGTAACAAAAGGAAACACCAAAAGAAGTCCTTTAGAACCAAGCACAGAGGCACAGGCCTGTTATCTCAGCACCAGAAAGGCAGAGGAAGGAGTTCCCACAAATTCAAGGCCAGCCTGGTCTACATACTGAGTTTCAAGACAGCCTGAACCTGTTTCAAAAAAAAAAAAAAAAAAAAACCTATTTCTGTTTTATTTTCATACTCTTTTAAAAATTGTACATGTATTTATTTATGGGACAGGGTGACTTGAACACACGACACCATGCATGTAGAAGTCAGAGGCCACTTTGCAGGAGTCCCTTCTTCTACCATGTGAGTCCTGGACATTAAACTTAGTTCATCAGACTTGGCAGTGAGTGCCTTTACCACCTGAGACATCTCAGGCCCAATTTCCTGTCTCAATTGATCCAATAGCTAATTGTCCAAAGTTACAATAACAACAGTATCAACAGTCCAACAATGCATCTGTCAGTTACCGTGCATGGTAAGTGAAGTAAAGGATGCCAACGTTTATAAAAAGGTACCAAGTCCGCATTAACTCGTGGGGAGGTGATAACCGCTGTCAAAAACCAAAATGTCTCAGTCTTGGCTTCCAAATCAAAAATGATACTGAATCCATGTAGGTAAGGTTTTCTCTTTGGGACATAGAAGGGGAAATGTCAGAGAGTTAGGGGAGAGAGATCTGAGGAGGAACTGGGTGGCTAGAAAAATCAAGACATGTCCCAAGCTACAGAAGTGTTGGGAACACAGATGGCAACCTGGAGGTTCACATGAGGGTCTCAGAGGTGAGACCCTTCCTAATGCAGCTGGGGGAGAAAGAAAATTCGGGAAGCATTCCAGTGCCCCCAGGACAAGGACCCAGAAGGGAAGGATTCTTCCAAGGACCAGCCAGGTTTCTCCCATGGGAAAGGAGCCACAGAATAGCCAAGCCAGTGGGAACCATTACAATGCATCCAGTTGGAAGCTGCCATGGAGACCAGGCTGGCCTTGAACTCAGAGATCTACCTGCCTCTGTCTCTCAACTGCTGGGATTAAATGTGTGCGCCACCACAGCTGGACTCTTGAAGCATCCTCTTTGATGATAAGGAGACTGGGCTAATCACACACCACCCGATGGGATGCTTTCTGGTGTATGTGTTTCAACCAGGCATGCCATTCCAAGCCTGCCTTTACTGACTGGCAATAGAGAAGCACCTAAATTATCACGCTCTTCTTATCCTGTATAGAGGATAAGTGATTGAGTGATTGTATGTTCCTTAGATTTTTAGAAGAAGGAAAGAGGATTGATAAATGAGTACGTCAGAGTAACTGAGACAAATTGACTTTTACTGACAGAATGCCAGATTTTTTTTTTCCCTTGTCAGGGTCCTACATATCATAGTTTTGCCTCTAACTTGCTATATAGCCAAGGGTAACCTAGAACTTTCAACCTTTCTGCCTCCATTTCCTGAGTGCTTTGATCTGGTTAATACGGTGCTGGGGACTGAATCCAGGGGTGTGTGTGTGTGTGTGTGTGTGTGTGTGTGTGTGTGTGTATGTGTGTGTGTGTGTATGTGTGTGTTAGACAAGCACTCTACTAACTGAGCTGGTAATGGGAAGTTTTTCTCATTGCTCAGTTCCCACCACTGAAAATAACCAGCACATAGTAGGTGCTTAGTATAGATTTGCTGACTACAAAAGTCTTTCTGCTGGTATAACTGCAAAATTAAATAGCATTATGTGTATGAAAACCTGTGTGTGTGTGTGTGTGTGTGTGTGTGTGTGTGTGTGTGTGTGTGTGTGTGGTGTAACGTTTGCTCACATATATATGCAAGTGCATCAGGTGTCCTGCTCTACCACTCTCTGACCTGTTCCACTAGCTAGTTTTTTGTCAACTGGACACAATCTTGAGTCATCTGGGAAGTCAGGTCCTCAATTGAGAAAAAATCCCATCAGATTCCTGTAGGAAAATCTGTGGGGCATTTTCTTGATTAATATTGGTGTAGGAGGACCCAGTCAACTCGGGGCAGTACCACCCCCGGGCAGGCGGTTTTAGGAGGTATTAGAATGCAAACTGAGTAAGCCGTTGAGAGCAAGCCGGTGAGCAGCACTCCTCCACTGCCTCTGCTTTGGTTCCTGCCTCCAGGCTCCTGCCTCGAGTTTCTGTGCTGACTTTTCTCAGTGATGGACCGTGAGGTGGAAGTGTAAGGTGAAATAAACCCTTTCCTCCCCTGAGTAGTTTTTAGTCAAACTAGGATACTCCCTTATAGATGAGGGGATGTAATGGTATATACATCTACAATTTCAACCTCCATTTTGTTTCAGAACGGGTTTAAGGTGCTTTGTAGATTGGGGAATTTTGTTAGTGGTTGCTTGGTTGGTTTTGGGGATAGGGAATCTAACTCAGGCTCCCATACACATCAGGAAAACATTCTACTGCTAAACTATGTCTTCATCCTGAAATTAGACTGCAGCAAGGGCTATGAACGTGGCTCCATTGGTAGAGTGCTTGCCTAGCATGCACAAGGCAATGGGTTGGCTCTCCAGCACTAAATAAATCTATCACGGTTGTGCATACCTGTAATCCCAACACTAGGGAAATGGAGGGAGAGCAATCAGAAGTTCAACATCATCCTTCATGACATAGTTCTAGTTTCCGGTCCAGTTGCTGGGATAAAATGCAGGACAAAAAGCAACAAGCGAGAAAGGATTTCTGGGTAGTCCATCACTGTGGGGAAGTCAAGGAAGAGCTTAAAGGAAATGATGATAGTCACATCACATTCACGGAGAGGGGATGGACACACGCATGCCTCTTGCTTGGCTTGCCTTTTTCTTTAAAACTCATACAGTTTAAGACCTGCCCATGCATGATCCCACCCATACTCAGGATGGATCTTCCCACCTCATTAAACCCAGTGAAGAGCAGTCCCCTACAGACATGCCCACAGGCCAACCTGATCTAGACAATCCCCTCATTGAGACTCCCTTCTTAGGGGACTCTAGACTATGTCTGTTATGGCCAGATCGCGGGGACCCCCAAAAGACCACCACAGAGACCGAATCCCGTGTGTAAAAGCAAAGAGCCTTTATTTTTCAAGCTCCAAGCTTGGTCTCTCTGCCTGTCAGCAGTGAGAGCAGAGCCCTGAGCTCAGGTGGGGTGGGGTTTTTATCATAGCAGAGGTTGGGGTGAGGGGATTTCCAGGGTTCAGGATCCTGATTGGCTGACTTTTGTACAGGGAATGTTTGGAATGTCAGGTATTTCCCCTTAGATGCCGGCCTCACTGGGCGGGGTCAGCTCATGGCTTTTCCTGGGTCCAGGTGTTGCCTGCCTGAAGCTGTGTCTGGGCCTCTAAGCCTGTCATGGCAGCTGTGTGGTCAAGCTGTTTTGCCCCCCACACACACACAGTGTCAAGCTGACAGTTAAAGCAAACCATCATCCACAGTAAATTGAAGACTGGCCTGGGATTCATGAGACACGGTCTAAACTAGACAAAATACAAATAAACAAAAAAAGCCAAGAAACCCCAAATTCCTGTGCAATGTCAGTGCTGTAGTCAATGGGGTTAATCTGAGTTGTTATCACTGATAATGGAAAACTTTCCCAACGAGGCCTTCCCCCACTCTGTGAGGATCTGAAATATGGTCAGAACCAGCAACTCTTTGGTCGCCATGGAGCAGAGATATGGCGGTGGTGCTGCTGGGCCCTGAGACGGAAGGCTGGGAATTGCTGTTTAGAGGGATTGGGCCGTTTGGTGTGTTTTTTGCTGTTGTTTTGTTTTCTTTTTGTTTTATTATTGTTGTTTCTTTGTTTGTTTTTTGTTTTTAGAGACAGGGCTTCTCTGTGTAGCTCTGGTTGTCCAGGTGTCAGGACCAACTTGCCTATGCCCCTGTGAACAGGGTCAGTGATATTGTACTGCCCAGGTGAGGTGTAGGACCCTCTTTCCTGAGGGCTTCAGCCAGTGAGGGGCGGGGCCAATTCTGAACAGCCCTATCCTCTCTGCCTTCAACAGGGTCACAGACCAAGTCATGGCCCTTGGCATCAGCCCAGACCCAGACATCTGGCCCTGGGTGGCTACAGAGCATCTGCATCAGCCCATTCCTCATCTCCCTCTCCCTCACCTCTTCAAATCTGCCTCTCTCGCATGCACATGACTCATTCTCTCTCTCTCTCTCTCTCTCTCTCTCTCTCTCTCTCTCTCTCTCTCTCTCCCACCCTCCCCTCCCCTTCCCTTCCCCTGGGCTAGAGTCTTCCTACTCTTCCCCCTACCCCCCCAACCCCCACCCCCCCAACCCCCACCCCCGCCAATTACCTGACATGGCAGGGAGCTGGAGTCCCCAGGTGGCTCCTGGTTGAGTCCTGCCCCACCTTTGGCATGGCATGGCAGGGGCTTATTGATCCTGGGTATCTTAGTAGTGGCTGGCTACACCACTGAAGAAAATACCTCTCATCCTCTAGTAGCCACAAACTGCCTATAGATTTCCAGGAAGAAATGGGATCTCTCTCCCCTTTTCTTTGGATTTTTGAGAAAAAAACTTCATGGAGCCTGTTAAAAATTATAGCGGTGCTGGTTACTGTACGGAAAGGTCATGAGGCACAAGCCACGACAAAAACCAATATTAGAGCTTTATTATGGGGAAGGGGGGGAGCAAAAGAACCAGGCGTCTGTGTCCGGCTTTTTAAGGATTCCCGAGCACATGTGCAGGTGGACTTACGGAGCTACGCCACGCGTGCACTGATTGTGTGACCTGGCTGCGTACATTTGTGCAATCATGCAGCACATGGATGATGTAAGACGTAAGATCCCTTGCTCAGCTCCTGAACTGCCCACGTGCGGTCATGTAGCTGGAGTAGCAGCAGAATCCTAACAGAGCCCAGGCGGTGTTTGAACTTTAATGTTCCTGTCCCCACCTCCCAAGTGCTGGCATTACAGGCACATAGTGAATTTTGAAGTCGTAAAGGGGCAGAGACGCTAATTAAATAGTAAAACAAGCAAAATAAATGCTGAAGCACTCAAAATTCAGGGCTGATCACACTGATCAAAGAGCCTTTGGGCTACACAAGTGTAAAGACTGCCTGGTACTAGCCCAAGGTCAAGAGCATGCAGCTGCCTTGAGGCAGCTCTGAGAGCCCGAAGGCTGGGGGCTGCAGTTAGCCTGAGAAGTGCAGAGCTTCCCTGGGTGTGTGCACAGGAGGCCCATCCTAGATCTGGATACTTACTACATTTCAGTAAGAATGGAGGGGTTGAGGAGGGGTACAGTTCCAGCATGTGTGAGACCCTAGGTATGATCCTGTCTTAGTTAGGGTTTCTATTGCTGTGAAGAGACACCATGACCAAAGCAACTCTTACAAAGGAAAACATTTAATTGGGGCTGGCTTACAGTTCACAGGTCCAGTCCATTTTCATCATGGTGGGACATGGTGGCATGCAGGCAGACGGTGCTGGAGAAGTAACTGGGAGTTCTACATCTTGTGCAGTCAACAGGAAGTAGTCATGGTGTCTCTTCACAGCAATAGGAACCCTAACTAAGACAGAAGTCGGTACCAGGAGTGGGGTATTGTTGTGATAGGCCCAACCATGCTTTTATGTGAAGTAATATCGACCTTGGGACTGTAGATTAGAAAAGCAGTTGAGGCCGGGTGGTGGTGGTGCACGCCTTTAATCCCAGCACTCAGGAGGCAGAGGCAGGTGGATCTCTGTGAGTGTAAGACCAGCCCAGGTTACAGAGTGAGTTCTAGGACAGGCTCCAAAGCTACACAGAGAAACTCTGTCTCAAAAAACAAACAAAAATGGCAGTTGACCACTTTAAGTGCTGCTTAATGAACCATCCTAGTAGGAGCATGGAAGACAGTGGTGTTGAGTGTGGTTTGAACCATGGATGCCTGGATCAAGAGGTTTTAAAGGAGAAGAATGTTGGTACAGGGCCTAGAGACTGGTTATCTAGTTGGGGTTTTTATTGCTGTGAAGAGACACCATGGCCACAGAAACTCCTACAAAGAAAATATTCAATTGGCATAGCTCACTTACAGTTTCAGAGGTTCAGTTCACTATCATCATGATGGGGAGCATGGCCGTATGCAGGCAGACACAGTGCTGGAGCTGAAAGTCCTACATCTTGCAGGCAACAGGAAGTTGACTGACTCACTGGGCAGTATCCTGAGCATAGGAAACCTCAAAGTCCACCCCCACAGTGGCACACTTTCTCCAACAAGGCCATACCTACTCCAACAAAGCACATCTCCTAATAGTGCCACTCCCCATGAGATTATGGGGGCCAACACATTCAAACTACTACACTAGTCTTGTGATATTTTGGTGAACAATATGGCTGCCTTTTGCCCTTGTCTGAAGAGTCTGCCTGGGGCTAAAGTGAAGAGTTTTGGACTAATTCCGTTTGCAGAGGAAATCTCAAAACAGCCTACTATAGACTGTGATGTGGTTATTAGTGTTAACTCTAATGAAGATTTATAATGAAAAGGAACAACTGAACAGCTGAACATGGTGAATTGCAAAATGTAAAATGTAAAATCTGAGGAGAAGAGCTGCAGAGATGGCTCAGCGGTTACAAGCACTGACTGATCTTGCAGAGGTCCTGGTTCAATTCCCAGCAACCACATGGTGGCTCACAACCACCTGTAATGAGATCTGGTGCCATAATCTGGCCTGCTGGGACACATGCAGGCAGAACACTGTATATATAATAAATTAATAAATCTTAAAAAAAATTATTTTAATTTTTTTTGAGGAGAAAAGGAGTACCAGGAAGTAGAATGGAGTTAAATTCTATGTTCAAGGAGATAAACAGGTTAAAAAATGGAATAAAGGAAGTGTGTCACTGTGGGTCTGGGCTTTGAGGTCTCCTTTGCTCAAGCTATACCCAGTAAGACAGACCACTTCCTCCAAGAAGTCCACACCTACTCCAACAAGGCCACACCTCCTAACAGTGCCACTCTCTTTGGGGGCCTTTTCCTTTCAAACCATCACAGATCCCTAAAACCAAAGAAATCAATTAAATAGATGGTTGATTGATTGATTGGTAGATGACAGACAGATTCATACAGAATTTCATGTCAAAAGTCTCATGTGGCAGTTGAATGAGTATATCTACAATACCTATAATTTAAGAACTCTAGAGGCTGAAGCAAGAGGAGTTTGAGTTTCAGACTAACCTGGGCTACATAACAAGACCCTGTCTCACAACTATAGCCAAGACCATGCATGGTAGCACACTTGTAATCAGGAAGCAGAGTTAAAGAGTTCAAGACCATCCCTGGCTACAAATGAATTGCGGGTTAGCCTGAGCTATGGGATACTGTTTCTGAAAACAAACACAAACACAGCCAAGTGTGGCGGCAGCTGCCTGAAACCCCGGCACCAGGACACTAGGACGGCCAGGGGTCCAGGGCTAACCTGGGCTGCCTAGGAAAACCTTGTCTCAAAAAACAAACAGCAGGGGCTGACTAGACACCTCAGGAAAATGCTCAATACACAAGCATGAGGTTCTGAGTTCGGGTTCAGCACCCACGTAAACACCAGGCTGGCGGCACAGTCTTGTCATCTCAGGGCTGGGGAGTCCGACACAGGCTGAGCCTGGGCTCACCGACCAGCGAGCCTTGCCTACATGGTAAGCTCCAGGCATGTGATGACGACAGGAACAAATAAAAACAGCAAGGACAGTTTCTCCAAAGAAAGGACACCCAAAGTTTACGTCTGACCTTCACACACACACACACACACACACACACACACACACACACACACACGACATCCTCTCCTCCCCTCCCCAAAGAAAGGACACCCAAAGTTTACGTCTGACCTTCACACACACACACACACACACACACACACACACACACACACACACACGACATCCTCTCCTCCCCTCCCCAAAACAAAACTCAAAAAAATAAGGAAAACAAACAGAGGCTGGAGAGGGCAGGTGCCTGGTGAGTAGAAGCCAAGACCTCATAGCTCTCACAGGACCCACCCCCCAGAAAGCTATTCCCATTCGCCTTACCTGCCTGGCCCGTAAGGTACATGCCTACCCTCTCTTGAGGTTTCCAAAGGAAACGGGGGTGATGCATCTGACTCATTTCCTTGGAGGAAAACAGGATCGCCCGCTGGTCCCTTTCACCTTTGAATGTACTCTACAGTATTTGGCTAGATTTTAAATGTGAATGATGAAAAGAAAAGGGCTTGGAAGAGGCAGAGAGGCGGAGGACAAAATTGCTTTATAGAGACAAAATTGATCCAGATTTTGATACTGCCAGAAGCTGGACTCCTTGAGCATCTACGGCCTTGAACTTCCCCGGACAGGGTTTAGAAGGAACTGGAACCCCACAGTTGGTAGAGGCCCGATTTTGTGGCAGCCAGCCGTTAGACTCTGGTTTCAGTTTTAAACTTGTGGCTTTAAAGGGGACCTCCTCTCCCCAAGCAGGAAATGCTGATGATGGGCAAAGCCTTGACCAGGTACCACACTTGCCAGAAAACACCTACATCCGGGGAGCCATATTGGCTGAGTCGATGGAGTAGCCACACAGCTGCCAGCAGCTGGACCCAAGCAGGTGACCCAAAAATCGGAGACCCAGGACCTTTTCAGGAGCAAGCCCTGAAGTTGTGACACCTCAAAGCCTCCCTTCTTTCTTAGAGAGAAGCAACAGGGAAATGAAAGCTGACATTATGGTAAGCAGCTGTCAAAAAAAATAACAGTAAATTCATGCCACGTCAACGTGAGGAACCAGATGCCAAGATGGCCTTTGGGCAAAGGATAAAGGCCTGACTAAGGCAGGGCATGGTGAGAGACACCTGTAACCTTAGCACTCAATAGGCTGAGGCAGGATCAGTCTGGGCTACAAAGCAACAAAGCAACCCCTTTCTTAAAAAATAATAATAATAATCCAGACAACAAGGCAACAAGGCAGAGCACAGCACTGTGGTGTGTCCTGTGATCCCAGCAGTCAGAAGCTGAGGTAGGCCTACCAACAAAACAGACACCAGACCACAGGAATAAAGCCCTGGATTCACAGGAATGGCCCTGAAAGCCAGAGCTGGATCCCTAAACCAGCTTGGCATGGGGTTCCTTTCTTGGTGGTGACCACTCCTGAATTTTAAAAGTCAAAGACCAAAAAGCAGGACACTCTGTAACGCCAGCACTTTAGAGAGAGGAGGATCAGGAGTTCAAGGTCATCCTTGGCTATATAATAAGTTTCAAGCTAACCTGTCTTTTAAAGAGAGAGAGAGAGAGAGAGAGAGAGAGAGAGAGAGAGAGAGAGAGAGAGAGAGAGAACCTGGTGGTAGCGAATGCCTTTAATCCCAGTGCTTAGGAGGCAGAAACAAACTCTCCGTGAGTTCGAGGCCAGCCTGGTTTACAGAAGGAGTTCTAGGATAGCCAGGATTGTTACACAGAAAAACCTTGTCTCGGAAAACAAACAGAGAGAGAGAGAGAGAGAGAGAGAGACCTAGTTTGAGTCTGGCATGCCTTCCCCCAAATAATCCCCATCTAGAGAGAGTAGACAGTGAGTTTGGGACCAGGGATAGTGATAGGGATTGAACCCAGGTCCCCATACTAAACTACTATGTTCTCTATACATACATTATATGTGCATGCGAAGAATTTTCCTCTTTTTTCCTACAGTGTACTATGGCATAGTTCTTACCAGTGTGCCCGAGAGGATGTCCCATATTAGTTCATCACAAGTCTCCTCGTTCCCACGTCTGTACTATGTTCCATGGACTGGCGGCACTATCCTCATTGTGTGGAGCGTTGGGCTTATTTCTGATCTCAGAGGTTACTGGCACTGCTGTAGTAATAAACTCTTGGGGGAGAAAAGAGGACTTTTCCTGAGATAAGAGTAGTGTCTAGGAGAAAAATAAATGGCGGCCTATCTTTACCAGTTGCTGCCCAATTGCCCTCCATCTAATTCCTGCTGGTTTCACTGTCCCATCTGCAGCGCCCCAGCTGCCAATGGAGCCATCCTGACCCTTGTTCTGGGAAAACAGCTTTGCAAAGGCTCCTGTGTCGCTGAGTTGGCTGCACAAGAGGGCACAGTTCTGGTGAAGAGGAGCTTCCTCCAGCCAAAGCTCTTGCCGTTCAATGCCATCTAACTTCCCGCGGCCATTTGTCTGGTTAGCACATTCTTAAAGCATTCTCTTGATTAATGGTTGATGGAGGAGATTCCGGTCCACAACTGGTGGTGCCATCCCTGTGTTGTATAAAAAAAGGTCCTGGGTTGTACAAGAAAGCAGGCTGAGCAAACTATGGGAGCAAGCCAGTAAGCAGCACTCCTCCGTGGCCTGTTTCTGTTCCTGCCTCCAGGTTCCTTGGCTGCTTGAGTTCCTGCCTTGACTTCCCTCCATCATACAGACTGTGATCAGGACATGGAAGACACAGACCCTTTCCTCCCCTAGTCTCCTCTGGTCATGATGTTTATCACAGCGATAGAAAGCGAAGGAAGACACGGGGCTGGGAAGGTGGCCCAGTTGGTAGAGTGCATGCACAGCATACACAAAGCCCTGGCTCTGATCCCCAACATTTCACAAACCAGATGTGGTAGTGCACACCTGTGAGTCTATAAATCTAGCACTCCAGAGGTGGAGACAGGAAGACCAGAAGTTCGAGGTCAGAGGCTGGGCAGATAGCTCGTTAGGTAAAGTGTTTGCCTCATAAGCACGAAGATCTGAGATAAGCGGGAGATGGTGGTTCACACAGAATGCTGGCACTGGGGAGGCAGAGATAGGAATGTCCTTGTGGTGCGGTGGCTGGCCAGCCTACCCTAGTCGGTAAGTTCCAGGTACCAGTAAGTGTCCTTGTCTCAAAAACTAGATGGATATCTTCTGAGGAAGTTGATTTCTGGACTCCATATACACACGTACAAATACAAATTCATATATACACACATAGATCATGCATAAATAGATGAACAATCACATACACAAATAAAAATAGATTACTAAAGGACCTGTCTTGGTGGCATATCTTTAACCTGAGCATTCAGGAAACAGAGGCAGGCAGAGTTTGAGACCATCCTAGTCTTCAGAGTGAGTTCCAGATTAGCCAGGCAGTGGTGGTGCATGCCTTTAATCCCAGCAATCAGGAGGCAGAGGCAGGCAGATCTCTGTGAGTTTGAGGCTAGCCTGGTCTACAGAGCGAGTTCCAGGACAACCAGGACTACACAGGGAAACCCTGTCTCGAAAAAAAAAAAAGGAAATAATAATAATGTGGAGAGCCACTGAGGAAGATAACTAAAGTTTACCTCTGGCCTCCACACATATGTACATATCCCCCAACACACGCACACACACACACACACACACACACACACACACACACACACACACAAACTAATTGTTTATTTGGAACCTCCAGCTTGCCCCTGCATGATCCAGAAAGCCTCATTCCTATCTCTCTCCAAACCCTGCCCACTGAAGAGTGTCTCCAAACAAAGGATAGACACCAAAAAGCCCAGTTCCACCTCCTTGGCGGCTACTACAGCTTCCTCCCCTGAAGTTGCCAGCCGCCCAAGTTCCCCGCCTAAAGTGCTCAGCTTTTGACCATAGTTGGCCCCAAACCCAGCTTGTGGCGGATACATCATTACCTCTGGCCTACAAGCTATAAAGTCTCCCTCCTTTTGTTTGTGGGTGCAGCTTCTCCAGCCTCGATCTCTGGAACTAGAGAACCCACCAGGGAGTTGCCTTGCTCAAATAAACCTGGTATTACACTTTTTAAATTTGGCTTGATCTAGCTTACTACATTGGTAGAGAAATTGATTATGGGGGTGGGGGGAGAGGAAGAAGAAAACCTATTACTCATAATTAAAATTTTAAGATAAAGTTTAAATTTAACAAAACAAAGAAGGGAGGAAGGAGGAAGTGAAGCCTCTGGGCCTCTAGGTTCCGCTGTCCGAGAACTCAGGCTACGGTAACCTGAAGCAATCCTTAGACACTGCAGCCTCACCATGCTGGGTTTTTTTTTTTCCCCTTCTACCCCACATTTCCCAAGAAGGATTACTTATTAACTATCTAAAACAAACCAGGCCTGTGCTTTGAGGGCATTCACAGCATCTTGACTCAGCCACAGGCACTGATAACTCCTTGTGCCCACGCTGACCTTATCCCGGAACACAGCTCCTGTCTCTGCACGAAGACTCAGCGGGGCCATATTGTCAGGTACCATGTATTTCCCCTGGGGGCCGAGATGTGCCAGGCACTATGCTGGTATGTAAGATTTCAGAGATATGAAAACACACACACCCACTCATATTCCAGTAAAAGCCTGTGACTCGTCTCTCCGCCCAACCCCAAAGGCACCACTCTACCTCCAGGCTCCTCTGCCGGTTCCTGAGCTCAGGGATCATTCAGGAGCCAACAAATTTGGTCCTGGCCCCATCAGAGTGGTTCCAGGAACTATGCAGGCACTTGTGGGTAACGAATCTTCTCTGTGAGGCTTGACTTACCCATGGAAGGACCAAGGAGAGACTTGTTGCCACGTGGAAAGAATCCGGAGAACAGGAAGTGAGATAGGGTCACCAGGGGGTGACAGGAGGTCAGACACAGTGTGGACAAGATGCACAGGTGGTGAGAGGAACGTTAGAGGAAGTGTTTAGGAAGCCCAAAGTACCAGAAACATCTGCCACGGCTCTGACCAGCAGCTAAAAGAAAGGCATAAAAGAAAACAAGGAAAAGTTGCACCTTGTTGAATCAGGACTCAGAAAAACAGAGACACCCAGCTCCAAACTCAGGGCAGCTCATGGTTTGTTGTTGTTGTTGTTTTAAAATTATATTTATGCTAGATATAGTGACATAAACCTTTAATCCCAGCACTCAAGAGTCAGAGGCAGGCAGATTTCTGTGAGTTCGAAGCCAGCCACAGCTACACAGTGAGACCTGTTTCAGAAGTAAATAAATAAATAAGAAACAAAAAAATTAATTTACCTGTCTGGTGTGTGTGTGTGTATGTGTGTGTGTGTGTGTGTGTGCGTGTGTGTACACACTTGCTGCAGAATAGGTGTGGCAGCCAGAGGACAACACTCCCCAGGCCCCCTGTAGGACCCAGAGGTTGAACTCAGGTCATCACACTAGGCAGCAAGCACCTTCCCTCACTGAACCACCTGGACACAGGCAGGAGCCTGTGAAAGATCTCTAGGTGCGTTGATAGAACTCAGGCATTCTGAGAGTGGAGTCCACCAAGAAGCCTTGCCTGCTGCACAGATAAAGCAAATACATCAATATGTGGAAGACAGAGGTGATAGCCAGGAAAAGCCAGGCCCTGGGAGAGCCTGGGGATTATCAACTGAGTTTGGTGTGGAGCAAAGAGTACTAACTGTCTTGTCTCCGTGAGTCGTAACAAGTAGCTGCTGGCTTCTTGGGTCACACACTAGCTAACTAAAATAGTTATTACACATCATATTTGTCTCTAGAGAAACAGAACTCATAGAATGAATATTTTTTAATTCATTATAAATTATACATAATGAGTCATATATAATTAGTAATATATAATTTAAATGAATTGTGTGTATACATAATTTATAATGAATTGTGTATATATGTACATATATGTGGGTGTGTGGGTGTGTGTGTAAAGGAGATTTGTTAGGATTGCTTACATGCTGTAGCTCAGCTCGTCCAACAGTGACTGGTCCCAGAATCCAGCAGTTGCTCAGTCCACAAGGCTGGATGTCTCAGCCGGTCTTCAGTCTATGCTGGAATCTGGAAGAAGTAGACGTCAGTGACAGTGAAGGAATGGACTTGCTAGCAAGAGTGAAAGCAGGCAAAAAGAAAGCAAACTTCCTTCTTCCATGTCCTTTAGAGAGGCAGCCACCATAAGGTGTAGTCCAGATTAAAGATGGATCTTCCCACCTCAAAGATCCAGATTAGAAGTAGGTCTTCCCACATCAAATGATTTAATTAAGAAAAAATCCCTCACAGATGTGCCCAGCCATTTGTGATTTAGTTGATTCCAGATGTGGTCAAGTTGACAACCAATAGCCCTCACAGGTATTTTTTCCTCTTTTTTTTTATCTGCCACTTTTTTCCAATAACACCATCACCCACTGTGAGAAAGATGGATTTGTCATTTGTCCTGACACACAGCTCCTGAAATCCTGGAAACCTCGGGAGTGATGGGTGACCTTTGCCCTTGAATGATGGATAGCTCTTGGATGGAGGCCCTAGGTAGCTTCAGGATGGAGCAACAGCCATGAGCTTGGCTCACACCTAAAAGTCCAGTGCTTGGGAGGCTACTGCAGGAGGCAGGGGTAGGGGGTTGCAGAAGGTTTGGGCTAGCCTGAGTTACTGTCTTCCTTAGAGTTTCTGTGAAAAAATACTATGGTCAGAAGCAATGTGGAGAGGAAAAGGTTTATTTTGCTTACACTTCCACATAACTCTTCATCATTGAAGGAACTCAGGACAGGAACTCAAACAGGGCAGGAACCTGGAGGCAAGAGCTGATGCAGAGGCCATGGAAGGGTGCTGCTTACTAGCTTGCTCAGCCTGCTTTCTTATAGAACATAGAACCACTAACCTAGGGTGGTAATGCCCACAGTGGGCCAGGCCCTCCCACATCAATCACTAGTTAAGAAAATTCCCTACAGGCTTGCTGGCCAGCACCTTTACCTGCTAAATCATCTTGTCTACCATGTTTTTTATTTTTTTATTGTTTTTATTTTTATGAATATCCAAGGCTGGCTGGCTTCAAACTTACTGTGTAGCAGAGGCTGATCTTGAACTTCTTATCCTCTTGCCACAGCCTCCTCAGTGTGGAAATCCTGGACTTGCTGATATATGTGACTCTGGGGTTTAGAACCCAGGGCTTTGCTACCTGACAGGTTTTTGTTTGTGAGACAAGGTCTCACTTGGTAGCTCAGACCAGTCTGGAATTTACTATGTAGCTGTGGTGATTTGAATGAGAATGTTCCCCACAGTCTTAGGCATTCAAATGCTTGGTTCCCACTTGATACTGCTATCTGGGGGTGCTTAGGAGATGTGGCCTTGTTGAAGGAAACAGAACCCAAATAGTAGTCATAAAGCCAAAGAGATGCATAGAAACAGACCCTGGAAAGCATGACAGGGCTCCCCAAACCAGCTTGGGATGGGGCTGGGCTGGAATGCAGTGGCCACTCCTAAATTTTAAAAGCCAAGGATGAAAAACTCAGGGCACCCCTTATAATCCCAGCACTTTAGAGGAGGAGGCTGGAGTATCAGAAGGTTAAGGATGGGGTTGGAGATTGGGGTCAGTGTTTAAGAGGCCAGCCTGGTTTACAGAGTACGTTCTAGGACAGTCAGGGCAACACAGAGAAACCCTGTCTCCAAACACAAACACACACAGACACACACAGACACACACAGACACACACACACACACACACACACACACACACACACACAAAGAAAAGACCAGGGCCAGTAATATGGCTCCTTATGTTAAGTCTCTTGCAGTCAAGCCTGATGATAGGAGTTCAATCCCCAGAACTCACCTGGTGGAAGGTAAGAACTGAAGTACTGTCTCCTTCAAGTTGTCTTCTGACCTCCACATGTATGCCATACACACACACACACACACACACACCAAAGCCAGGCTGGGTCTAGTGGCACCTGCCTTCAATCCCAGCACTCGGGGAGGCAAAAGCAAGTGGATCTTTGTGAGTTCAGGGCCAGCCTGGTCTATATAGGAATTCCAGTCCAGCCAAAGCTACATAGTAAGACCCTGTCTCAAAAGAAATAAATGAAATGAAATGAAAGTAAATTTTAAAATGTAGTTATAAAAAAAAAAAAAAAGCACTCTTTAGAAGACTTAATTTTTTTTTTTTAAATTGGCCAGGCAGTGGTGGTGCACCCCTTTGATCCCAGCACTCAGAAGGCAGAGCTGGAGGTCAGCCTGGTCTGCAGAGTGAGTTCCAGGACAGCCAGGGCTGCACAGAGAAACCTGTTGTTTTTCTGTCAGCTTGGTGCCACTCCTGAATCTACTGATATTTTAACCACTGCCTGGGCCTTTCTACTCAGACCACGGCCTGGAGGGATTTCTGGTCCTGCTGGCACTAATTGTCCTAGGCTGCCAAATATAGTTTTAACTAAGTCTCTATCGTTCTGTTTACCAATAAAGACTCGGGAGTCAGATGTTGGAGTGAAAACCTGCTACCTCAGAGAGGCTGAGAAGCAGCCACCTGACCTTCCTTTTTGGCTGGAGACACAGCAAGAGAGCATCTCTCCAGCTATCCCAAACCCAATTTATTGTGTATGTATCTTGAGTGTGCACATGAGTGCACATGGGATTGCTGAGACCAGAGGTGTCGGATCCTCCTGAGCTGGAGTTACAGGCAGTTGTAAGTAACCTGATGTGGGTTCTGGGAACTAAACTCAGATCCTCTGTAATAGCATTTTGGGCTCTTATCTGCTGCACCATCTATATCCCCAAAGCATTTTTTTAAGTCAAAGACCAAAGGAAAAGGTCAAGGAAGACAGTTCAGTTGATAAATTGTTAACCATGAAAATATGAGGGGTTTTTTTTTCCCCTAAAACCAACATTTTTTTAAAAAAAAAAACATTATTAAGCCGGGAGTGGTAGCACATCCCTTTAATCCCAGCACTTGGGAGACACAGAAAGAAGCGCAAGGGAATTCCTGTGAGGCCCAGGCTAGCTTGGTCTTCATAGGGAGTTCCCGGCCATGGCTACATAGTGAGACCCTGGCTTTAAAAAAAAAAAAAAAGCCATCCTAGTGACATGATCCCAGTATACATCCCTGGGGTTTGTTGAGTACCGGGTTCACCACTGGCCACACTAGGAGGCGAGAGAGGACCGAGCAGGTGTGGGAGGCTCCTTTGGGTATGAGCCAGTGGTAGGTGTGCCTCACCTCGGCACTGTGGTCAGCACTCAGGCCTAGTTACTTCTCACCCGGACCCAGGATCACTAACTGCTGCCCCCGCCTCTCCTCCCGCCCTTTCACCAGGGAAAGCTCCCCAGAGCTCAGATCTGACCTTCTGTCTCCCGCTTACACAGTTCTGATGGTTCCTCTCTCTGCTCCACAGCCTCCCCTTTGCTCCTAAACGTCTTAACGTCTGTGATCAATTCACCAACCCCAGACCCTTATCCCTCCCTTCAGTAGGTCAGCCAGGAATTTCCTGTCCCACTGCCCTCCCTGCAGTAGACTCCATTCCTGTTTCTGAGTCACTCAGAGGTGACTCAAGGGTGACTCATGCCACCCCGGACGGCTCCTCCCACTGAGACCCACCTCTACTGGGTGTGGCTCCTGCCTGTTTCCCGGGTGCAGTCTTCCTTCTGCCACAACCGAGGAGAGACTCCTCCCCCATCATGGGGACCTGGCCTGTAAGGGACCCTCAACAAAAGAGAATCTAGTTAGTAGAGGCGGCTAGCCATAGACGATCGGTGTTTCCCAATGCTGGACAAGAGGTAGTTGGGCTGGTTTCTCTGTCCTCACCCTCCTCAGACCCTGTCTCCAGCTACAATCTAGACTCACCTGGCTTCTCAGCAACCCACCTTTCTGTCTAAATACCTATTTACAGCTAGGAGCAACTGTGGGCCACAGACTGAGTTAACAATTATGATCGGGAAGGTATTCAATTTTAAGTAATATACAAATTTATGTACCAGGAGGACTCGAAAACCCAACTCTCACCTCAAAGGGGATAAGAGACAGTTTATTCTGGAGCCAAATCTGAGTGATCATGGCCCAGGAACACAAATTTAAGCCACCACAAATTCCATGTTCTAATGTGGTAACAGTAGGGTGAGGTTTTTATAGTAACAGAATAAATAAAGTGTAAATCAAAGGATTTATTAAATACATTGGGAGAAATATTAAGTGGATGACTAAGCAAAGCAGAGAAGTCTCAACTATAGGTTTAGGATGCCATCTGATGACTCTAAGGCTTTTGATTGGCAGAAACCAGGGTCCTAAAAGGTTTTTTGGTCTTTTGAGACATGGTCTCCCTGTATTCCTGACTAGCCTGGAACTTGCTATGTAGACCATACTGACCTCAGACTTGAAGCAATCTCCTGTTTCTACATCTCAAGTGCTGAGATTACAGGGGTGAGCCACTACATCAAGTTTACTGGTTTTGTTTGTTTGGGTTGTGGTTTTTTTTAAACAAGGTCTCAGTATTAGCCCAGGCTAGAACCACAGAGAAATGACACTTGGTGATTTATTTCCTAGCTTACTCTCTGACTGTCAGACTCTTACTTAGCCAACCTTCCTATACAGCCCAGAACCACCTGCTTAAGGAATGGTCCCAACAACAGTGGGACCTCCCACATCAATCATTAATCAAGACAATCTCCCACAGACATGCCCATAGGCCGATCAGACCTAAGCAATTCCTCAGTTGAGACTCTCCTCTCAAATGACACCAGACTGTGTAAAGTTTACAATTAAGGCTAACCAGGACATTTTTCTCGGGGTTTGCACAGCAACAGAGCTGAGAGGTCATAGCCAAGACTGGCCCACTATGATGAAAGAATTCACTACTATCTAGTCATCACAGGAAAAATGTCCCACTGCCGTGGTTTGGACATATGTCCTCCAGGATTTGGAGATGTGCCAGCTGATAAAGAGCTTGTCTAGCATGTAAGAAAGGGTTTGATCTTTAGCATTGCATACACCTCGCTTTCTGTAATCCCAGTCCTTAGAAAGCAGAGGCAGGAGGATTAGGAGGTCAAGGTCCTCGATAATAACACATCAGGTTTAGAGACAGCCTGGGACACACAAGACCTTGTGTGTTGGGGGCGGGGGAAGAGTGGGGAGAGGGCCTGGAGAGATGTCTCAGTGGTTAAGGGCAATCCCCTTGCAAAGGATCAGAGTTCACTGTGCCCAGATAGGACGATTCACAACTGCTTCAGTGGGCCCCTGCACATATGTGGCAGACCACACATATTCATTTTTTTAAAGCCCACTACATTTTTTTTTTTTTTTTGGTTTTTCCAGACAGGTTTTCTCTGTGTAGCTTTGCACCTTTCCTGGATCTCACACTGTAGACCAGGCTGGCCTCGAACTCACAGAGATCTGCCTGGCTCTGCCTCCCGAGTGCTGGGATTCCAGGCGTGTGCCACCACCGCCCAGATACATTTTTTAAAGAAAGAAGAAAAAGCAATCCCACCTGCTGCCTCTTGCTGTCTTCGCTTCCCCTGTGTATGGATACTCAAACCAAGGTAGATGATAACTCCTTCAACAGTTCCCTGGGAAGCTGGGGAGGTAGCTGAGGGAGTCAAGTGCTTGTTCTGTAAGCATCAGGACCTGGGTTTGGATCCCCAGCTGCCACACAAACCCCAGGAGCTCACTGGGTAGCCAATCTAGGCAAGATGGAGACTCCAGGCTCAACTCACTAAGAGAGACTCTGTCTCAAACATAAGGTGGAGAGAGAGAGGAAGACACCTGACATCTGTTTCTGGCCTCTGCATTCGCATAGGGGGCACACCTTCTCATACAACGCCACATTACAGGGGAGGGGAGGAAGGGGGGCATGCCCACACACACTTTTTGGTTTTCTGTCGTGCTGCTGGTGAGAATCTAGGGTCTAAAGCCAGGTGTGGTGATGCACACCTTTAGTCCCAGCACTCGGGAGGCAAAGGCAGGCGGATTTCGGTGAGTTTGAGGCCAGCCTGGTCTACAGAATGAGTTCCAACACAGCCAGAGCTACACAGAGAAACCCTGTCTCAGAAAAAAGAAAGAAAGAAAGAAAGAAAAAAAGAAAGAAAGAAAGAAAGAAGAAAAAAGAATCTAGGGTCCAGCTTATGCTAAGCAAGTAATCATCAGTGTGCTACATCTGAGCCTTAAATTCTTAACAAGTATATAACTGTATATTTATAATAACTACATGTAGTTACTACTTGTTAATAAGTAATATAATATATAGTTATTATATAGTTATATATATTAATACATTATGTATAATAGTGGTTATATACAGTTATATAATATATAATAACTGTATATAGTTATTACTTGTTAATAATTTATATATTATATGTATTTTATATATATATATATATATATTTTTTTTTTTTTTTTGGTTTTTGGTTTTTCGAGACAGGGTTTCTCTGTGTAGCCCTGGCTGTCCTGGAACTCACTCTGCAGACACCAACCTAGCCTTGAACTCAGAGATCCACCTGCCTCTGCCTCCTGAGTGCTGGGATTAAAGGCTTGTGCCACCTCAACTGCTAAATAACTGTGCATTTATATGTCACAGTGTGATGTTCTAATTTCAGGACATGAGTGCAATATTTACTGTTTCAATCAGGGAAGTTAGCACCTCCATCACATCCTAGCCCAGGGTGACCTTGAACATCTGATCCGGCTGCATTTCCTTTCTCAGTGCTGGAGATCAAACCCAGAGCTTAAAGACCCTAGGTAAGCAAGCACTCTACCACCTACCTGAACTACACCCCCAGCCCCTTAGTGTAGTATATTTGATTTTATCATGGTGCCAGAGATTGAACCCAGAACCCCCTGCATGCTGGGTGTCTTAGTTACTGTTCTATTGCTGTGAGGAGACACAGTGAACAAGGCAAATCATAGAAAAAAGCATTTAATTGGGGGTTAGCTTACAGTTTCAGAGGGTTAGTTCATCATTGCAGTGGGGAGCATGGCCGAACACAGGCAGGTGTTGTGCTGGAGAAGTAGCTGAAAGCTTTGCATCTTGATCCATAGGAAGCAAGCAGAGAGAGCACACTGGGCCTGGCGTGGGCTTTTGAAATGTCAAAGCGGCCCCCACCCCACCCCCGCACTTGACACACCTCTCCAACAAGGCATACTCATGCAATGCTTTTGAGCTAACATGCCCGCTCATTGGCTGTCCCTGTGTAGCTGGCTCGCAGGACCTGATTATAAATCAGAGGATACAGAACAGCAGCCCAGGAACTGGGGAATCTGTTCTCCAGGTGCTAGCTGGAAGGAGCTGCAGGGCAGGATGCTGGAGAGGTGTGTGGGATAAGGAAGGCTACTACTGGTGAACCCCGAGGTGCACTCCAAAGTGTCAGGCTGAAGTGGCTGGGCAGAAGCCAGAGGCAGGACCAGAACCATAGGTGTCTGGGCAGAGAAAGTGTGTTCAAAAGGAAAGGAGAAAAGCCTGGGGAAATCTCTCTGAAATACTGGTGTGCCGTCTGGCATAGCTTTGGGGCTCCGATGAAGCTCAGTGTGAGAACACTTGCAGGTACTGCATGAGGCCCTGGGTTTGATCCCCAGCAGAACAGATAAAACAAAACCAAAAAAAAAATGGTCTTTTATGCTCCTGCCCCAGAAAGGTACTAAGAGAAACACCACCACCAAGACAGAGGCAGTGTACAGATATGAACTGAGGTTCTCAGGAAAAAGCCTCACCTGCGCTAAAGAATCTAAAGTCTCATGACAACTGTGGTTGTGGGAGTTGGAATACTGCAGGTACAGAGTCAAATCATCTTAGGCCACGTCCAGCCCCTTTGCTAGTCCCTTTCACACCTCTGGGTCTGACCTAACATCCTTACTTATTATCTGGTGAAATCTTTTGAGCTGTACTGACAAGACACCAACTCAAAGGCTAAGAATATCATCAGATAGCTTCTGAGGTCTCGCAGCTTTGCCGTACGACGCCATTTCCACTGATGTATATTAAAAGTGCCTTGATTTATGACTTTCTTTGTCCTGTTCCTATAAAGGCTTGAGGAAATTGGGCTGCAGCTCAGCTGGTAGCATGCTTGCCCAGTGTTCACAAAGCGCTGGGTTCTCTCCCCAGCACCACATAAACAGCACGGTGGCACATGTCTGTGACTCTGGCCCTGGGAAGGGAGAGGTAGGAGGGCCAGTAGTTCAAGGCCATCCTCAGGTACATAGGGAGTTAGAGGCCAGCCAGGGCCATGTGAGACCCTGTCTCAATGAATGAATGAATGAATGAATGAATGAATGAATTAAACCATTACCGTTGTAACGTGGTATTTGAGGTCACTTAAATTCGATTTCTTGAGCCAAGATCACTCACACTTGTCTCCAGAATAAATTCTCTTTAGAAAATATTTATTGATTATTTATGTGCACGTGTGTGAGCTTATGTCTGTGTGCCACATAAGTGCAGGAGCCCCTGGAGGTCAGAAGAGAGTGTTGGAGCTGGAATTACAGGCAGTTGTGAGCTGCCAGGTGGGTGTCCCAGGTCCTCTGCAAGGGCAGCAAGTGCTCCTCACCATTGGTCCATCTCTCCAGCCTCCAGAGTAAGGTGTCTTATTGCTTTGTAAGGAAGAACTGTTTTGTGTGGACACAAGTTATGCTTCTGCACTGGTCCCAGAAAGCAGCCCAAGGGCCCTCCCACCCTAGCCAGGAGCAGCTCAAAGAATGACTCTAAATACAGTTGTCAAGGGCTGGAGAGATGGCTCAGCGGTTAAGAGCACTAGCTGCTCTTCCAGAGGACCCAGGTTCAATTCCCAGCACCCACATGGCAGCTCACAACTGTCTGTAACTCCAGTTCCCTGAGATCTGACATCTTGGGCTGGGGATTTAGCTCAGTGGTAGAGCGCTTGCCTAGCAAGCACAAGGCCCTGGATTCAGTCCTCAGCTCTGAAAAAAAAAAAAAAAATACAGTTCGTCTTCAAAGACTTCCTAGTCTTTCTTCTTTCACTAAAGTTCACCTTATACAACAACTTACCAGCCAAATCTTCTATAGCCACAAGCAAAATGTCTGCTAATAAGGCAATTAGGCACAAGCATATTACAAAGAAAAAAACAGTCTGGGTTTTTTCAATTAATTTTTCTTTTCTTTTCTCTTTTCCCCCCAGAGACAGGGTTTCTCTGTGTAGCCCTGGCTGTCCTGGAACTCAGTCTGTAGACCAGGCTGGCCTCGAACTCACAGAGATCCACCTGGCTCTGCCTCCTGAGTGCTGGAATTAAAGGCATGTGCTTTTTTTCAGTTCTTGAAAGGAAGAAAAACACACATGCTCACTGAGCCCTCCTAGGCACATGGCACAGCAGCTTGCTTCTGACTGGCCCCTAGGCTGAATCGTCTTCCCTCATGCTGAGTCTTGAACCTGCAGCCCTTGTGCGTGCAAGGTGAGCTCTCTACCACTGAGCCATACCCTCAGCCTCTGTGTTAGATGTGTTTGAGCTTTTAAGCCACTGAGATAACTTCCCTGATAAGTAACACCACAGATACAGATCAGAACAGGTTTCACCTGGGGGAAAAAAAAAAGTGCTTTGGGGACTGAGGCAGGAGGACAGACACAAGTGTGAGGTCAGGCTGAGATGCTTACAGAGAATCTGTCTCAAAAATACCACACACAAGAGGGGAAGGATGTAGCTCAGTGGGTAGAGCATTTGCCTACCATGCATAAAGACCTGGGTTCAACTCCCAGTACCACTGGTCAAAAGGACAGTCCAGTCAGTGTAACGGTCCCGTTGGGCCAGGTCAATCACTTGGCCAAGGGATCACCCCTAGGAAAGTGGGCTCACTATAAGCCATGCCGAAGAGATGGCTGTGAGGTGCTGTGTTTTTCCTTCCCAGAATCCCCGCCCCATGCAGCAGTCTACCCTTTTTTCTCTCTCTCTTCTAAACACACTCCCCTAACTTAGGGCGCCCCCCTCTTGGGCTTCCTTACTCTCTCTCTGAACCACTCCCCACCATGTGGCGGCCAGTGTCAACAGGATGGCTCTTTCCCTCTCTCCATCCTACCAGGGCAGGAGGCAGCTGAAGTTCACAGCCTTCCTGCCCTGGGGTTTCCTAATTAAACTGCACACACCTTTAATCCCAGCACTCTGGAGGCAGAGGTAGGCTGAGCTCTGTGAGTTCGAGGCCAGCCTGTTCTACAGAGCCAGTTCCAGGACAGCCAGGGCTACACAATGAAACTCTTGGAAAACAAAACAAACAAACAAGCAAAATCCTGCCCTTGGGCTTCCACTTGAGTCCATTCTTAAATTATTTTATTAATAAGACTAAGGACCCAAAAAATTCCAGTAACAGTGTAATTCTAGCACTCAGGAAGCAGAGGCAGGAGGGTCAGGAATCTAGGTGATCATTCTTGGCACTAAACCAGTGTGAGAACAGCCTGGACTATGTGAGACCCTTGTAATGATACAGTGCGTGAGGCCTTGGCCGGTTTGGACCAAGGTGCCCCCCGGTGGGTGAGGCACACCATGCAGATGCTGCAGCAGCCGGCAGCGGCGTGGCACAGTGGAAAGTCACTCATACCATGCAGACACACATCCACGCGGAAAGTTTTATTGGGGGAGGGGAGAGAGAATAGAGGGTGGAGAGAGAAAGAGAAAGAGTGAGTGAGAGAGAGAGAGAGAGAGAGAGAGAGAGAGAGAGAGAGAGAGAGAGAGGAAGAGAGAGAAAGGAAAGCAAAGGTAGAAAAGAGAGGGAAAGGGGAAGAAGGAGGGGCGAGTGTCTCCTCTTAAAGGAGGCTTTATGTCAGGACGAAGGGCGGGCCCCCAAAGGGCGGGCCAGAATGCCAACAACCCTCTTTCAATTTTTTTTTCAATTCAAAAAAAAGAAAAGAAAAGAAAAAAGTCTCCATAAAACAAGCCATCCAAAGCTGAAGAGGTTAGAATGTTAGAGGGCTTGCTGTCGGTTCAGAGGACCCTGGCGTCCACACGGTGGCTCACTACCATTTGTCACTCCAGATCCACGGGATCTAAATCCCTCTTCTGACTTGCGATGGCATCAGGCACGCACATGGTGCACACATATACACTCAAGCAAAACACTCATACACATAAAATAAAACAAATCCATCTCAAACAAAACAAAACGAAAGAACAAACAATCCAAAATCCCACCCTACAACTCTTGAGAAGCCTTATTCACCTCTTGAGGCTTCTTCACCTTTGCCCTGAAATAAACTTCCTCCAGGTGCCTTTTTGTGTGTCCCTGTGAACTCCTTCTACGGTGGAGATAAGGACGAGGGCACACCGGGAGGAACACTCAGTCTGCCGTCTTAGAGATGTGCCAGCTCTCACACACTAGTGCTATTCCCACTCCACCCTGCGTTCAATACACGATCCACAACAGTCCACAGGGCTGGATGGTCCGGTTACCTGTCTCGATCCGAAACTGAGTCCTCGACCCTTCTCTGAAATGTCCTTTTCTTTGCCCTGCTGCTCCAAATGACTCATCACAACAAGCCTCCACAAGCCTTGGCTCCAGACAGTGTCTCAAGTAGCCCAAGCTGACTACGAACTCACAACACAGCCTGAAGGAAACCTTGAATTGATCCCCCAGCTCCTGCTTCCTGGAGGTTGGAATTACAGATGTGTTCCAACACGTTCTAACTACAGACTTTAATGTGGGGGAAGGAAGAGTGTTGTTCATGAGTTCAGGTGGAAGAAAGGCGAAGAATTCCAGGAATGGGCGGGATTGTCCCAGAATGGGGCTTACTCCACTTTTCTGTCCTTATATGGCATTTTCTCCCCTGGATGTGGCATGACATCCTGGTGCATGATGGGAAGGGGCACTTTTGCAAGGCTAAGGATATGGAGCTGCCATTAGAATGAAGACAAGCCACAAGGTTAAATCCTAAAAGCTACACCAGGGAGGTGCTGTGGTAGGGCACACCTATAATCCCAGCATTTAGAAGACAGGCCTGCCTGGGCTACTGAGGGAAACTGTCTACACCAATCACCACCCCCAAACACAGAGAGATTACTTAGTTGGTAGAGGCTTGCCTATCATGCATGAAGTCCTAGGCTCCATCCCCAGTATCATACAAGCAGAGAATGATGTTACATACCTGTTACACTCGGACCTGGGAGGCAGGGGGTCCAGGAGTTCAAAGTCATCCTTAGCTGGGTAGCATGGTCGAGGCCATGCCTGATACATTAGACTGTGTCTCAAAAGAAAAGGAAAGGAAAAGAAGAGAAAAGGGGGTGGTAGGTGAGATGCTTGCCGCCAAGCCTGATGACCTGAATCAAGCTGGCCTAAGCTACTCTTTATTGAAAGCTACTATGAAAGAGATGCTTCATTGACTTTTCTCTTGGTCCTCATAGCAATCTTGCAGTAAGTTGGTATTGGCTCCCTTTTACAGATTAGGAAACTGAGGCAGAGAGATATTAGGTCTTATGGATGGTATTCAGCAAAGCTGGGTTTCAAACTCAGGTTTAAGTCCTCCTCCTGCTGGACATGGTCAAGAAGAAGGGAATGGGCAGGGGATGTAGCTCCATGAACACCGGCCTAGCAAGTGTGATGCCCAGGAGGTGATCCCCAGCACTGGGAGAAAAGAGGAATTAGGAAGGGACTACAGAGGACTCAGGACTTCATTATCTCAGAGAACCCACTCACAAACTCACCCATCTGCTCCTTCAACAGTTTACTTACGTCACGTGTAAAAGTCCTGATGAACAAGAGCTAGAAACCAGTTGGATAGGGCAAGGCCCCGAAGCAGGAGTTCTGAGAAAGGACATGGCTGGAGGCAAGTGAAGAAAGCTCTGGTTCTTGTTTATGTTATCTCCTGAAAAAACACCTCTGCCTGGAGGCTGTAGGAGAGAAAATGACTGAAACTGACCTGGGGCCTCTCATGGCTGGACCAACTGGACTGACCAGCCCATCCCCCTCCCTGAGCTCCACTTAAAGCCCTAAGTCCTTCAAAAGGCTCCCGGAATGGTAGCTCAGAGATACCCTGGGGACAGCCCCACCCCACCCACCCTAGGCCCCACCCCTGCCATCATGCAGGAGCTCTGCTCTCTTCCTAAACTCCCACTTGTGAATCTGTAATCAATTTAATAAATTTCTCAAACTCGTCCTTTGTGGTCTATGAATTTCATCCTTCGAATTCTCTAGACAAGAACTCAAAATCCACTGTTTCAGGGCACTTTGGTGACTTTGTAAATTTCAGGGACTGTTCTTGCCCTCTTTCCCCCAAGCCTAGCTCATCAAGAGATGAGCTAAAGACTCTAAAGACTTCCCAGTATTTCCATATCAGCAGTAAGGGTTCAAATTCTTCAGCAGCTCAGAATTAGGCTTGTAAATCTCTAAGTGCCAGCCTGGAACTCTCTATGTAAACCAGGCTAACCAGAAACTCACAGAGATTCCCTTGTCTCTGTTTCTGCTGGCATTAAAGGTATGTGCCATCACACCCAGCTGTGAACACTTGTTGCTCTTGAAGAAGACCCAGTTTCCAGATCATGGAGTCTCACAACCATCTGTAACACCAGTTCCAGGGGATCTGACATCCTCTTCTGATCTCCAGGGACACCAGGCATGTAGGCAAAATTCTGATGCTCATAAAATTGTTGTTTGTACCTACTTCCTCCTTTTAGGCATCCAGACAGTACTTTCTGGGTCTTTGGAGAGATATTGTCAATGCTACAGGTAGGTCTTCTGTGAAACTATTGAAGCTCTACTGTTGAGGAATATTTGTTTACACTGTGTGAAGATATGTCACTGTGACTGGTTTAATAAAGAACTGAATGGCCAATAGCTAGGCAGGAGAGAATAGGCGGGATTCCTGGGAAGAGAGAGCATTCTGGGAAGAAGAAAGGCAGGGGTACGAGAGAGATGTCAAAGAGGTCAGACGTAAAGCATAGAGTAGACATAACGAGCCACTAGGCAGACCATAAATTAATAAAAACAGGTTAAGTTGTAAGAGCTAGTGGGACAAGCTTAAGTTAACAAGCTTTCATAATTAATAATAAGTCTCCAGCTGGGTGGTGGTGGCGCACGCCTTTAATCCCAGCACTCAGGAGGCAGAGCCAGGCAGATCTCTGTGAGTTCGAGGCCAGCCTGGTCTCCAAAGCGAGTTCCAGGAAAGGCGCAAAGCTACACAGAGAAACCCTGTCTCGAAAAACCAAAAATAAATAAATAAATAAAATAATAAAAAAAAATAATAAGTCTCCATGTCGTTACTTGTGAGCTGGCGGTCCCAACAAAAAAAGCTTGCTACACTCTAGCTTCAGGATTCTTCACTTACCAAAACAGGGTTTCAGAGGCCCTCCATCTATTTGCACTTTTTCCCCTCAGGGTCACCAGTCTTGGGCCCAGAGATGGCTCAGTGGGAAAAGGCACTTGCTACCAAGTCTGATGGCCTGAGTTCAGTCTCCAAAACCTAGGGTGTAAGGAGAGAACCAGAAAGTGGTCCTCTGATCTCCCAAACATGGCACATGTCCGCAACCACCCAAACACAGTAAATAAATGTAATTTAATTTTTTAAAAAAAGGATCACTGGTCTCCATAGGTAAGCTTTGGACTCTCAAACCTCAAGGCATTTGTACAGCAGGTCCTCGGGATACTGTTCCTGACCCTCAGGCTTTTTTTCCAGAGAAACTAAGAAGTTAGGGCTGACCTCATAGCTCGTTACAGGTTCAGCCAATCCCAAGCTGGTGTTCATCTGTCTCCTCTCCTCAACTTAGCCCTATCCCCACTCCTCCTTTTAAAACACAGCCCTGTGTTCTGCATCTTCTTCCGAAATGAGCTCTCTGCAGTGAGGATGCTCAGGTGCCAGGGCTCTAAGAATCCTCTCTGCCACTTTTGGGGTGGGGAGCAAAGGACACATACAATCTAAATGGAGTCAGGGGATGATGGAGGAGACATACAGCCCTAATGATGATGGAGGCCATGCACTAACGCAAAGCCTGCTGAAGACAGGGTGTTGGTTTTGGCAGCGAGGGGCTGTCTTGTTGGCCATAGCAACTAGCCCAGCTTTTTACCCTGTGTCTAAGGAGTCCATCTCCGAGGAAACAAGCTGTAAATGATTCAAACTAGAATGTTATTAATGTGAGAACAGGAGGTCTGACTGCAAAACAATTGGCTTTGGTTATTGGCTCAACACACAATACCATGTCAGGCAAACCCACAAAGCATACAGAACTACAGGCTGGAAGTGAGCAAGAATAACCTTGTGATGCCTCAAGAACAGTGTTTGTGCCTGTTTTGATCTTTTTCATATCTCAAACTGCTAGCTAGTTCAACAAATACATGGGACATAGGATAATGTATGCCAATAATCCCAACACCTAGGAGGTAGAGGCAGGGAGGCATACCGTACAATTGAGGCCAACTTGGTCTGTATAGCAAGTTCTAAGCTGGCCTAAGATACACATGGAGACCTTGTCTCAACTAACAGGGCTGAAGAGATGGTTAAGAAGTTAGTAGCAGTTGTTCCTCAATCATAAAGACCAGAGGTCAGATCCAGGCACCTATGGAACACACTGGGCATCCCAAGCATACCTATAACACCACTTTCAACAGGGTCAGAGACTGGGGCTTGCTAGCTTCCAGCCTACCTGAGAGAATGCAAACCCCTGGGTTTAGGGAGAGACCCCGCCTCAAAGGAATAGGTGGAGAGTGATAAAAAACATCTGACCCACTCCTCTGGCATCTACATGCAACAGATACATACACAAATACATACACATGATCATACACTCAACACAAATAGATGATAGATAGATAGATAGATAGATAGATAGATAGATAGATGGATAGATAGATCTATACAAACAACAAAAAGATTTGAATAATTAAAGAGATTAGTGTTGTGGGATATTTGATCACACCATGTGAAGATGTGTCTGTGTCTTTCCTTGCCTGCCTAAGGCACCTTCTGGTTGGTTTAATAAAGAGCTGAAGGGCCAATAGCTAGGCAGGAGAGAATAGGTGGGACTTCTGAGGAGAGAGAAAGGAACTCAGGGAAAGAACCTGAGAGGTGGGGGATTTGCCAGCCAGATGCAGAGGAAGTTGAACATATGGTACTAAGGAGAGGTAACGAGCCACGTGGCAGAAAGTAGATTAATACAAATGGGTTAATTTAAGTTTTAAGAGCTAGTTTGGAACAAGCCTAAGCTAAGGCCAAGCTTTCCCAATTAATAAAAAGTCTCTGTGTCATTTTTCAGGAGCTGGCAGTCCAAAGAAAGTGGTCCTCTGATCTCCATGTGCACATCATGGCATGTGTCCCCTACCACCCATACACACAGTAAATAAATGTAATTTAATTTTTTTTTTTATAGATTAGTTGCTCACATGGGGAATGCCTGTTTTTCCTAAAATGAGCCTGCACTCTTTTGGACAGGCTGTCTCTGAATTAATATTATGGCTAATAGTTTCAGTGCATCTTGTCCTTAGAGTGTAAGATGCTATCTAGGGATATGGATGTGGAGTTTACTGACTTTATGAGGCCACACCCAAAAACCTTCTGGTGTAGTTCATTACTGCCTTATTTATTGCTTCCTTCGGGAACCCTTTTCTGCTGTTGTGACTTCATGATTTTTGGCTACCACACTTAGAATAGACAAGTACTGCAGGAAAAGGTTTAGTTCATCAGTTTGCCTTAAGTTCGAAAGCCCCCTGCTTTAGCTTCCCCAGTGGCTGGAATCACAGGGCATGCCACTGCCCCGCTGGTCCAGCTGTTTTGGGTGGCTTCTAGCCTTTCAATCATTTGTTGATTTGGTTTGAGACAGAGTCTCATGTATCGCAGACTTGCCTCAAACTCATTATGTAGTCAAGGCTGGCCTTCAAATCTTGATCCTCCTGCCTCTATTACAATAACCTATATCAGAACTCTGTTGGACTCCATAAGGGAAAGAAAGCTATTTCTTTCTGGTCAAAATAATCTATGTCTGGCCTGGGTGGAAACATAATATTCCAAGTTACTCAGGACAGAAGAGTTAATACAGTTGGGACTATTGTTCTGTTTTTTGTTTGTTTGTTTTTCTGACAATTTGACACAAGCCAGGATCATTCGGGAAAAGGGAATCTCAAGGGACTCAATGCCACCATCAGATTGCCTACAGGCAAATCTGTAAAGCATTTTCTTGTTTGATGACCAAAGTGGGAAGTTCTAGCCAACAAGGGGTGGTGTCGCTCCTGGGTAGGTGGTCCTGAGTTGTATAACTAAAAGCAAAGCAGTGGTGGCATAAGTCTTTAATCCCAGCACTCAGAGGCAGAGGCAGATGAATATCTGAGTTCTAAGCCAGTCTGGTCTACAAAGTGAGTTCCAGGACAGCCAAGGCTACATGGAGAAACCATGCCTCAGAAATAAATAAATAAATAAATAAATAAATAAATAAATAAATAAATAAACAAACAAATAAACTAAGACACTTGCCAATCACCTGGTAGAGACCATGCCTCAGGAAGGCTGATTTACCTTAAGCCTTGCCAAAGAGATGGGAGGAATAATTATCCCTCTAGTGAGATAATGCACTTCTTTCCAGAAGGCCTATCCATGGTGTGGTTGCTACAGAGCTCGCCAGGAGGTGCCACAGCATAGCTGTGGAGGTTAGAGGACAACTTTTGGGAGTTAGTTCTCCCCCTCCAACATGTGGGTCCTGAGGTTTGAACTCAGCTCTTCAGGCTTGACTGCAGGTAGTTTTACCCATTGAGCCATCTCACCAGCCCTTAAATTCTTTTATTAACAATACTAGGGAATCCCAATTTCCCTGGCAGCCCCTCTATTTCGTAAGTGCTGAGATTGCAGCACCACACCTGCCTTCAAGCCCTTATGTTTTCACATAACCTCATTTTCTAACATTCCTTAGGGTAGCCATACACAGTCCTGTTCCTCCAAGGGTATGTGTAGATATGTAAGGGTTTTTAAATTGTGATTTTGAAGCCTCAGTTGAAACAGGAACTGGCTTCATGAAGAATTTGGCAGTTAATGAGACAGAGCAAAATGTTGGTATGGGGATAGGGACACAATCCTTCACTCGTTTTACAAATCAGAATTGAAGGGGCACTGTGAAAGTCAAGTGTAAGGTTGAACTGGAAGTCTGTAAATGGTAAGTGTATAAATGGTACAGGGCAGCCTAGTGGGGGAAGGGATGGGAATACTGTGAAAGTGGTCTTGAGTGCTTAATGGGGAGTTTTTTCAACTTATTGCATTATCAGGTTACAGGTGGGGTGTCCTTTCAATTGTGGGTCCTTGGGCCCCACCCTCAGAAATTCTGATGGAGCTGATCTAAGTGTTCAGGGACATTCAATATTTACTTCCTGACTTCCTCCCTGCTCTATGTCCTTCCTGAAGGTTATCCTGAAGGAAGAATTGATGAACACAGGAGACAGAAACTGGTCAGGTAGGGCAAGCACCCCAAGGAAGCAGTTCCAAGAATGTCCTTGCTAGAAGCCAGCAATGTCAGAAGAGTTCCGGTTCCTGTTTCCTCTTTATGTCTTCGTTTCTCCTCATGAGCATGCTGCTTAGGAGCAACACTTAGAACCACTGGAACTGAGACGGGGTGCTGGACACCTCCTGCTGGCCAACTGGACTGACCAGCTCATCCCCCCATCCCATTCCTTGCCTCAGTTTCCTGGTGAGCCCTTCAAAAATTCCCTCCTCTCCCCCATGGTCGGGTGGGGTGATGCATGTCCCAGCACTTGAGAGGCAGCTGTAGGAAGATCTCTGTGAGTTAGAGGGCAGTCTGGTCTACACAATGAGTTCCAGGACAGCCAGGGCTACATAATGAAATCCTGGTGTGGTGTTGGGAGAAGCAAGCCAGTGTTCTTCTGTGGTTCTGCTTCGGTTCCTGCCTCCAAGAAATTCCTGCCCTGAGTTCCCTCAGTGGTGGACTGTGATGTGGAACTGTAGAACAAACCCTATCCTCTCCAAGTTGTTTCCAGTCACCGTGTTTCATCCTAGCGATAGAAAGCAAACCAAACAGGCAGGTCATCAGGCTCCACCTCCTGAGCCATCCTGTCGGCCCATGAGTCTCTCTCTAGACTTAATCCAAAGCCTCACACATGTTGGACAAGAGCTGTATGTCTGAGCTACACCCCCAGTCCTACAGCTTATTTTTCGTTCCTTATCCTTTTCTGGTTTCTTTTTTCTTTTTAATTATTATATTGAATTTAAATGATTTATTGTATTGTGCAGGCACATAAATGTGTGTGTCATTCTGTTGTCTAGGCTCACGTCAATGTTGAGATCCTCTAGTGTCAGCTTCCCTGGGACTGGAATTACAGGTGTAGCTCCATGTTCAACCTTGTGTGTGTGTGTGTGTGTGTGTGTGTGTGTGTGTGTGTGTTGCTTAGTTGGAGACAGGGTCTCATCTATCCCAGTCTTGAACTCCTACGTAGCCAAGGAGATTTTTTTAGAGTATGAAGGAAGTCAAAGGAGACTGAAATGGCAGAACTAGCCTTGAACTCTGAAAAGATGGCCATGACACCACAAGTTCCTCCTCCACCAGACGGACCCTTCTCTCCACTGGCAATTATCCCTTCGGCACCGAGGAGGGTGAGGAAGTATCTTCCCAGTGAAAGCTGACCTCTCTGCCTCCCTCACCCGGCCCCGCCCCAAGCTCCTCGATTTGTCTCCTCTCCTGGATCCTTCTGTTAAGCCTCTAAACACTGGACTCAACCCTCACTCTGAGCCTCTCTACTAACCACCTCTGGAGCCTATTTGTTTGTTCTTGCGTCCTTCCTCCTCCTCTTCCTCCTCCTCCTCTTTTCCTTTTAGACAGGCCCTGAACTCATGTAAACAAACCCATACATAGATACACATGTATACACATAATTAAAAATAAAACAAAATGCCCAGGAGGCACACACCTTTAATCCCAGCACTTAAGAAGCAGAGGCAGGCCGATCTCTGTGAGTTTGAGGCCAGCCTGGTCTGCATCGTGAGTTCCAGGCAAGCCAGAGCTACAAGGGTGAAATACTATTGCAAAAAATAATAATAAAGGGCTGGAAAGAAGGCTCACTAGTTAAGAGCACTGGCTGCTCCTCCAGAGCCAGGGTTTGATTCCCAACACCCATATGGTACCCCACAAACCGTCTATAACTCCAGTTCTGGGGGAACTGATGTCATTTTCTGGCCTCAGAGAGCACCAGGCACACATGGTGCACAGATACTCACACAGGCAAAACACCCCATAATAAAATAAAATAAAATAAAAAGATAAAAATAATAATTAAATAAATCAGAAACAGAAAGCGAGGAGGAAAGAAAGACTGAGAACGTAGCTCAGTGGATGACGAGGTTGCCCTGGAAGCGTGAGGAACTGAGTCATAGAAGTACATAGAAGCGGGACACGTAGCACGTAGCTGGAATCCAAGTGTTCTGTTCTTCCTAGGACAGAGACAGGAGAATTCCCGCAGAAGCTCAGATAACCTGGCATACACAGAGTTATCAATGAGAAAACCTGTCTTAAACGATGTGGAGGGTGAGGGCTGATACTTTAAAGTGTCCTATGACCTCCACAGGAACTCTGTGGTACACACACGCCTGCACTCACACACACAAACATGTGTGCACATACACAAAACATTTAAAAATTTGTCTTATGACACCCTTCAGAGCCATATAAGTCTAACATTCATCCAGTCATTATGCATTTACTTTATTAGAAAAATAATTGATTTTCAAGACAGGGTCTCTCTGTGTAGTCTTGGCTGTCCTGGAACTTGTTTTGTAGACCCGGCTGGCTTCAAACTCACAGAGATCTGCCTGCCTCTGCCTCTGGAGTGCTGGGATTAAAGGCATGCATCCCCAGTGCCTGGCTTGGAAAGATTTTAACAGCTAGGCATGGTGACTCATGCTTATAAATTCCAGCATGAGAAAAGCTGAGGCATGAGTCCCTGAGTTCACAGAATCAGTCTTCACTAGCTTAGGCAACAAAGTGAGACTCTAACTCGACAAAACAAAAAGGGAAAATGAAATTGTGTGTAAGTCTAGTGCTGAGAGGACATGGGCAAGGGGATTTTAAATTCAAGGTCAGCCTAGTCTACAGAGCAAGTCAGGAGGCGTCCTGGACTCCACAGTGACACAGCTTCTCAACAAAATGACTCAGATGCTGCTGAGGCTCAGGAGATGGTTCAGTGAGTAAAAGTTCTTGCTTTACAATCATGACGAGCGAGTTCAAATCCCCGGCACACACATAAAAGGCTGGGCATGCCTGTATGTGCCCGCAATCCCAGCAGAGACAAACAGATTCCAAGAGATTCTGGCCAGCCAGCCTAGCCAGACCATCCAACTTTTTGGCTCAGTGAGAGACAGTCTCAAGGCAATAAGGTCTCCACATGCATACCCACATACTCATGTAAACCACACTACACACACATACCAAAAATAAAATAATAATTAAAAATTTAATATTATTTTTTTGAGACAGGGTCTCTTTATCTAGCTCTAACTGTCCTGGAGCTCACTCTGTAGACCAGGCTGGCCTTAAACCCACAGAGATCTGCCTGGCTCTGCCTCCTGAATGCTGGGATTAAAGGTGTGTACCACCACTCCTGGCAAAAGTTAAAAATTTTATAAACTCAAGAAAGTAGAAAAGGTCCTTGCCTTAAGAAATCTACATTGTTGCCGGGCAGTGGTGGCGCACGGCACCACTGTCTCGAAAAACCAAAAAACAAAACAAAACAAAACAAAAAACAAAAAACAAAAAACAAAAAAAAAAAAAAGAAAGAAAGAAATCTACATTGTTATGGAGGGATCCAGAGAACAAATAATAAAGCACCAAAGCAAAAATTATGTCACGGTGTCAGAAAATAAGAAATTGGAGCTGGAGAGATGGCTTAGAGGTTAAGACAGGTTATTAGTCTTCCAGAGGACCTGACTTTGTTTCCTGGTATCCATCTTGGGTGGTTCACAACCTCCTGTAAAAGGAGATCTGACACCCTCTTCTGGCTTCCCCAGGTATCTGCATACACAAATGCACATACACACACATACACACACACACACACACACACACACACACACAGAGAGAGAGAGAGAGAGAGAGAGAGAGAGAGAGAGAGAGAGAGAGAGAGAGAGAGAGAAATCTAGTAAGGCTGGAGTGATGGCTCAGAGGTTAACAGCACTGACTGCTCTTCCAGAGGACCCAGGTTCAATTCCCAGCACCCACATGGCAGCTCACAACTGTCTGTAGCTCTAGTACAGGGGATCTGGCACTCTCACACAGGCATACATGAGGGCAAAACACCAATGCACAAAAAAAAGAAAAAAAGCCTGCTGTGTGGTATTTAAAAAAAAAAATCTAGTAAAACATTTTGAGTAAAAGAAAAGAAGGACTGTCGAGACTGCTCAGTTGTTAAGCTTGAGCCCTGCCCTCTCAGAGTACCTGCACTGGGTTCCCAGCACCCCAGTCGGCACCACACAAGTGCCTGTAACTCCAGCTCTAGGAGACCAGACAGCCTTTTCTGGATTCTGTGGGCATCCGCACTCATGTATCCACACAGAGATATATATATATATATACTGACATTTTTTTTAATTGTTATGTTTTTAATTGTTAATGAATAAATAAAATAAAAACAATTTTTGCATGTGGAGCCAGCAGGATGGGGCCTGGGTAAGGGTACTTTCCTCCAAGTCTGATGGCCTGAGTTTGATCACCAGGACCCACATTGTGGAAGGAGAGAATCGATTCCCACGGGTTGTTCAGTGACTTTCATACATATGCTGTGGCACACATGCCCCCTTCCACACAAAGTAAATCAACGTCAAAAAAAAGGGGGGGGGCAGCTTCAGGTATGGTGCCATTGTGTCTTCTTTTTACTGACAAGGTAAGTGAGGCTCTCCAAGACTCACCACCCTGAGCCACAATGCCAGTCAATGGTAAAGCCAGCATCTGAGCCCTCCTGAACCTCAGAATCCCTGATTCTAACCACAGATTAGAGCCTGGAAGGGTAAGAAAGGTATGTGCTATATGGTTACTAGATCAGCTGTGTCCTCTTCCCATGCTAGTTTCTTCTCGATTGCTGTGATAAAACACCATGACTAAGGCAGAAGAAAGAGTTTATAATTTGAGTGTATGTTTCAGAGGGATAAGAATCCATCACTATCACTGTAGGAAAGTATGGCAGCAGGCAGTCATGGTCAATGGAGCTGGAAGCTGAGAACATACATCTTGAACTGCAAGCAGGAAGCAGAGAGTGAACTGGAAATGTCATGTGGATTTTAAACTTTCACAGCCCCCCCCCCCACACACACACACACATCACATACTTCAGCAAGGCCCTCTGAACCTACCCAAACAGTACCTCCAACTGGGGTCCAAGTATTCAAACATCTGAGCCTACGAGGAAAGTTTCCCATTCAAACCACCACATTTCCAATCGCACACTACCTGCCCAAGAGTCATCAGGACCTCAGATCTTCTCCACAGTTTTCACTCCAGATTCTGCCTCCCTGACTGACTTCATCCATCACCACGCAATGCCTTGATGTCTTCAACTCTATCTGCACTTCCACATCATCCACCTCCTGTGCCTGTATCTGGCACTTTAACTTCCTCTCTTGTGGCTATTTCTTGTTCTCTGTAACTTACCTTTTCCCTATGCTGGGGATGAAACCAGAGCTTTCTGTATGCTTGGCAAGTGCCTCTCTGCTGAGCTAAACAGTCCTAAATCTATTATCTTGCTTCGGCAGAACTCCTTGATGTCCCCTCTTGGCTTTATTTGTGTTTATTTATTTTCCTTTTAACCTATACCCCTGACAACATATGCTTTGTGGTTGGTTCAGCTCCTCAGACTCCTTATCCTCATTGTACCACTGTGGTGGTTTGAAAGAAAATGGCCCCCAAAGGGAGTAGCACTATTAGGAGGTGTGGCCTTGTTGGATCGGGTGTGGCCTTGTTGGAGGAAGTATGTCACTGTGGAGGTGGGCTTTTGTTGCTGTACTGGCTCTACTGACCCGGGTACCCTTTGGGGGAGGGGGTGGTAGGGGGTAAGGAGACACAGAGTCAATGACACAGACTCTGGGAGTTGCAAACAAGCTTTTTATTAAACAAAGGGCTGAGGTATTTATGTGTGGGCTGTTTGGCGGGCTTTGCTTCTATGGCTATTGTGGTGTTTCTTGATTTGGCCCTGGGTCTTATGTAGGCAGTTGTCATCTTGGGGGTCCAGTTTCAGGCTCCTCTGGGTCAAGGCGTTATTGTGCATGTTACAGCTTTTTTTTTTTTTACTTGAGGCTTAGCCTGTTCATCTGGCATGTGGGCCTTATCTGCCTCATTGAACCCTTTTATTTTAAAACTTTTTCAGGCAAACAGTGGGAATTGGGGTCCTTGGCTCCAATCTTGTCGTCTCCACCTCAGGAGCCCACCAACATGGCAGCTGTGCCTGTCTTAGATTAGTCCACCTAATGGACTCTTACCTGTCTTTAATTACCAGCCCTCAGAGGGTGGCGCACCTGGAGTCTGCCATGGGTGTGCTGGACATATGACCTAAGTTGGATGCTGTAATTATGATCATCCCATCAAACCTATCCATATCACCCAGGGCACTCACAGGCTTTGAGCTCTCATATATGCTCAAGTTACACCTAGTGTAACAGTCCACTTCCTGTTGCCTTCTGATCAAAACTTACCAGCACATCTGCCTGCAAGCTGCCTTGCTCCCATCATGATGAAAATGGACTGAACCTCTGAGCTGTAAGATGCAACCTCAATTAAATGTTTTCCTTTTTAAGAATTGCCGTGGTCATGATGTCTCTTCACAGCAATAGAAACCTTAACTAAGACAACCATTTTTAAAAGTTTTCTGTCCTGTATTAACTAAATAGTAATTCCTTCCCAATATTACTTGACCATACACTGAAAATTGAAAGGGTACAGAATATATCAGCATGGCCACTGCAAGTATTTTTGAATAGTGTTTCATGTAGTCGAGGTTGGCCTCAAACTCACTATGCAGTGAAGACGATCTTGAACCAATCTTCTTGCTTCCATCTCCAAAGTGCTGTGATTCTGGGCCGCCACCACACACAGCTTACAAAGCTCTTTTAAATACTGCTTCCCTGACTTATAATTTGCTTGGGGTGTAGGGCATAGAAGTTTAAATGATAGATATGTAGTCTATGACTTTTAGAAACATACTCAGAACCACTACGTGGTTTTTGTCTTTGTTGGCCGTACTGTTCTTAGATTTTTTTGTTTGTTTGTTTGTTTCAAGAAAGGGTTTCTCTGTGTAGTTTTGGTGCCTGTCCTGGATCTCGCTCTGTAGACCAGGCTGGCCTTAGATTATATTTATTTATAAATTATTTTATGTGTATGAGGGATGCTGTCATGTATGTAACTGCACCACATGTGTGCAGTACCTACAGAGACCAAAATAGGTGCATGACACTCTCTGGAATTGGAGTAACAGGTGGTGGTGAGCTGCCACATGGGTACAAGAACTGAATACTGGTTCTCTGTAAAAGCAGTAAATGCTCTTAACTGTTAGGCATCTTACCAATCCTTGTTTAAGATTTTAAAAGTTTTACGTGTATAAATGTTTTGATTGAATATATATATATGTGCACAACATGTGTGCCTAGTAGCCAGAAAGAGCACAGAAAAGGATGTCAGATCATCTGGAACTGGAGTTACACAGACAATTGTGAGCCACTAAGTGGGTCTTGAGAATGGAATCCAGCTCCTCTGCAAGAGCAGCACATGCTTTAAACTACCTTTCCAGCCCCTTAGTTTTTTGTTTTGTTTTGTTTTGTTTTTGGATTTTCAAGACAGTTTCTCTGAGTAACAGCCTTGGCTGTCCTGGAACTCTTTGTAGACCAGGCTGGCCTCGAACTCCCAAGTACTGGGATTAAAGGCAGGCACCACCACACCTAGCCCAACCCCTTGTTTTATTTTCTTATTAATCTTTGAGAATTTCATACAAAATATTTTGATCATATTCATCCCCAGCTCCCCCTAGTTCCACCCTAGTGCCCCATCCCAAATGTGTGTCTTCTATATTATTATTATTATTATTATTATTATTATTATTATTATTTTGGGTTTTTTTGAGACAGGGTTTCTTTGTGTAGCCCTGGCTGTCCTGGAACTCACTCTGTAGCCCAGGCTGGCCTCAAACTCAGAGATCCACCTGCATCTGCCTCCTGAGTGCTGGAATTAAAGGTGTTTGCCACCACCGCCCAGATTTCTTTTATAATTTTTAGTAATCCATCAGGTCCAGTTTGTATTGCCCATATACTTCTGGGTGTGGGCTCCTCCACTGGAACATGGTTGACCTACCAGGAGCCACACCCCTAAAGAAAACTGACTCTCCCTCCTGGAGAAGCCATCAACTTTCCTTAGCTCCTCAGTGAGGGGTGGAGCTCATGAATCTCTCTCCATGCTGGAATGATGCCTGGCTTGATCTTGGGCAGGCCACCACACCTGCTGGAGTTCTTAAGTGCACTGGAACTGTCACACTGAGATTTCACTCCTGGCCTCCCTGACCTCTTGAATCTCAGGTAACTCCGATATCCTTCAACTACAAAACTGAGGATGACCTTGAAATCCTGATCCTCCTGCCTCCACCTACCAAGTGTTGTTTACACTATACCTTGTTTACATGGCACATAGCACAGAGGATCAAACCCAGGACTTCCTGCATGCTAGGCAAGTATTTTATTAACTGAGCTACAATCTCAGCTCTGTTCTCAGATTATTTTAAAGACCTAATTGTGTGTGTGTGTGTGAGTTTTTGGGTGCCCATAGAGGCTAGGAGTCAGAGCTCCTAGAACTGGAGTTACAATGGTTGTGAGCCACTAGACTTGGGTGCTAGGAACCAAGCTCAGGTTCTCTGTAAGTGCCATACTCACACTTAGCCACTGAGCTACTTCTCCAATCCCTTATAGTTTACTAAATTATATGTAAAATCATGTGTTTGAGTGTGGATATGTGCACATGAGCACAGGTGCCTATGAAAGCCAGAGGCTTCAGATCCCCCGGAAGCTCGAGTTCTGAGTGGTTGTGAGCCACCCATGCAGGTGATAGGAACTGGGGTCCTCTGCAAGAGCAGTATGCACTCTTCACCCTTGAGCCATTCCTTCAGGCCCTCTCAGATTATTATATGTGGGGTTAGGAAGATGGCTCCATGGGTGAACCACTTGCCATCAAGTGTGAGTGAGGGTCAGAGATGGAAATCCCCAGAGCAAACTGACCAGCAAGACTAGCCATATTGGTGATATCTGGGTTTGATGGAGACCTTGACTCAATAAATCAGGTGGAAGTGTCATTGAAGATTCCTAACACTAACCTTTGGCCTCCACACAAGTGTATGTGCAGCCACATCATACAAACATGCACACATATATGTTTGTACCACACACATATATAAACAAATAGAAAAATATTATAAACCTTGACCGATTATCTCCAACTGTTTACTCACCCACATCCCTAGGTGATAAGAAAGTGCAGCAAGCAAGAAGCTTCCAAACGGACCTGTCTTGCCATCTCATAGCCTCACTGCATCCCAGAATGGAGATGCCCCTTTCCCTGATTGTACCACCTCTGATTATGATCCCACTTCATCTGGGCTCCAAATGACTTGATTCACTCACTCATCACTATTATATCTTGGTGATGGAAGGAGGTCCTGTGGTCCCTGCCCCCAGAGGAGTCTACCAGGAAAACAAAAACATGAAAAATATCCTACACACACACACACACACACACACACACAGAGAGAGAGAGAGACAGAGACAGACAGAGAGACAGAGAGCTGGAATGGGGACAAGCTGAGCAAACAGGAAAACTTACTAAGGTACAGGGAATATGAACTTGAACAGGGGCTTGAATTATCTGATCTCCCAATAAACAGAACGGAGAGCAGGTGCAGTGGCCCAGAGGCAGGAATCAACACCGGGCAAGCAGGCGAAGGGTCATGGCAGAAAGTCAGGATGCTGGAAAACACATCCGGCCTTACACAGTTAACTGCAGCCCATCCTAGCCAACAGGAGCTCGCTGTTGGCTTTTTAAGTTTCACCTTATGTGCACATGTGTATTTCACCTGTGTTCAGGTACTTGTGGAACCAGAAGAGGGAACAGATCCCGGGAACTGGAGTTGCAGGCATTTGTGAAGGGCCAAACCTGGGTGCTGTGAACTGATCTTGGATTCTCTGAAGACCAAGCACTCTGACCCTCTCCCAGGCCCCTTGGTGCTTCTTCGTTGTTTTTGAGACAGGGCATCAGTATAGCTTATCTGGCTTTGTCCTGACTCCATCTCCCGAGTTCTAGGACAGGCATGCATTACTACACCCAAACTCTTTGGTTTTTTGTTTGTTTGTTTGTTTTTTCAATTTTTTCGAGACAAGGTTTCTCTGTGTTGTTTTGGTGCCTGTCCTGGATCTCATTCTGTAGACCAGGCTGGCTTTGAACTCACAGAGATCTGCCTAGCTCTGCCTCCCGAGTGCTGGGATTAAAGGCATTCACCACCACCACCTGGCTCTTTTTTTTTAGAAGGATTTTTCAGATACCTCCTATGAGGCTGGCTGACCTGGAACTTGCAAAGTAGATCTTTTCTTCTGTAACAACCCAAACTTACAGGACTGTTTTATTTATGTATGTGCACCACACACATGCAGGTGCCTGTAGAGGTCAGAAGAGGTCACTAAAGTTACAGGTGCTTGTAGGTCACCTGCTCTGGGTGCTCTTAACTGCTGAGCCATCTCTCTAGTCTTACTTTTGAGACAAGATCTCCTATGTGGCCCTAGATGCCCTGGAACACCTGTAAATCTGGCTGGCCTTGAACCCACAATTGTGTTGATCCTGCCTCTTGAGTGTTGGAATCATAGGCTTGAGCCACTATGTCCAAATACTATTGATTTTCTTGCTGAAGGAGTTTTATTTGGTATATAGTTCTGACTTCCGGTAAGTATATCCAGCATTGTAAAGAATTGTAATCACAGTATAGAATATTCCCATTATCTCAGTTCTCCGTAGACAATCGAGCAAGCTCCCCAGCCTCAGCTGCATCTAATTGCCTGTGAGAGTTTTGCCCATATGATTTAATTTCATACTTTAAAGAACACTATGTAGCCCGGGCTGTCCTCAAACTCAGAGATGCCTGCCTCTGCCTCTCAAATGCTGGGACTGAAGGTGTGCGCCACTACGCCTGGCTTACTTTCCCACAACCTTTACAGAAAAACACAGGCCAAAAAACTGACAATGGGAAGAAGTGATCTGCTGGACTACAGACTTTATTTGAATCTCATTAGAATTTACCTGGGCCACGCATGAACACAGCTTAGCTTGGTAAAGACACTTGTCACTTACAACTGGACTAGGAGAGACCAAAGAGGCACAGACAGAGAGACTGTGCTGGGAGGAAACACTTCTAGGGTGGGAACAGGAAGATCAAGAGTTCAAGGCCAAGGCAAACCTTGGGTACTAAGCAACGAAAACATCTGGTGAGTGGTTGAGCATCTGTGCCTGTAACCCCAGAATTTGGGAAGCTGAGGCAGAATACTAAATTGAAAAAAAAAAAAAAATTCATTTGATGAGCAATTTGGCATAAGGGTTTACTTTTTTTTTTTTTTTTTTTGAGACATGGTAACATTCTGTAGCTCAAGCTGGCCTTGAACCCACAGCACTCTGCCTGTCTGTGCCTCCCACGTATACCACACCAGGTAATTTTTTTTCTAATGACATTTCCCATATGGCAGCAAGGCAAATAAATGATTGTACTTATATTGTTTTTTTGAGGCAGGGTCAGGCCTTGAATTTTGTGTCAGTGTATGAACAAGGAGATTGGAGGACAATGTATAGTTCGTTCTCTCCTTCACCATATGGATCCCAAGGACTGAATTCAACAGCAAGCTCCTTCACTGTTACCCAGGCAGTCCAGGCCTTGAATTCCTCCTGCCTCCACTTTCTGAGCTGAACTTACAGGAACTTCCCGCCATCCTCTGAGGAAGCTGGACTTTGGTTTCTTTTGAATTGAAAGCCCAACCCCTGAGTGAAGTTGATAAACCTCATAACTATAGTCATGATCCAGTCTAATCTTACTGGAAAAGGAAGAAGTTTTTTATGCTCATTTTCTTACTCTTACCCAACTGAAAACAATGAAATCACCGTCAGAGAACTGATGGAGTCCCTCGGAGGTCAGACAAGGCAGCACATCTGCTCCCCTGAACAAGACGAGCTAACCCTTCAACACAACACAACTTCCTTTTCCTTAGCAAGTCATGTTCACAATACCGAGTTTCCTCAGAACTTTCCTTATACCTGGAGTATACTCCACCTCCAGCTCCCTCCCTCTTCCTAAACAGTCTCCTCTTTTCATATCCAATTTTTCATACTTACTGGTATTTCTTTCTGGAGGCGTTGCTTTTGTGGGCCACCCTGTTCCAGCATTTTTACAGGACTGCTTAAAAACTTTGATACAAATTCATATAAAATCATCATTCACTCAAGAGATATGGTGTGTGTGTGTGTAAGAGCTGCTAGTCTGACTTTCACAGTTCAAGAAGTTTAGAGACTGGACTGATACCCACAATCCCTTGCCAATAATTTAAAACCGCTTAAAAAGGATCCTGCCTACTAACAGGGTGTCTTTGTTAGGCAGGCCAACTACAACCCTGCTCTACCTTTGTAACCTTACTTTTGGTTAGCTTGGACTTCCTCCTCACATCGGTGTGGGAATTCCATACACAAATCAGGAATATTTCTGGTGATTTAGTCCTAATTTAAACCCAAGTAAGGTGGGGGTGTGGTAGAAGAACTTGGGAGGTGGGGAAGGCAGAAAGATCAGGAGTTCAAGGTCATCCTCAGCTACATAAGTGATTCATGGACAGGCTTGGCTGCATGAGGTTCTATCCCAAACAAAACAATCCCCAAATTAAAAAACAAAGAAACCTCAGGTTTATTTTTCAGTGATTACAGCTATATACAGTTCCTTGAGTAGGCAGGGGGTGATCTACTACGTACTTCCTCAAATTAAACCTTTTAATATTTTTTTAAAACAGACATATCTTAAACCACATTCAGTAAAATATTGTAACGAACAGTGTCCTTTCTCTGCTAGATAGTTTACATGCTAAATTTTGTTACTGTACCTCTTTCTGCATCTATTGGTATGCCCTTTAGAAAGCCACAGAAGCCAAGGCAATCAGCGCCTGAACCAGGCCACACAGTCGGGGGGGTGGGGGGCAGATTAGGAAAATCGCCAAAGCAAGCAGTATTCTGGAACCCAGTTTCAGTAAACTTAGCTGGGAACTTTCCCCAATTTCGAGTGGGCAAGGACAAAATGAACTACCAAGAGCGCACAAGAAAGAGCGGAGGTTCAGCAAGGTTAAGTCACTTGTCCAAGGTTACACCGAGCCGATCAGAAAGAACCAGAATCCCAGGGCTGAACGCGTCTTAACTCCCGGGCGCGATCTGCTCTACCTACACCAGGGCCACCACTGACACGTGGTCAGGAGTCGTCTCAAGTATTTGCTGAATTAGTAATGCCTGAAAAGAAAGTTGACTGTAAGAAGCCTGGGTGAGGTTGGGGGAAAGGACACACACACACACGCGGTCTGCTCTACCTACACCAGGCCACCACTGACACGTGGTCAGGAGTAGACTCAAGTATTTGCTGAATTAGTAATGCCTTTAAAGAAAGTTGACTGTAAGAAGCCTGGGTGAGGTTGGGGGAAAAGGACACACACACATACACACACACACACACAGCCTGGGTGAGGTTGGGGGAAAGGACATACACACACACACACACACACACCCCACACACACACAGAAGAGCAGTCCACGAGCAGAAAGCAAGCCAGCCCCGAAACCCACCAAGTTTTCCCGGCAGCGCCTTGGGGCGGGCAGCGCGGCTCGGCAACCCCGCCGTCAACCGAGGTGGCTGGCTAGGCCTCGGCCGCGGCCTCCCCGCGGGGCCTGGGGACACGCAAGCCCCGGAGACCCGCCCGACTGCTTCCCTTCCGAGTCCCCCCGCGAAGCTTTCCAGAAGCACCCAGACCCATGTCCCCCAGCGGTCCGCGATGGCCCGGCAGCCGCGCGCCTGGGCGCTGGGGAGCCGCCTCCGGGGCGTTTCGCGTCCTCGTCCTCCCCACGCGCAGCGTGGCGGGCCGCGGCTGGGCTCGGGGTGCTGCGGGACCGCGGCCGGGCCGCCGCCGAGCACGGTCGCCCGCCGGCCGCGGGGCCTCGGGTGGCGGCGAGAGGCGGGGCGGGCGGAAGGAGGCGGAAGAGGAGGAAGAGGAGGAGGAGGAGGAGGAGGAGGCGGCGGCCCGAGCCGGGAGACGGGCGGGGGGCGGGCCGGGGGAGGGGACGAGCGGGATTTGCGGACGCCGCGCCGCTGCCGGGAGCCGGCGGGGGCCCAAGAGTGACCGAGTCACGGCGGGCGCCGGCGGAGCCGCGGCCGCGTCGGACCCGCCTCCTGGAGGAGCTCAGCCCCGGCCAGGCCCGGCCCCATTCCCGCCCCGCGCCGCCTCCCCGCCGCCGCCGCCGCCGCCGCCGCCGCCGCCGCCGCCGCGGGAGCGCTCCCCTGCCCACCCCGCCCCCGCGGCCGAGCCCGGGAGTCGAGTGGGAGTCGGCCGGCTGGGCGCGGGCAGCGCCGGGAGCCCGCGGTGGGGGCACACTGCAGCCGGGAGCCCGGGAGGGGCCGCGCCGCCAGCGTCTGAACTAGGATGTCCCGACATGAAGGTGAGAGCCGAGCCCCCGCCCCCACCGCCTGGGCCTCGGCCTACCCCGCCCGGGGTCCGGGCGCTGCCGAGGGCAGCGGGGCACCGGCGGCGACGCGGGCCGGGCCCGAGTCGCGGGGCTGGGGGGGGTGGGGGGTGGGCCCGAGGCGACCGTGGCCCGAAGAGCGAGCGAGAGCGGGAGCGGTGGCCGCAACCGTGGCTTGCGGCGGCGGCCCTGAGCTGGGCCTGGAGCCGGAGGCGGGGCGGCCGGGCGGCCGGAGGCTTTGCACTGTCATGGGGCGGGAGAGGGGGAGGGGAGGCGGCGGGGCCCGTTACCGGCGGGAGCCTGGCTCTCGGGACGCATACCGGACGCCGAGGCCTGGCCGGCCGGGCCGAGAGAACCGCGGGGCCCCCCGGCGCGGCCTAGCTGCGGCGGCTCCCGGAAGAGCTCGGCGCGGTGGCCGAGCCGGGTCGCGGGCGTGCGGCCGCGGCAGGGGAGCGGGGTCCGGGCCCGGCGGACGCGTCCGATGTCCGGGAGACCACGGGCGAGCGGCGGCCCCGCCTGAGGGCCGCGGCCGTGCGGGCGGGAAGGCGCCGCGGCCCGGGCTCGGGCAGCCCTCGCTGACTGGAGCTCGCCCGGCCTCGCGGTAGGCCTCGGCGCGTCCCTGGGCTCGGGTAAGCCAAGTTCCCGGGGCGGATCCAGCCCGGCCGCGGCGAGCAAACTCCCTGCTCCGTCACCGGGTCGGAGCGGAACTCGCTCCCGGCCGGCCCCGGGCCCTCACCCGCGTGCGCTGCCCACCGAAGCAGGCTTACGGTCGGGGGGCGTTTGGACTTCCGCGGTGCCCTGCGAAAACACGCTAGGGTTCTGTGGCTACGAATCAGACCACTCACGTCTCAGCCCCACGGCACAAAGGCACAAGTGTTTTTAAGGCCGACGGATAGGCGAGGAACGGGTGAAAAATAAGTTAACTTGAATTTACTACCATATGGTTTAGGAAGGGGGGAGGGGGCTATGTGATCTTTGTTTCACTACAGCAGGTTTTACATTCAAAAGTAGTCACCCGACTTAGTGGAAAGTTTATTTCGCTACGCTTAATGGGAGATTGGAGAAGTGACTTGAAAGTATTATGTCCCTTAGGTTCTCAAGTCCTGGATAGGTGGTGTGGGAGTGGAGAAAGTTTGTGGAGGATCCTAGGGTGTGCTTCACCGAGGGAAGGGCATTCTTAGGGAAATACAGACCATGGATTTTCTGGGTTGTAAAACCCTGATTGATTAACATATATTTAGTGCAAGTTTCAGAATTTGCATTCCTAATGGCAAGATTGAGATTAGCTCTGAACATTTTGTGTTCACGGATTCTGTATTTTTTAAAAAAAAAAAAAAAAACCTAATAGGAAAGAGACTTCTTGGAGCATTTTTGATTACTAACTGTTCAAGTGTTGGAATAGCAGGATAACTATTTTAGCCCCCGTCAGGAACAGAAATATTTGGAACTCTACCTGTTAACCCATCCTGTTGAAAAAAGTTGTAATTAAGGTTATAATCAATTCCATTTGGAGATGTTAAGGTTAGTTTTACATGGCAGTAGGTGTATTGACCACCTTCAAGACAAAATGGAAGTGAGCATGGGCTGCAGGCTCTACCTCAGGAACTAGATTAAATGACAGAAGAACAGCCTAGGAAGATGGGGGACTGAGATCTTTGCTCCTCACCTTAAGGAAGCATCCAGATCCAGAATATTCTTAATGAGCAGTAGCTTGGAAAGAGTCCTTTACCCTCAGATGGTGTGTTAGAGTAGTTAAAATGGCTTAGGTAGATATAATATCCTTCAGTAAATCACACACTATGTATTTAAGCCTGTCTTTCCCTATTTGGTCCTGGAAAGGATGCTTTTATAAAACTTTTGCTGCCTTTCAGTTACTTGATATCTTCAAACTTGCAACATCTTTTTTGGCAACTTAATGCTAGATATTTTCTAAATGGATGTGTTGAAGATACTGTGTAGTGTTTAACAAGTGATTTTTATATTTAGATACATACATTAATTAAATTTATTATTTTATTTATTTACTTTGAGTTAGGGTCTCACTAAGGAGCCCTGGCTGGTCTGGCCATGAATTCTGCCTGCCTCTGCCTCCCCAGAACTGTAATTAAAGTTATGTGTCAACAGACAGAAATAGTTTAAGGGCCTAGTCTCTGGCCTAATGCAGGAATGGTAGTTTCAGTATCACATCTGTTGGAGAGAGATGTCTATGTTTTGTATATCATTTCAGGCAGTGGTTATTTTCATCAGGAGGGATTGACATATCAGCAGATACAGGGTACAAGCCCAGGTCTTCACTTACCTTTCCTTTCTTTGGGCCAGCTAATCCTTTCAGCTTTGTTTGTCTGTCTGTTTTTCCGATGTAGTCTCAGCTGTCCTGGAAGTTGTTCTGTAGACCAGGCTGGCCTCAAATTCAGGGATCTGCCCACCCTGCCTCCTGAGTTCTGGGATTAAAGGTGTGCACCACGCTGTCTGGCCTCAGCTTTGCTTTTGAGACAGGATCATGGTACTGGTTCTTGGCTGGCCCGAACTCACTTCATGCACTAGGCTGGCCTCATACTTGCAGCCACCCAGCCAGTCCCCCTATGTCCCCTCCCTCCTGTGACACCCCACCTAGCCTAGCATTGTTTTAGTGCTCTGGTTTCTGAGCTCTTTCTCTTCTGTCCTCCACGTTGTCTGCAGTTTTTCTCCTCAGGAGTTTGACCCAGAACTGGGTCTAGTACAGGGTAGAGCTCTGCCTCCTCTAATGTTCTTGCCTTCTCCTCGCTTTTCCAGGCTTCTGTGCGCAAGTGACTTGTTACTTTGTCTTCTCCCAGCTCTAACTAGTTACTCTGTAGTGTACAGATGATGGAACTTTGGACCACACAGCCCCAAGATGAATACCTGTCAAGCATTGGACTGCTCTGAGAAAAGTGGATACAGCCAAGGACACGGAGAACCGCTCTAGGCCAGGCTTAGCATACTTTCTCCAAAGTGAAGGGCCGGGTAGAAAATGTAGTAGGCTTAGCCAGCTCTAAGCTGTCACTACCATAGTTGTGATTTGAAAACCAGCTAATCGAGTGGTTGTGGCTGTGTTCCAATTAAAACCTTATTTATGGACGCTGACATTTGAATTTCATATAATTTTCATGTGTCATGAAATATGACTCCTTGAAACGCTGCCACCACCACCATTTAAAAATGTAAAATCCATTCTTAGTTAGTGCGGCCCGTCAAGAGCTGGTGGTGGCCACAGTTCATCCAGGCCTTGTAGTTTGCCTGCCTCTGCCCTTCGGTGGAGGTTTAGAGTTGGGCTCCTGGAGCTGGTGGGAGACCGCCCCCTTGGTGTGCCAGTATTTCCACTGGGTCGTGAGCAGGGACGGCCAGCTCCAGTGTCTCCTGAGGTAGTACCGCACAGACCGGGAAGGGCTGGGGAATGAGCGCTACCTTTTTGTGGAGGTGGCTCCGCTCCACACAGCGAAGTTCCTGTTTGCTGTGTGACTTGACTCAGGAGAATTGCAAGGCCTCTTTTCATTTTATTTTGAAATGTACTTGTCATGTTAGCAAACATTTCCCAGGTACTAGCACCCAGTCACTTTGTGTTCTCTATATCAACAATATCTAATTCTGTTTCTTACACACCAAACCCAGTCATTTTCTGTTTTCTGTGTTTATTTTTTAAAATGTCTCTGGCTGGGGCTGTAGCTCAGTTATGGAGTACATGCTCTTGTGTTCTTTGGCTTCTTGTTCTTTTGAGACAGGGTCTTAGGTATCTCCGGCTGGCCTTGATGACACTGTGATCAAGAGTGACCTTGAGTTCTTGATTTCTTGATTTTCATTCCCGCCTACAAGCATGCCTGATTTATGGAGTGTTGGGGCTTGAACTCAGGCCTTCATACATGCTGTGTAAGCATTTACCAGCTAAGCCGCATCCCTGGCTTTGCAGTTGACCTGCACCATGAGGCTCTAGACTTCACCACCAGAAGAAAATAAAAGGGAGTTAGGTATGGCGTCACCTGGCTATTAGGTGTAGCCAGCCGCTCTTCCGGTAAGGATCCCTTGAGCCTAGGAATTTAATGCCAGCCAGTTCTGTCAAAAGAAACAACAAAACCTTCAGACTCGGGCCTGTATTTCCAGCACCCTGTCAGGAAGTTGAGGCTGAAGGGTTTAGAGGTCCAGGCCATCCTGGGCTACATAACAGAATCCTGTATCACACACACACACACACACACACACACACACACACACACACCCCTTAATGTCATGTTTTGGTAAACAACATATTTCAAATGTATGCGATTCCGAGTTTAAAAGTCAGGAAACGGCTTTGTAAATAAAGTCCTGTCAGATCACTCAGCTCATTAGCTGTTAGGAGTGTTCTCTTTGGTTATGTGCGCTAGCACAGATAGCTTTAAGTCCTTGGACTGTTTTGTTACTATGTAAAGTGCACTGCTAGGTACCAAGGAATGTGGGAAATACGGAGGCGATGCCTCTCCCTTTAATCCTGGTAGGAGAGAGGTGTTGTGGACAGTCTCCCAAGGAGCACTGCCCAAGGTAGGCCAAAGAAAGAGAATAAGCAAGTGGGTGTCAGAGTGCTCCCCAACCTGGTTCGTGCCTTTTCAGCCCAGTTTTAGCGTATTTAGTGTACATGAGTTGGGAGTGTGTGTGTGAGCACTGCGTGTGTATGAATCGGGAGACCTTTGGAAGTAAGTCAGTTCTCTCAGACTCTGCTCACCATGCTTGGGTGGCAAATGCCTTTACTTCCTGAGATAGCCTCCCCTGTTCTGCCCAGTTTTAGAGAGGGAATCTGTTTTGATTTTATATCTTAAGTGGTTTTCTTCTTCTTTTTTTGGGGGGAGGTGGGGGGCAGGGGACAGGGTCTCTTATTGTGCAGGCTGACCTTGAACTCATGTTCTTCTACCTCGAGTTTGGGGATTATGTACCCACTTTCAAGTACTTTTAAGCTTGTTCTCTGAAACTCTTTATTAAAAAGCTGCTGCGTGTATTTCTGTTCAGGAAGTGGGGTGGCACATGCCGCAGTGTGTCTGGGGTAGTCAGTGGGTTCTCCTTTCACCTCCACAGGAATCCTGGGTTTGGTACAAGCACTTTCCTTGGCTCTGCTACTGGCAGCCCTGCTGCTGTGAAGTTGTCTGAGACAGGGTCTGTGTCGTCATCACTGTGACTGGGGGGACTGAACTTGTGGCCCTCCTGCTTCCACCCCCTAAGGCTGGAATTCCAGGGGCACACCGCCATGCCGTGTTTATGTGGTGCCGGGGAGCCAACATGGAACCTCATGTGTGCTGGGCAAGCCGTCGCCCAAGAGAGCTGAACCCCAACCTTTCCTGTGCTCTTGGCAAGAGAGAAGTTGTTTGAGATGTCAAGTAGAAATCTGTTCCTCACATTTATTCTATTTACTTGGTGGTTTTGTAGTGCTGAGAATGGAACCCAGAGCCTCCTTCATGCTAGACAGGGGAATTACCACCAAACGAATACTTCAGCCTTTTTAAAGTTCTGACACAGTCTTCCTTACTTTATGAACTGACTCTGTGTTCCAGGCAGGCCTTGAACATGTGATCCTGCTGCTTCAGCTTCCATTGTAGCTGGGATTGCGGGCCTGTGCCGCAGGGCTGTCTTTATCTGACCTCTGTTCCACTAGCTTTTTGAGGGTTTTTACTTGCATAATGACAGTGATAGATGGGCCAGGTAACAAATTGTTACTTGTTTCTCAGAAACATCTAATACTGTTCACTTGCAGAATTGGAAGAGCAGCGCGCTGTCTAGGCAGCAGTCTCGTTAGTATTGGTTTATGTTATCTTTTCGCAGCACTGGGGATTGAACTGAGGACTGATGTATACATGCTGTACCGGCGGGCGCTGCCATGGAGCAACATCCCTAACAGTTTTGGTTTTCTGAAGCAGGGTCTCATGTGGCCCTAACCAGCCTCAGACTTGATGTGTAGCTGAAGATGACCTTGACCTCCTGATCTTCCTGCCTCTGCCTACCAAGTGCTGGGGTTACCACTGTACCTAGCGACTTTTTTTATTGACAAAAATTCTGTATTAACTTTTATCATGTACAACATGTTTAAATGTGTGTGTGTTGTAGAGTATCAGTTATAACTTTCTGAAAGTTGTGCCCATTTGTATATTTTTCTTTAAAAAAAATACTCTAGCACTAAACACACATAAAGACATAGAGTGAATTGAAATTTTTTTTTCCAGAATTTGAATTTTGTTTTTAGAATTCTCAAGCCAGGCTTGATAATTGGCATGCAGTTTTACTTCTCACTGAAAAGGTTTGTGCCATCATGTCTTGACTGTGTTCAAAGATCATGACAGTATTAAGACACAGTTCCAATAAATCACAGGTCGCAGTTACTTCGACTTTTCCCTTTTTTGCTATGTGTATGTATCTGTCCTGGAACTTATTTTGTAGCGAACGTTAACCTTGAACTTGTGATCCTCCTGTCTTTTCTGAGGGTTGGAATAGTAGTCATAAGCAATCATGCTCAGCTACTTGGACTTTCCGTAAACAATAGATAAGAACATAAATTTGTGAGAAAACACATTGTTTTTTGTTGTTTTTTTGTTTTTGTTTTTTTTGTTTTTGTTTTTGTTTTTTTTTGCCTGAACATAAAAACAGGTTATAAGCCGGGCGGTGGTGGCGCATGCCTTTAATCCCAGCACTTGGGAGGCAGAGCCAGGCGGATCTCTGTGAGTTCGAGACCAGCCTGGGCTACCGAGTGAGTTCCAGGAAAAGGCTCAAAGCTACACAGAGAAACCCTGTCTCAAAAAAACAAAAACAACAACAAAAAAACAAAACAACAAAAAAAAAACAGGTTATAATTTAAAAGTCCAGGGTTATTTTATACATATAAATATTGATTCGATTCTGGGATACAGAAGAGACTTATCTTCACCTGTTCAGAGAGCTATGTTTTACTTAAGTTGTGTAAGTGAGATTCCTATTCGTCTTCCCCTTCACTGTTTGATTTACGGCAGACTCATTGTATTTTAATTTCTAGGTTCTTCATATGAAGTTCAACTTGAAATATATTTTTTCCATGGGTTGGTATTTTGTATTTAGGTTCAAACTGTACTAAAATAGTACTTTCCTGTTTTAATCTTAGAATTTTACATTGCTTTGCATTAGGCTATGTATATAGTCAGAAGGCTGAGGCAGACAGATCAGGCAATTCCTGACCAACCTAGACTACATGAGACCCTGTCTCCAAAATAAAAAAAAAAAAAAGCAAAAGAACCATAACCAGACGACTACCAATCATTTTGTAATTAGAAAGGAAGTTTTGTCATAGTACAAACTTAGGAACTTTCTGGTCAAACAGATCCGTTCATTTGGTTTGCATCCTTGTAGAAAGAAGCCTGTGCACTCATGAATTGAGACTTAGTTTTCAAAGCATTCACTTTATAGTATCTGTTGTGTGCAGGAGCTACTTTATTGGGGTTTTGTTGTTTGGTTTTGGTTTTTTGAGACAGAGTTTCTCTGTATAACAGTCCTGACTGTCTTGAAACTTGCTTTGTTGACCAGGCTGGCCTTAAACTCACAGAGATCTGTCTGCCTCTGCCTGCCCCAAGTGCTGGGATTAAAGACGTTCCTCATCCCTACCCTGCCACTGTTTCTTTTTTAAAAGTTTCTATACATTTTGCTTTTGCTTGCGTGCATGTCTGTGTATTACAGACTTAAGCCAGAAGAGGACAGTGGTTCCCCTGGAACTGGAGTTACAGGTGCTTGTGCTGTCAGGTGGGTGCTGGGAATCAAACCCAGGTCTTCTGGAAGAGCAGCCAGTGTTATTAACCACTGAGCCATCCTTTGTTGTTGTTGTTGTTGTTGTTGTTGTTTCTAAATAGTCTCATGTGACCCAGACTGGCCTCAAACAATGTGCCAAGGCTAACCTTGAACTCTTGACCCTTCTACCTCCACCTCCTGAGTGCTAGGATTTCAGGAGTGTGCTACCATACCTTGACTCCACAGGTTTTTAGTGAAGATTATTGAATTACCTCTGAAATGTTATTGCATAATTAATTATTACTGCTGTGAGGCTACTTTCTTGGATGTGCATTCAAAGGAAGCATCTATACTTCAGAAAAGTAGAGTGTTATTTGTAATTTAAAAAAAAAAATTGCAGGCAGTGGTGGCGCACACCTTTAATCCCAGCACTTGGGAGGCCGAGGCAGATAGATCTCTGATTTCCAGGCCAACTTGGTCTACAAAGCGAGTTATAGGACAGCCAGAGCTGTTGCACAGAGAAACCCTATCTTGAAAAACCAAATACATACATACATACATACATACATACATACATGCAAAGTAGTAATTTCATATTAATTTTAATGTTGTCCTAAGGGATGTAACCTTTTTCGTTTCCTTAAATAGCTTTTTTTCTAAGTCACTGAAGTTATTCATTAAGGTTGATGAAAGAGTCCATAAGTATACAGAGCTCAGCAGTTTTTAAATGTGTTCATTGTTATGTATTGGTCATCTTCAGTACAATAAAATAAAATAAAATAAAGCAGACAGTTTCCAAGGCTTAGGTTTTACCTAGGAAAAACCTCTGGAAGGATGTGAATGGTCAAAACAAACACAGGGTACTCTCGATTGTAAGGACCGGAGGCCAGACAGGTGTTGGCCTAGGAGAGAGAGTGAGTATAAAACTTGGCAATGGTTATAATATAGCTGCAGTGTCAGAAACAGAAAACACCTCTCAGGCCTGGTGCAGTGTCCTGGGAAGCCGACACCAGGAGGCTCAGTGTCCAGTGCATTTAGCAAGAGATGAATCACTATGCCCAGCATCTCTGCACGCTGGCTTGTGGCCCTCCTGGTGCTTCTTAGTGCTGGTCACCGCCTAGGGAGTTGTTTGAGTTTGAGCAGAGCAGAGCTTGGGAGGGTCCATCAGTAATGCAAAATTGTCTCATCTTGTCTCTGGCTCTGGTGCCAACCAGCAGTCCCAACAAACTTTGCCAGTGGTTACAGGATGTGGGGAGAAAGTATGGACGGATATGGACCCTTGAAATTTATCATTGCCACTAGAGAGGAAATCCTGGACTGACAGAGTGGGCCAGGTATGTCACTTTGGGCTAGGAGGAACAGAACAGTGAGTGAGTTCTTGACATTAGGCCTAATTAGGTTGCACGTTCTCTCTGTTGAATTGTGTGTGTGCTTATGTGTGTTTCTTACATTGAGCTGGCATGAACTATACCCTTTTTCTGTAGCTGAAGAACTTTCATTTAGAAAATCCCTTTTTATGTTTGTTACTTTTTGGTTTGGTTTGGTTTGAGACAACATCCTTGCTATGTAGCCTAGGCTGATCTAGACCTAACTATGGATGGTGGCTCAGGCAGGCTTCAAATTCACAGTAGTCCTCCTGCCTCAGCCTTCCAAGTGTTGGGATTACAGTCATGAGCCACTGGGCTTGACTGAGAATCTTTTTCAAGTGCTAAGTTGAGGCTGGGGAGCTGGTTCAGTGGCTAAAGCCCCTGCTGCGTAAGCATATGGCCTGAATTTAGATCCCCAATACTCCAGAAAGTCTGTAATTTACCTTTTGGTTATGACTTGTTTATTGTTCCTTAAAGACCAATACAATGCCATCTCTGCCTTCGAAGTTAAGGGCCCCTCCAGGAACGTCTCTCCGGTTCCTCTACACAGTGTTTACTTTTGCCCTCCCCTCCCTTTGCTAGGTAGGAATAGTAGTTATTACCTGTGAATTTTACCACCACCAGTGTCTGGCTGCTGAGAGCCCTCGCTTTAAAACAACCAAGATTGGAAATCCTCTCCTGTTTTTATTGGGGGATGCTGATTAACCAACAGGAAGGGGGATTGTGGGAAAGAGAATCAGTGAACGAACTACCCAGAGCAGAAACAGTCCAGGGAGCTGAGTCCTCGGGCTGGCCTGGCATGGCCCTGGGCAGCATTGGTTTCAGTGCTGCCTCTGCTGTCAGGTTGACTCTGTGCTGAGTGTACCGTGTGTTGGAATTGTTGGTCCGTTCATGGTTGGTTCGGTGAGTACTTATGGACTGCCTACCCTGGTGCCACTCAAAGGCATTCAGTGCTTGCCGCGACTTGTAGATCCCTTGCTAGAAGATGTACTATTCAGTGGGTCTGAAACACATGTCTGGAAATGAAATGCTTTCCTGTTGGGCCCTCTTCCAGTGTGCTGGAATTAATCTTGAAGTTTATGTTTTATGACAAGGTAGTTAAACCATGTAAGTATTTTAATATTTTGTCAACAGTTGCACAAGCCTTCCTCCTTTACGTTTATTTTCATTTACATTTCACAGTCTGATTCTGCCCAGCGGTTCATTTCTTTCCTTTTCGGTATTAAACCGTGGTGCCGTTCTGAAGTCTCGGTGCACATCTGCATATGTAAAAGTATGTTAAAATAGATTATTCCTCATAGGTTTGTAATTATATTTGATGCTTAGTGAGAAAAGAGCTCAAGGGATTAAATGTTTAATTTTGTGTTCAGAGCACTTAGTTTTTGCATTACGGGCTTTGTACGGTCCTGTTGCTTATGTAACTAACAACTGCTGGGCCGAGCAGCTAGACCCCTTCTGTCATCCTTGTCCACCAGTGTCCCCTCCATGCCTGTCTAGGCTTGGCAGTGCAAGCAGCTGGGCTCTCCGAGGGGCTAAGGACACTAAGGGAAGCAGGCAGCACACTGTGTAAGAGTTGTTGTAGATGCGCCGTTTTCTGGCTGGCTGGTGGATAGGAAGCAGGTGGTTTGCATATCCAGGTACCCTGCTCATCAGCTGACCATTCCAGATTCTGATAGTTATTTGTATGATCTTTGTGTGGCTGTAGTTATGGACAGACATAGTGGTGGTACAGGTCAGAAGAGGGACTGGGATATAGCTCAGTTGATAGCCTAAGCTGGCTTCCAACTTAGCACAATTCCCCTGCCTCAGCTTCCCAAGTGCTGGGATTATAGTTGTACATCACATGTGTACTTAAATTCTCTGGTAGCTACATTAAAATGAGGTGCTATTTTAGTAAGTTAATAATGCCCTAATATTATAACATGCTACTCGTAACATTAGACTTATGCAGTATTTTTGTTGTTTTTGTTTTAAGACCTGGTTTGGGGGGTAGAGAGATGATGGTTCAACAAGACTCACTTGGGGACACCAGGAAGGCATGTGGTGCACATGTGTACTCACATAAAACACTCAGACACATAAAATAAAAATAAATCTTTAGCTGGCAGTAGTGGTGCACACCTTTAATCCTGGCGCTTGGGAGGCAGAGGCAGGTGATCTGAGTTCCAGACCAGCCTGGTCTACGAAGTGAGTTCCAGGACAGCGACAGCCAGGACTGTTACACAGAGAAACCCTGTCTCAAAAAAAAACAAAATAAGTAAATAAATAAATCCTTAAACAAAAGACCCCAGTTTCATATCTTCCAGGCTAGTCACAAATTCATTGGGTAGCCAAACATGACCTTGCACTCTGGATTCTCCTGCATCCACACCCCAAATTTGTGAGTGCATGTTTTATCATACCTGCTTAAAAAAATAATAGTCTTTTGGCTTGGTTTGGTTTGTTGGTACTGCTCAGGAATTGAACTCAGAACTTCGTGCGGGCCAGGCGGTATTCCACTGCTGAATGACATCTGCAGCCCTTAATAAGATATTTGTACATTTGTTTATGCAATCTTAAATCTGGTGGACATTTTATGTAGCGATACTAGATCTCAGCTGAGTTTCATCTTTAGAAAGTTTGGTGCATAGATTTGTGAGTTCATCTTTTCATCATATCCGTAAGTGAACTTTTGTATAATAGTGCCTTCTGCTTACTGGGCTGTTTAGTAACATTCTGGATTTTTCTCTATTAAAAAGGTTTCTAACCTACATTAGCAAACTATAACCATCTCGGCAGTAGAAACGCACTTTATAAACAGCAACTAAATCTCTTAGTTTCTTGAGGCAGTCTTGTGTGAGCCTCTGCTGGCCTTGAGTTCACTGGTTCCTCCTACCTGAGCTCCAGGGGGTTTACAGCAGGAGCCACCCTGGCTAATGCACATTCTTGTTGCTGTTTGTTTTAATTATGATCCGCTTGATCACCTAAGGTCAGAAGAGGACGGGGTTTGGAGTGCAGACCTTGTGAAATCGTGGCTACTCCGTGACAAGTTCTAAAGTAGTTCAGAGGACGGAGGGTTATTTCTGATGGAGGTCAGTTTTTCAGCCCTTAGGCAAGGACGACCTCTCTAGGCTTGGTCATTTATTGCAGATGCTTTTATTTTATTGTTTATTATTTTATTTTATTTTTCCCTTTTGGAGACAGAGATCCACCTGTCCCTGGCCCCCAAGTGCTGGAACTAAAGCTGCCTCACCCCTGGCTGCAGATTATTAACATTATGAAGAGATTTGATCTCAAGTAGCTGTCCTGTTTTTTTCTTTTAAAAAGGCTTGCTTGCTGTCAATTACAGACCCTGCCTTAAAAATGCAGGTCTGAGGCTAGAGCTCAGTGATAGAGCGCATGCTGTGGAGCATATCTGGAGGTCAGAGGACTGCTCTCTCCTTCCACCGTGTGGATGCTGGGGATTGAACTCAGGGCCGCAGGCTCGGTGGCAAGTGTCTTAACACGAGCCATCTCACTGTTAGAAACTCGACGTTTTCTGCCCTTGTTTTACTGAAGAGGCAGTTGTGCCAAGGGCTGGCACTCCCCAGGCTCCTCCTCTTCAGCTCTGCCCCATCAGATGACGATCGTCGTGTGTTTATTACATTTGTTTTCAAGTGTAAGATCCTACAAGTAGAGTTTGCTGCATTTTGTTGTTATTGTTTCTTTTTTTTCCTTCCCCACACTTTAGCTGGTACTCTTGTTTTGTTTTTTGAGACAAGATTTCTTTGTGTAGCCCTGGCTTACTGGAACTCAATCTGTAGACCAGGCTAGCCTTGAACTCACAAAGATGGCCTGCCTCTGCGTCCCAAGTGCTGAGATTAAAGGTGTGCGCCACTATGCCCGGCTTCCAGTGGTTTTCTTTTTTTTAATTTTTTTTTTTTCATGTGCACTGGTATTTTGCCTGCATGCATATCTGTGTGAGGGTGTCAGATCCCCCAGAACTGGAGTTGCAGACAGTTGCAAGCTGCCATGTGGGTGCTGGGAATTGAACCCCAGTCCTCTGGAAAAGCATTCAGTGTTCTTAAATTAACCATTGCTCTAGCCCCATCCAGTGGTTTTCTAAGTGTGGTCCAAGTACTACCAGTATGGGCATCATTAAGTGGGCATGTCATCTAAAAAGTACACCCTCAGGAATCATGTAGTTAAGCCTGGGGTAGTGGTGGTGGTACACGCCTTTAATCCCAGCACTTGGGAAACAGGCACGCTGATCTGCATAGTTCGAGGCTAGCCTGCTCTACACAGTCATTTTCAGGATAGCCAGGGAGATATAAATACATACATACACACACACACACACACACACACACCTTCTATCCCCCCCCCCCCAATAATCATGCCATTAAGTTAAATAAAAACAAACAAAAGCCACCCACCTACCCTTAGTGATTTTTTGTTGGGTTGGATTTGTAACTCTCCGGGGCAATTGTGACCCTGAAATGCAAAGTGGATGCTTGGTTGTAGAACTTGCTGAAAAGTTAGATTCTTTGGCTCTGCCTAGATCTGTCTACTGGAGGAGAATTTGTAGAGTGGGCCCAGCAATCTGTATTTTAACAGGTTTCTACTTAGACCAAGAAAGGACCAAAGTGTTTAAATGGGGCATGATGATTGCTGGTGACAGATACACTTGGTCTGGGGACCATTTGCCAAATAAAAATAAAGCTGTTGGCCTCGGTTTCATTCCTTTTGAACCACTGTTGTATTGTCACCCGAGAAGGTGGGGAAGGTGTACTTCATGAACCACTGTCTATGCGCCCATGCTGCAAGCAGTTACTGGTTTCATGTTTGATGTTGGTCTGTTCTGGCCACAGGATATGACAGTGAATGAAACAGAAAAGTTTCTTATTATCCCCATGACATTTAGACTTTGTTAGAAGTTTATAGGCCAAATGAGCCCGTTCTGTTTTTGTAAATAAAGTTTTATTGAGAAACAGCCACATCTGGTCATTTATATGTCACCTCAGCTATATTTGTACTGTAATAGAATAGTTGAGGAGTTCTGTCAAAACCACTGGAAATATTTACTGTCTGGTTCTTTACAGAAAAAATGTGTAGGTTTCTGCAATGAGCTATAAAGAATAAATATGCAGTAGAGTATTTGGAGGTGGCAAGAAGTAGGAAAACTCATAAAGCAGGTTAAGGGACTAGATCTCCTTGTAAATAAGGTTATCAAGAGGGCCTGTCTGAAGATGGGGCTCCTCAGGGGAAGTCTGATATTGAAAGGAGAAGGGAAGACGACAAGCCGTGGCTCGTGAACTTGGAACGCTTTTGGAGAGGCCTGGTGGATGGAGGGCAGTGATTGGGGTGGAAAGGGGGGATGAGGTTGGCACAGTTGGCCACGTCCTGTACACCCTTCTGTCATGTCCTGCCTGGGGACAGTTTAGTTGGAGTGTTTTAGGAACGCATTTCTGTAGCTCTGCAGCTGACGGGGTCTTTTGGTGACTGGATGGCAGAGGCTGGGGTTGTCCAGTGTTGTCCTTCACATAAGTATCTCCCAGAAACATTTCTTTGCAAACTTTACCCACACATAAATCATTTAAGTGTGGTTTTACTCAGCCCCAGTGTGTCCTATACTTAGGTGTTTTTTTCTAGAAGGTGGAGGGAGGTGTTGGTGGAAAGCAAGTCTCCCCTACTTGAATGTTAAACCCTTGCACCTAGAATTGGGTTGTTTTCGTTAGCTTTCAAAAGGGAAACAGATTTTTATATCAGGGGCCAGTAGTCGTGGAGTCACGTGTACTGGTCTGGACCGAGCAAGAACTTTGCAAAGTAGCACTTACCTACACTTTGAAAAATGAGTGATGGGAAACATTATTGTGACCTTCTTGAATGATTTCCCATTCTACTCAGGGGATGTGTCTTGCTGGTTGAGAACCTGCCCTCTCCTGCCCAATCCCAAACATTGAGTCCTCAGATTGAAGCTCTGGTGATGGCACTAAGTTACAGAGGATGCTTTTCCACTTGAGGGGGTTGATGGGAGAGCAGAAGCAGAAAAGGCCACAGTTGTAAATAGGATGGCTGTAGTCTGACTGGGATGATGACAAGTGTCCATCTAAGTGGCTACAAGCTCCATAGCTCTGCCGGGTAGACTAAGGCATTGTTCCTCAGAGAATGTAGTTCCCAAAGCGTGTCATTTCAGTTCAAGACACAAAGAAATTCTGTGGTTGTTTTTATTTATTTGTTTTGGTTTTTGAGACAGGGTTTTTCTGTGTAGCCCTGGTGTCCTGAACTCACTCTGTAGACCAGGCTGGCCTCAGAGATCCACTGCCTCCGCCTCCTGGGTGTCGGGATCAAAGGCTTGTGCCACCACCCCATCCCCACCTCCTGCTTGAAATTGTGTGTTTTTATGGGAAGAGTTGGGTGGAGGGAACAAAGTAAGAGAATTGCAGGAGGCAAAATACAGAGCTACAAAAAGAGGAGCTGGATTGAAGTCAATGAGAGCAGCTTCTCAAACTGAATACCTCTGTGTAAGTAGGAGTGAAGTGTCTTACAGACATTGATTGACTTGCCTAAGGTTCCAAAGGGGAAGTGGAACAAGGACTCCCTTATTCAGACTTCCGGTTCTCTTCTGTAAAGAGGGATGGTGGTGGCAGCCTCTCTGAGGGTGATGTGTGTAAGGTTTGTGAGTTAGAGAACGCAGCAGGAATGAAAGGTGGCAGTGTTTTTATCATGGGAGAAATGGAGGTTGGAGCAAGGGAGGTAAAGGGCAGATTTCAGTGGCCATGGAAGGACAGACAGTTTATCACTGTCAATACAGATTGTGGGATAGAGGAGGGACTATGCCTCAGAGTTTTAATGAACTGACATGGTGACACACATCTGTAATCCCAGCACTCGGGGAGGTTGAGGCAGGAGGATCGAGAGTTCCAAGTCAGCCTGGGCTACTTGAAACTGTCTTAAAAACTAAACCGAGAAAGGGTCTCAAGAAAAGTGGCGAGTTTAGAAAGATTCGTGTGCTAGCATGAGCGGGATCGATTGGCACCTTTGACAAGGGGACCGCCTAAAGGCTCTGCTCAAAAGAGCTTGAAGTAAGAAGACCCGATTTATCAGTGGCAGTCAGAACAGAAAGGAAAGAGGTGACAGGATTGAGTCTCATTGTAAGAGAGCAAGGGGCAGACAGGGTGCTGGAAGAACAGCAGCTTCCTCTAGCAAATTGGGAGCATAAGGACGGGTGGGGGTGGGGGGACCATGTTCAGCTTTTGGCATTTTGAATTAAAGGTGGTAGTGGTCCATCCAATAGAAATCAGAGGTTAGGAAATCCACACACTGCTCAGGGGAGAGAAATCCAGGCTGAAGGTGAGCATTTTATAGCCTTCTTCACAGAAGCCTGGAGATTGGCGCTTTCTTAGGAAGAAAGCACAGGAAATAGAGCAGGGATTTCGTATTTAGCAGCAAGCGACAGAGGGCTCAGGGTAGATGGTACAGAGCTCAGAGAAAAGGGATTAGCTTGGAAGGTGACTTGTGTGGTGTCGCCTGTCATTCAAGTATTGATGGACTTACCCGTTTTCCCTACACACGGGGTTCTTGGCAGTGGTGGTGGGAGGCAGGAAAAGGAGAAACTGACAGTCACCAAGTATCGGTTATCGAGTCCGAGAATTTCATATGACCCAGTTAATTGTCACATCAGTCATATGATATACCTATTACAATTTTATTTGGGTGTGGGTGTGGGTGCACATGCATGGCACAGCACATGTATGGATTGCAAACCTGCACTCATGCAGAATTACGTCAATAAAGCCAAAATAACTCGCAAAGTCTGTGTTATAGATTAGAAAGCTGAAGGCTTATTTGTCCTAGGTCACACGAATAAAAAAATGCTAAAATGTTAGCCGGAATTTTGGAGCAAATTCTATCAGAAACCGAAGCCAGTGTCCATTTCTTTTGTTTTGGAGGTCAGCAAACTTTGTGTTTGGCCAACGAGTGCATTTGGCTGTGTGGGCCCTGGAGCCTGACTTACGGCTGCCCCACTCTGCTGCTGTGTAATAAAAGCAACCAGCGATGCTAGAGAAACAGATGAACGTGGCTGTGAGAGCCAGTCAGTCTTAGGGCGCTGAAATACCAATTTCGTGTCATTTCCAAACACATTAAATGCTGTATTTATTTAATTTAGCCTGTCCTGTGGGTTAAACCCGGAGGCTGGAAATGGTAGGCAAGCCCTCTGTCACACCCTTAGCCATAACTATTATTCTTTCAAAAGCTTCCCAGCCATTTAAAAGTATAAATACTGTTGTTAGCTAACAGGCCACGTTTAGTCCTCAGGCTGAAGTTGGATGGTCCTTGCTTTTTTATGTGTATGAGTTGTTAGGTCTCAAACCCTGACGGCCAGCTGAGGTGTCTATTAACATCAAAGCTGATGCTGGCTGCCAAGTTCTCCTGTATCCCTCAGTCCTGTCACAGGGTCCTCTTGGCTGGCATACCTCAACCCCTACCCTAAACTTCTCCAGCCTGTGGACTGGGCTGAGCTGCCCTCCCCAGCTGCTCTTCCCTATATATCCTAGCCATTTTGACTCCCCTGGCCTTTTCTGGCCTTTTCGGCCACCGTTCTGGGTTCCTCTCTCCCTCTCCTCTCTTGCCTCTACTCACGTGGCCCAGTTCAGTCGGTCGGTAGTGTTCACCCTGAACTCTTCAGATGCCTCTGTGTCTGGCCATGCTCACCCTCATATCTACTGTGCCCTCCTTTAGGTCTATAAACCTCCTCCACCATACCAGAGAGGAGTCTCGTCCTCTTTTTATTTTATCTTTTTCATTCATGAGAGTTTGGCAAGATTATACGTATGTATACCATGTATATCCCTGGTGCCCATGGGGCTTAGAAGAGGGTGTCAGAATCCCTGGATTTGGAGTTATGGGTGGTTGTGAGCTACCATGAGAGTGCTAGGAACCGAGCCTGGGTCCTCTGTGAGAGCAGTGAGTGCTCTTTACCAGCGTACCAACTCTCTAGCACCCACCCACCCCTTTTTCTGAGACAAAGTCTTGTTAGGTAGCACAGACTAGCTTTAAACTTGAGATCATCCTGCCTCCCAAGTACTCTGGGATTATGGCAGAAACCACCATGCCTGCCTATGTTCACTCTGGAAATAATCTAGGCTTTGGGGAGCTCCAGCCTTCTAAGGTAAGGCAGGTAATGCTGGGTAGCAAGAATCATGAGCTCTTGCCTAAGTTTCATGGATGAGTGTCTGAAGGCATCCCATAAAGAATGGTAGCTGTCAGATTAACAGGTCATGGAGCTGGGGAAGGTAATAGATAGTTTGGAAATTGATTAGGCATAAGGATTCTGGAAGGCGTTGAAAGTCGGGGTTTCTAGCTTAATGAGTTAAGGTGCATCAGAGCCTGGTTTGAAGGTGGGAGCAGTAAACACTGAAGAGAAGTAGCTCCTTTTAGCTCTTGGTCTGCCAACAGCTCCGCAGTCGTAGAGCTGCTTGCTCAGGGTGGCAGACCTTGTGGAATGAGAGGACAATGAGACTGTGTCATTAAGCTCTGGGGAATTCTCAAGACTGAAGGGGTAGGACAGCGAATAGAATAGCCTGGAGAGAGCATGGTGCTGAGTAAGGAAGGGGTTTTTGTCAACTTGACACAAGCTAGAGTCATTTGGGAAGAGGGACCATTAATTGAGAAAATGCCTTCACCGGAGTGGCCTGTAAGCAAGCTTGTGGGGGCATTCTCTTGATTAATGATTGATGTAGGAGGGCCTGGCTAACTAGGGGCAGTGCCACCCCTGGGCAGATAGTTTGGGATGGTATATGATTGGTCTGTTATTGTTGTCCTTTGGTTTATTGTGGCCCAGTTTTCTAGGCCTTTTATTTAGGTGGCAAGGGGCCTCTGCAGAAGGCCATGCAGAGCCGTACAGGTCCAGCCTAAGATCTAGCTATGGGAATTAGTTTATTTTAGTCCTTTTTTGTAATCAATTCAAAAGAAAGGTGGAGTAATGGACGGGTTGGTTTTATAGGAAGTCAGTTGTCGCTGCATGCTCTGTCTGCTCCCCCTTTGCCACCTCCTCCCCTCCTTCAGCTGTGCTCCAGAAGGGCTGAGTCACCACAAGTTAGTGACCAAGTAAGGCCTAGAATTCAGATCTCATGACTCAGCTCTAGGCAATATTCTCCTTCCACGCTGCTGGCATGAGAGACCAGAAGAAATACAGGCTTGGAGCTAATTTCCAGGTCATAGATGCACTGAGGGACGGCTGCCGCCGTGGGTAGAGCTTCTTGTGGATGCTGAAGTTCCCCGTGAGACTTGCATGACTGCCTGGCTTTCCATCCCACTTTGACCACTGGCCGTGACCTAGGGTAAGTCCCCTAGGTCTCTGTGTATCATTTAGTGAGATAGGCATAGCCCTTAGCAGCCGTGGGGCATGGTTGTGTGGAGTGGCTATTGTAGATGAGTATTTAGAGCAGTACCTGCACGTAGTCGACTGTTTTAGCTCCTAAGTGTCATGTCCATCCTGGATACAGAAAATAGCCTTGCAAATTGTTTTAAATTGACTATATATATATATATATATATATACACACACACACACACACACATACATATATATACATATATATGTGTGTATATATATATTTCCGTGTACAACACATTTTAAGATGTGTGCATTTATGGGATGGCTCATAGAGCTAATTAATGTATATAGTACTGCTTTAGATATTTTTGTGATAACTTTGCTCTTTATATTTATTAGTAGTATCTTTGTGTGCCAGAGGACAGCTTTAGGGAATAGCTTTTCTCCTTCCACTGTGGAATCTGGCAGTCAAACTTAGGCTGCTGGGCTTACAGAGCAAGTGCTTTCGCCCAGAGTCATCTTGCTGGCCCTTTTAGACAGTCTGACTAAGCTTAGCTGGTCTAGAGCTCTACTAGAAAGTTCTGGCCTTGGCTTTGTACTTGTGAGCGGTGAGATTCTAGGTGTGTCCTACCACACCCTTCGTACACTTGCTTTGCTCCTGTAGGGCTGGGAGGTGATGGTGCAGGCCTTTAATCCTAGCATTTGGGAGGTAGAGGCAGGTGGATTTTTGAATTCGAGACCAGTTTGCTCTACAGTGAGTTCCAAGATAGCCAAGAAACCCTGGGGTGGGGTGGTGGTGGTGGTAATGTTCCTGTCCCTGAGAGGTTTGCATTCTGATGGTCAGTGAGTACAAGACACACTCCTGATGTACCTGTGGGAGTTATGAATAGTCCTTTCCATCAGGTGTGTGAATTCAGAATTGTTCTGGGTGAAGGCTGGGGGTTGCAAAGTGTTTGTAAAGGGCCTTGCCTGCTTAGAATAGAAGCAGATAAGGCCTTCCAGGCCAGGGAGCCATGAGGAGACCAAGGCTGGAAGATGCAGGAAAACAGTTATGCTAAGGAGGAAGAGTAGTGAGGTGCCGCCAGGGCTACGCCAGGCTTGCACACCAAATCAAAGGCTTGTCAGACCATCACTGTAGGCCTTGTCTTGCCCTTCATTGTGTATGGTTTAAAGACTTCCTCGTGGACATAATAGGTTTGTTTGGATACTGAAGTAAGGCAATCTTTACTGGTTGGGTAGTTCACAGTGTTGTTTCTGTAGATGTTAACCTGGAGTCAAGAGAGGGCTGCTTGAAGTGACTGGGTTTTGTTAGTGTTTTTGAGAAAGGGTCTTACTGGAGCTCAGAGACGCTCGCTGCCTTTTGATTTCCTAGGTTTCAGATGGGTGCTGCTCCACCTTGATGTGTTTTGGGTTTGTTTTTTATTTTTATTTTTTATTTTTTCCCTTGAGACAGGGTTTCTCTGTGTAGTCTTGGTTGTCTTGGAACTCTCTCTATAGACCAGGCTGGCCTTGAACTCTCAGAGATCCGCCTGCCCCTGCCTCCCTAGCACTGAGATTAAAGGCATGCACCACCACTGGCCTGCAATATAATCTTTGCTGTATCACACATCTTTCGCACGTCAGCATTTCTTTCATTCTTGGTGTTGAGGGCTTTGCAGTACTAGGATAGAGTGGAAGCTGATGGACTTGTAGGTCAATTCCAGGCCTGAGGTATGAACTTGACATACACACCCAGATCTTTTGCTACAAGTCTGTGTATGTTGTAGTGGATGTATGCCTGGTGTGGGTGTCATTCCTCAGATACTTAATTTTGGAGACAGGTTTTTCACTGACCCTTGAACTCACCAATTTGGCTGAAGTGGCTGGACAGCAGTTCTTGGGGTGGGGGTGGGGGAGAGAGTATTATTTTGTTTTGTTGATTTTTGGTGTGGTTTGATTTGGGGTGTCTGTCAAGCTGGCCTCCAACTTGCTGCAATCCTCTTGCGCTGCTTCCCAAGAGCTGGGATTACAGGGTGAGACACTACTTACCAAATGATTTCTTTGCTAGTGTTACACCCATTTGGGCTTGTATTTGATGTATTCTTTCTCCTCCATATTTCTTTTAAATGGTACTCAGTTCCAGACGCTTATTTTTAGAAAGGATATTATATAGGTGCTGAATATTTTGTGATACTTATTCTATCAGACAAGAACTCCCTAATGTCTGGTTGCCTGAGTGGGCTCAGGTGGCATGCTGCCCCTCCACGGTGTCACCCATGTGAACCTCTTAGAGCCGTTTTTTCATAGTGATTCGAGGTGTTGGGCTTCTTGTCACTTTTCTGTAATACATTTTCTGGAATTTTTCTTTAAATACATCTTACTCTCATTTTTTTTTAAATAAGAAATAACCAGAAACTGTACCATAAAAGAAAAATAGTGTTTAATAAAGTCATTCTGGGCTGGAGAGGTGGCTGAGCTGTTAAAAGCACTTCCTGTTCTTCCCGAGGGCTTGAGTTCCCAGCACTCCTGTGAGGCAGCTCCAGGGAGTCCAGCGCCGTCTTGCTTCTGCAGACACAAATAAAAACAAAAACTATGTCTTTCATAATATTAATGCTCAGGGGCTGGGATGTAGTCAGAAGTAGAAAGAATACTTGCCAAACATTCAAGAGGCCCTGGGTTTGATGCCCAGCTCCACCTACATAGACTCCAAGGTATAAGCGCTCTAGAATAAATAAGCATTCTATTAGTAGTCATGAGCTATAGTAGTTGCTGTTGCATTGTTTGTATTGACCAACTCAAGGGATCACATTCCAAACTGTTGCATTGTTGGTGATATCATTGTGTGTTAAAACCTGCTCAAGTACTTAGTGTCTGCATGTAAAATGGAGTTAGTACTTGTGTTTAAAAAATTACAGTTTTTGTCGGGCAGTGGTGGCGCACACCTTTAATCCCAGCACTCGGGAGGCAGAGTCAGGTGGATCCCTGTGAGTTTGAAGCCAGCCTGGTCTACAGAGAGAGATCCAGGACAGGCACCAAAACTACAAAGAGAAAACCTTTCTCAAAAACAAACAAACAAACAAACAAACAAATAAATAATACCATTTTCCCCCTGTTGGTACATTTGGAAGTCATGTGACAGGTGGAAAGTTCACCAGTTGTCATCACATAGCAGGTAGTAGACTACTGGCAGCCACTTCCAAATACTAAGGCAAGAAGCAGTGTGACCACCATGCTTCCATAGCGCCCACACCAGTAACCACTGGTCAAGTGTGCAGTAAGATAGGAAATAGAGTGACTTTAAAGAAACATTGATGGGAGCTAAAAATCATCTGTTTGGTACTATTATTTTATACCTTAAAATCCTAAGAGACTCCTTAATTTTTAAATTATATATGTGGGTTTTGTTTTTTGTTTGTTTGTTTTTTTTTACACGGGGTGGCACACATGGAGGTAGGTCAGAGGACAGTATGGGGAAGTTGGTTCTCCTGTATGTGTGTGCATGCATGCGTGTGCATGCTTGTGTGCGTGTGACAGTGGCACACGTGAAGATCGGAGAACAGCTTCCCACCACAGGGTCCCAGATGCTGACTCAGGCTGACAGGCTCCTTTACTTGCTGAGCTGTCTCACCAGACCCCAACTTTGAATTTTTTATTTTTTTGGTATTTCTTTATTTGTTTTTGTCATGTGGATCTGGAGATCTAATTCAGGTCTTCAGGACTAATAAGTCCCTTTACCTGCCGGGCCACTTTGCCAGTTCTGCGGTTTGTTGTTTGGTCTGATTTTTGAGACAGGCTTTCATGTGGCCAAGGCTGGCTTGGAACTCTTGACCCTTCTGCCACCCCCCCCCCCCCAAGAACTGGGATTACATCATGCTCAGTTTTCCGTTAGGATGCCTAAGAAAGCCAGTGCCATGTTTGAGAGGTTTTGTTTCGGTTTTTTTATTTTTGTTTTTCCAAGACAGGGTTTCTCTGTGTAACAGCCCTGGCTGTCCTGGAACTCGCTCTGTAGACCAGACAGGCACCAAACTCAGAGATCTGCCTGCCTCTGCCTTCGGAGTGCTGGGATTGAAGGTGTGCCGCCGCCGCCGCCGCCGCCGGTGGTGGTGGTTTGTTTTTAAGTAAGACGGAGCTGCTTTGTGTGGGAGGTGGGAAGATGGAAGATACGAGAGGGAGGGTCTGAGTGTGGGAAATGAATCACAGAGGCACGTACGTACGAGACCCGTGCTGGAGGCAGAAGTGGGAGGAACTTAGAGGAGGCTTGTTGAACTGTATGGTCTGTTCCCTGGAGAAAGCATTTCGAGTTGGATGACACTTCAGTTTTAGTTTGCAGAATTACTTGACCTTGATCTATAGCATAAAATACATTTTATGGTACCTATAAAATAAACACATAATAGAAATAAAATTATAAAATAATAACTGTATTTACATATGGTCTTAATATCGTCAACTCTATTTCATTTTAAAGAAGTTCTGGTTCAGACCAGGCATGGTAGTATGTTCCTTGAATCCTAGCAGAGGCCGGCAGATCTCTCTGAGTTCGAGGCCAGCTGGGTCCCTGTGATAAGTTCCAACCTAGCCAGAGCTACATAGTGAGACTGTCTCTAAATAAGTAAATAAAGTGCCATGTGTACAGATAGTAACCAGCACAAAGCAGGAAAACCATTCTAAGTTCTCTTGATGTCCACTAAACTAAGTTAGCAGTCCTTAACCTAGTTTGAGCCAGGGCCTCCTTTATTTTTACAGCATATTCAATACCTGTTGATTTTCTGAAATAGTTAACCTCATGAACGTAATGTTTTTACTGCCTTAGACATTACAGTGTAGTAGATAAGAATCTCCATCTAGTTAAAATACATTACTTTGGATTTAAAAGAAATTGAAAAGTCATTCTGTTTTACAGAGTGTGGAAATGAGCTCCTGAGGCTGAAGCGTCTTGGAAATTCGGGCTAGGCTAGCTGGCTATGTAGTCAGACCCGATCTCTTACAAATGAAAAGTGAAAAAAAATCAAAGATCATAAAGATACTAGACTGGAAACTTCGTAGAAAAATGAAACATTTGTAAATAGTAAGTCTTTTTACTGACTAGGAGTGTCACTCAGTGGTGGAGCACTCCTCAGGAAATGGCTGAGTGGATGAAGTGATTACCATGTAAGCATGAGGCCCTCGGTTAGTTTTCCAGTACTCACATAAACCCAGATGCAGCAGTGCACACCTGTAACATCAGCTTAGGGTTATGGGGTCAGTAGCCAGGCATATCCTGGGGCCTTGCTAGCCTAGCCATATCAGTATGAACTCCAGGTCCAGTGAGAGACTCCATCTCAAAAAATAGGTGGAGTATACCTGTAATTCCAACACCTGGGAGGGAAGAGATGGGGAGATCTCTGTGAGTTTGAGGTCAGCCTGGTCTACACAGTGAGTTCTATGGTAGAGCTACATAGAGAGTGTAGCTGGAATGTTTCTCTCCAGGTCCTGCCAAGCTCCCGCAGTCCCACAGCCCACTTTTAAAATAATCACTCAGGCACTTATATTATTTATAAACTGTATGGCCATGGCTCAGGCTTCTTGCTATCTAGTTCTTATATCCCCCCCCCCCCCCCGAGACAGGGTTTCTCTGTGTAGCTTTGTGCCTTTCCTGGATCTCGCTCTTAGTTCTTATATCTTAAATTAACCCATTTCTATAAATCTATACCTTGCCACGTGGCTCGTGCCTTACCAGTACTTTACATCCTGCTACTTTACATCCTGCTCCTCCTGGCTGCGGCTGACAGCGTCCCCTGACTCAGCCTTCCACTACCCTGCCCTCTCCTCTCCTTTGTCCCGCCTATACTTCCTGCCTGGCTACTGGCCAATCAGCACTTTATTAACCAATCAGAGCAACACATTCAGAGCATACAGAACATCCCACAGCAAGAGAGATGTCTCCAAAACAAACAAATGAGGTGAGCTAGGAAGTGGTGGTACACACCTTTAATCCCAGCACTCCAGAGGCAGAGGCAGGCAGATGTTGGTGAGTTCGAGGCCAGCCTGCTCTACAAACTGAGTTCCAGGACAGCTAGAGCTGTAACACCAAGAAACCCTGTCTTGAAAAATCAAAAATGAATGAATGAATGAATGAGTTGGTGAGTAATTGAGGATAAGTAGCATTGATCTCTGGCCTCCACCTGTGTGCATACACAGGCAAACATACCCATGCATGTGTACAGAGAAACACACCCATCTTCATTGTCACATGAGAAAAATTCTTACCCAGTTTTTGGGTATACCCTAATCCGTTCAAGCTTACACGTAAAATTAACCATCACAGCAGAATATCTGAAAACAAATGCTCGCCAAAACTGGAAAAATGTTTTGTGTTTATATAAAAAATAGAAATAGGTGTTATATTTAGATAATTTGTTTAAAGTTTTTTTTATGTGTATGTATGTGTACCTGTGAGCTTATGTGCTCCACCTGTGTGCAAATGTCCAAGGATGCCGGAGGGTATGGGAATCCCTCCCCCATCAAACTGGAGTTACAAGCAGCTGTGACCCGGTTGTTAGCCGTCTGGTGGGAGTGGTAGGAACCGAACACTGCTCCTCTGCAAGAGCAGAAGCGCTCTCAACAGCTAAGCCATCTCCGGTCCCTGTGCTTAGATAATTGTTGAAGTTTTAAGTTTGTTGTGTATGTTTTTAGTTATCTTTTCCTCCTCCAGATTGATTTTCTTCTGTATGTATGAGTGTTTTGCCTGAACGTATATCTGGGTAGGTACCATGTGCATGCATGCCTGCTGTCCTGGGAAGAAGGCATCAGATCCCCTCAGAGCTGGAGTTATGAGTGGTTGTAAATTACCGTGTGGGTGCTGGGAGCTGAAACTGGGACCTCTATAATAGCAACAAGCGCTCCTAAATGTCTTTGGGGAGGCTTAGTCGCCAGTGGGATGCTAGACAGTTCTTCATGCCATTTCCTATGCTTGGCAAGGCAGCACTTGGGCACTGTGCTCAGTGGGTGCTAGGAAAGCCCCCAGTACTGAGTGCCTCCCGCAGCTGGGCAGTACCTGTCGGGAACCACAGTGACCAAGCTCGTTTCAGTGGGCATCGTCTAGAATGCTCTGTCACTTTTGGAGGCTTTGCATTCTCCCCCAGCTGAGAGAATTGATGGCATTATTGTGATTCTCCTAGTGCTGATGGTTCTGCGTCAGGTAGCATTGTCCTGTTTTCAGACGATTCGGAATTATTGACTGGTTAAATCATTTGGCCTCTGATTTAGATGGTACCAGTTTCTCACAAATAATGCAGAAATTCTTTCAAAGCAAGTTTAAGTTTGTATAGGTTTGTACCCCCAAATCCAGTTTATGTGGTAATGGGGATCAAACCCATGGCTTTGTGCACACTAGGCAAGCATACTACCTCACTCACCCAGGACACACACACACACACATACACACTTTTATACAGGGTTTCTCTGTGTAGCCCTGGATCTCCTGGAACTTGCTCTGTAGACCAGGCTGGCCCCAAACTCAGAGATCTGCGCATGCCTCTAATCCCAGCACTCAGGAGGCAGAGGCAGGTGGATCTCTGTGAGTTGGAGGCCAGCCTGGTCTACAGAGCAAGTTCTAGGACAGCCAGGGGAAACCCTGTCTCCAAAAACATTTTATATATAATCTGTATGGGTATTATGTGCCCATGGGTTCTGGACAGCAAAGGCCGGAAGAGGGCATCAGATCCCCTGGAACTAGGATTGCACATAGTTGTAAGCCACCAGGTTGGGTGCTGTTAACTGTTGGGTCTTCTCTCCAGCCCTGTCGTTTTGTTATTGTTGTGTTGTTTTGTTTTTAAGCTTGAGAACAATTCTAATTTAAGACAAAACAGTCCAGGTTAGGTGAGAATTGAGGCAGCTGCCAAGAGAAGAGGTGGAGGAAGTGCCATGCCTTTCAGGGTAGGCATGGGAATGACTGGAGACAACTTCCTAAGAAAACAGCAGTGGTGTTGGCGCACGCCTTCAGTCCCAGCGCTAGGGAGGCGGCTCTCCCATCCCCTCAGCACTGCTCCAGGCTCTTGTGCCGAAGAAGCCATCAGGACATAGTTTCCAGGTCTGTCTGTTCAGGCAGTGCATGAGCTAGACTTGCTTCCCATTTTAAAAGCAGGAGAGCTGCAGCAGCTCTTGTGGATGGTGTGGTCACAGTAAAATGTTCCTCTCTCGAGTAGCTCGTACACCTGTCGTGGGGCCTGAGCTTGCAGCTTGCTTTCTGTTGTCTCAGTGCTGTCGTAGAGCTTGGGCTGGCCTCTGACCCTTCGTGTACCAAGGATGACCTGATGCTTCTGCCTCTGCTTCTCAAGTGCTGGGGTTGCAGCCACAAAGCCTGGCTCCTTTCTTCCCTTTCTTTTTTTAAAACACATTTAAAATAATGTGATTCATTGTGATGCCTTCATGCACGAATATTGGATAATTGGATAATCTGTCTCCCTGCCACAGTTGCCCTTTCTTGCCTTTCTCTTTAACCCAAAGGTCTCGCACATGCTCAACACTCCTTTGCCCACCCACAACCCTGGCTGATCTTACGCACATGCTTATACAGTTGGCCCGCTGTTCTCCCAACTGACTAAAATACTAAAATATACTAACATTTAAAAAAAATGTATATGTGCTGAGCATATATGCCCCCTCTTCCCTTTTGGTGCAAGGATTGAGCTAAATGATAACAGTATAACAACTGTCTATATCAGTTACAGTGTGTTCTAATAGGTGTTCTAGGTGATCTGTGGCATCAGGATATGTAAACACTGCATTTGATATATCAGACTTGTACGTAGTGGGTTTTGGGCAGGTGTTGTCCTGGAACCAGTTCCCTGTTGAACTGCTAGATGATTGGAGTTTTCTGTAAGTTTCTAAGTCACTAGGAAGGCACATTTCAAGGGGGTAAATTTCCAGCGGGTTTGTTTAGGTGTGACACAGCATTCTGTGCCTGCTGCCCTGTGCTTTTCCCACGTCAGTGTTTTCTAAGGTGAATTCTCAGAAGAGGCTGATGAGTTCGCTTTATCCAGCTGTGATGGTATTTCCAACTCAAAATGCCCAGTGTCAGAAGATCACTGAAACTGAATCAGGTAGAGGGAAACACAGAATCACTTCAGTCTGGCTCAAGAAAGGAATCTGGAGCAGAAGACTGGGAGGAGTTCGTGATGCTGCTATCCAAACTTGAGAAGTATCGGAAGGGGTCAGGGAGCTGATACTAATTTAATTAGAATACAGGCCTTGGAGGACTCTGGAGAGCTGTGAGGGGCCTCACTATATAGCCTTGGCTGGCCTGGAACTCACAGGAACCCACCTTAGCTGCCTCTGAGGCTGGGATCACAGGCATGTGCTGCCACACACTAAGAAAGAGAAATGCAGTAGACCGAAGAACTATGGCAGAGTAGGGAAACAAAGACTGAAGGCGTCAGGAGCCCTCACAGATTTAGTAGAATGTCCCAGGTTAAAAAGACATTTGCAGGAGATTCCCAGTGTGAGGCTGGCCTTCCAGTTTGCTTTTCGCCTTCCCGCCAGCTCCCTTCCTCCCTCAGCAGCAGAAGACACCAGTCGGCGTGGTAGGGAAGAAGATGCCGTATAGAACTAGTAAGTACTCCCTTGTTCTGGACAGACCCCTGGCTCACTGCACAGATTTGCATTCCCAAAGAGAATTCTAAAACGTGCTCAGGAAGGGCTCCCTGAGCTTTCCGGTCTTCAGAAGAGTTGAACCTTACAAATGAGGGGTGCCAAGGGGAGCAGTCTAGCATAGGACCTTGCCATCAAGTAATCCAATATGGCAGATTTGTAACCATGAGAAAGCTAAAAAGTTGTTGTTGGCTTATAGGGCAAGCCTACAGTGTGGCTTTAACCTGTGGGAGGTGACAAAGAGATTTGCCCGGGTGGGACCCTTTGGGGGGCGGGTAGGCAGAGAGTGTCTTAATCCAGCACAGATCAGTTGAGATGCAGAGGATCTGTAGTGCTGGTCCACTTTACTGTTCATGCCTGGCTGTCTATTGAGATTTTCATGAGCTTTGCTTGATCTTTTTACGAACAAAAGCAAATCCCAGAGGACTGTAGGAATCCATCTCGTATTACCAAGGAGGCATCTATCTGAATGCCTCCTTCTCATCCGCTTTGCTCTCATTGGTGGTTTCAGTTGTTTAGAAAGGCCTTGCCTTCCAAGGTGTAATAAAAATGCCCTCATAGACTTGAAGAATTTTATCTTTTGGTTGTGAAAAATATATGACTAGCCAGCCTTTTGAATGTAGCATTTATGTTTATATGTGAGAAATGTGTCTTGCATTGGAAAGAATGTCTAGAGGGTATGTACTTAAAAAAGAATAAGCTGGGTATGGCAGTGGACCTCTTTGAGTTGAAAGACAGTCTGGTCTACATAGTGAATTCCAGATCTACATAGTAAGTTCCAGGCCAGACTTCGTCTTTTTTTTTTTTTTTTTTTAAAAGAAGGAAGAAGTTGTTAAAAGGGGCAAAGGGCTAAAACAAACATCCATGGATCTAAGTGTTTGCATTATTAGATAGGCCCCTCTCTTGAGCATCTTTGCAGTCATGAACTTAAATACTTTGTCTTCAACAACTTCTTGCTCTCTGCAGCTTTACAGTACTCCTCTTCTAAGCTAAGCCACCATTGCTCAGTTGGGAAACTTGGAGCTGATAGCCCCACCCGCACCCCCAAAGAGAAAAGGGACAGTTACACTGTTGATGCCACTCCTGGGGAAGGAAGCAGAGCAGTTTGCCCTCAGCCTCCCTGGGAGCTCCTTACTTACTCTTTGAAGTCCTTTTACAAGGACCTTGGAAGTTGAGGCCCCACACTAAGTAAGGGAGGAGGATTTGGTTGGACTGGACTTTGGCTGGACTGTCATTGGTTGAATTTTTAGGCTGTAGTCAGAAGGTGGCTGTTCACTGTGGCCCACTTCCAGCTCCCAGGTCAAAGCAGGACACTCCTTTGGGGCAAACAGAGTCCTCTGTCTCCTAGAGGGAGCATGGGGACTTCATCAGTGAACAGGGGAGACCAGCCAAGTCCAGATAAGAAACCAGCCCTGTGCCACATTCTCAGGGCTTCATTCTGTATTCGGGTTAAAGAGAAAATATATATTATATGTACACACATACTGTGTAGTCACTTTTTAAATTCTTTATTTTGAGTTAATTGTAATCATATGTAGTTATGAAAATAGTGCATAAGAATCTCCCAGTAACTGAACAGTAGTACAGTATTAAAACTGTGATACATCTGGGCGTGTACAGCTGGGCATGTATCACGCTCACACCTTTAATCCCAGGAGTCACAGTTTGAGGCCAGCCTGGTCTACAGAGTGAGTTCTAGGACAGTCAGGGCTACATAGAGAAACCCTGTCCCTAAAACCAAGACCAAAACAAAAGAAAAGCTGTGAAAGGTGCACTGCTGCAGTGAAATGCAGATCATCCCGTGGCTGCGAGGGTCCTTATGTGGACACGTGCACTGCTGCAGTGAAATGCAGACCGTCCCATGGCTGCGAGGGTCCTTATGTAACACACCCACCTCCCCCCCACTTGCAGCCCTTTCCCTGGTCACTTCTTTTTATTTGTGCTCCTAAACGAAATAAATACAACATTAGGTTCCTAGAGGCCTCTGGTTAGAACCTTTTCATCAGGATTATTCTATAGCTTTTTTTGTGTCAATTCTTGTTGAAATACAAGTAATTAAAATTACATATTCTATAGATCATAATGTATAGACTGTCATCGTTCACCAGCATAAGCCAGCAGCACTGTAACTCATGCCTGAGCTGTTTTGTACATGTGTTTGGAACACTGGCAACACTTCATCTTTGCTCATGGGGCCTGCTTTAGAGTCACCAATACAGAGAGAGCACAGATAATTTTTTTTTCTGTTTTTTCGCCTTCCTTCCTTCCTTCCTTCCTTCCTTCCTTCCTTCCTTCCTTCCTTCCTTCTTTCTTTCTTTCTTTCTTTCTTTCTTTCTTTCTTTCTTTCTTTCTTTTTTTCAAGACAGGGTATCTTTGTAACTCTGGAACCTGTCCTGGAACTAGCTCTGTAGACCATGCTGGCCTCGAACTCACAGATATCCACCTGCCTCCAGGGTACTGGTATTAAAGGTGTGCGCCACCACCACCACCCGGCCCCACAAGTGACTTTTTTTCAAAGGAAACCATGGCACTTAATCTAGACTGGAAGGTCCCCCGTGCGCAGTGTGAAAGGTGAAACCAAAAGGGCAGAACATGACTGGTTTGGATTGAGCTGAGCTGGGTGCACCCTCCTTGCAATCTTGTAAGCTACTCTAAGCGTCTTGTCTTTGACTGTGAAAGTAGTGCCGGTGATGATACATACTATACTCATGTATGTGTGCACGTGTGTTCATGTATGTGTGCACATGCATTCGTGTAAAGAAGCCAGCCTGGGCTAGCATGCTCAGCGTGGTAAGCTGAGATAGTACATACGGGTAGTGTCTGTTACTGAGTCTAGATCACTTGTTATTTCAGACATGTTCACCAGTGAAAATGAAGCTGCATTTCTGATTTGTGTCTGTTCTGTATGCTACACTTCAGTGTAATGATAGATGGCCTCGGGATCTGGGTGATGACCGACATCACTTGAAGCCAGGCTTTGGTTTCTGTCTTCTTGCTTGTTTGCTGGTGCTGGGGACTGAGGGTAGGGCCTCATAAGTTCTGACAAATGTTCTGCCGCTGAGCTCCATCCTCCAACCCTGAGTTCAACTGTGTCTGCCTCTGGCCTCGAGTGGAATAGCCACCTCATGTGGCTGTCATCTGCCATGTCACCGTCTTCCTGGTGACTTGAATTGCTGCTCCTTCAGATGGGATCTAAGGGTCTCTACCTCCTGCACCATTACTCAACTCTGTTGCTCTTTGGGTTTCTGTAGTTCCAAAGAAAGTGTCAAGGCCTACAGGAAATATTCTCAGATGTCCGTGTCTGCTAACTACCCTCATACTTGAATGGTGACTTTTCTGGGTGGAGAGCTTTAATATGGAGTCTTGGCATCAGGGCACATTAGTGGTCATATCGAAAACGTCAGATTTACTTTTATTTATTTATTTATTTGTTTCTTTGTTTCTTTGTTTTTTTTTATTGCCTTTGTTTTGTTAAGACAAGGTCTTGGTATGTATTGCAGACTGGCCCCAACTTAGGATCCTCCTGTCTCAGCCTCCTGGGTACAGGGACTGTAGGCATGTACCACCATGCCTAGCTAGAATTCTTGATCTCTGTGGGAAACCTTTACTAAATTCCCTATCTGCTGTGGGATGGTCTGTATGTCAAATGTGTTGCTGATTGGTCAGTGAATAAATCACTGATTGGCCATTGGCTAGGCAGGAAGTATAGGCGGGACAAGGAGAATTCTGGGAAGTAGAAGGCTGAGAGGGAGACACTGCCAGCCGCCATCATGACAAGCCGCATGGGAAGATCCCGGTAAGCCACGAGCCATGTGGCAAGGTATAGATTAATAGAAATGGATTAATTTAAGATATAAGAACAGTTAACAAGAAGCCTGCCACGGCCATACAGTTTGTAACCAATATAAGTCTCTGTGTTTACTTGATCGGGTCTGAGTGGCTGTGGGACTGGCAGGTGAGAGAGATTTGTCCTGACTGTGGGCCAGGCAGGAAAACTCTAGCTACACCTATCTTTCCTGGAAACTGGTAGAAGGTCCTTTTTATCCACACGGTTGAGTACTCAGTGGATGCCTTTTCTTTCTCTTTTCTTTCTTCTTCCTTCCTTCCTTCCCTCCCTCCCTCCCTCCCTCCCTCCCTCCCTCTCCCTCTCTTCTTCCTTCCTAAGATTTTTTATTCATGTGTGTGGGTGTAGGTGCTGGTGGAGACCGGAAGAGGGCGTCAGATTCCCCGGAGCTTGAGTTAAAGGAGGTTGTGAGCTGCCTGAAGTAAGTGCTGGAAACTGGACTCGGTCCTCTAGAAGAGCAGGCTGCACTCAACCAGTGAGCCATCTCTCCAGCTCCTAGAGCACTTTCTGTCTGACAGTTCGTGCTCTCTCTTCTGGAAAGGTTTCGTGAATTATTATTCCATTGGTGGTTTTCTCTGTCTCCACTATTGGAATTCCTGGACTATTCTTCAGTTTTCTCCTTTGGCGGTTTTTTATTTGTGTGCTTGTTTTTATTTCTTTGAGACATGTTTCTCTGTGTAGCCCTGGCTGTCCTGGAATTCACTCTGTAGACTAGGCTGGCCTTGAACTCACAGAGATCCATCTGCCTCTGCCTCCTGAGTGCTGGGATTAAAGTTGTGCACCACCACCGCCTGGCTCTCCTTTGGTGTTTTATTCCCTCTCTCTCTCTCTCTGTCTCTCTCTCTGTCTCTCTCTCTCTGTCTCTGTCTCTCCTCTCTCTCTCTCCCTCTCTCTCCCTCCCTCTCTCTCCCTCCCTCTCCCTCTCCCTCTCCCTCTCCCTCCCTCCCTCCCTCCCTCTTCCTTCTGATCTTCCATGTGACCTAGCCCCTGTCCTGACTGTATTCACACACCTTATTCCTGTCAGTGATGCTTTGAACTCCTGTTGTGTTCTTTAGTGGATGAACTGTTCTCCACTTGGGTAGAATATAATTTTGGAGAAACAGCTTAGACTGTAGCTGTCTCGGGAAGTTCTGTCCGTCTCCCCCTTTCATTGGTTGCTCTGGTTGGAGTAGTACCTCACACTGCCAGTGCAGGCGTTTTGTTGGTGTCTCTTAAATTGAGTTTTCTTTGTTTCCTGTTTCCAGGACTAGAATTCAGCTTTTTCCATTCTCCTAATTCCACTGTCTAGTTTTTAAATCTGTGACATTTCATTCTTTTCACCCTTGTGAAATTCTTTTTGTCCCAATTCCATTACAAAATTTTAAAAGTTTCAAAAAGGAGCAGGGTAAGTTTTTGAGACCATTCTAGCTCTTATTTTCACAAAATTGTGACTCACAGTCTCAGATACCATTGTCCAGAACTTCGGGGTCTGAGGCAGTAGCCATAGTCCCATGAGTGTGTAAGTGTGTCCAGGGCCGTTGAGGAACTGAATTTCACTTTAGGGTTACCCGTTTAAGTAATGACACCAGACCTAATGAAGTAGGGATGGGATCTCAGTTCCATCTACAGTAAGGAAGAGTTTTCCATGTTTCCTTCTCCCTGTTGGGCTTTCCGCTCTTGTCAGCATGGACTCTCCCCTGATGTCGTTACTGCTACTTTTCCTTCTGATGCTCCAGTGTCTGGTTTCGGCTGGCCTGGAACTTGTTATGTAGACCAACCAGGCTGGCCTGGATCCTCTTCCTGCCTCCTGAGAACCAGGACTATAGGCACTCGCCACCACACTTGACTGTCTCCCGTGTCTCTTTTACATGCTCCCATCATTCTTTTCTGGGTCATTCACTATAGATCTGGGTGTCTCCTGTACTTGCTGTTCCCCAGACCCTGGTGTGACCCATGTCTTCAGGGAGCCCTGGTTCCTCCTTATGGAGGTGCTGTTTGAATGCCAAGAGCTTCGGGGCTCGCCAGGTCAGGTGTGCTCGGGTCACCAGCTCTCACTAGGCCCACTTAGCTACCGATGGGTTCACAGTGCTCTTATTGCATAGGACAGTGTAGAGCTGTGGTTCTCAGCCTTCCTAATGCTTCAACAGTGAACACAGTTCCTCATTCCTCATGTTGTGGTGACATTTTTCACTGGTGAATGAATGTGGCCAGCCTCTCAGATGTAGGCTTGCTACTGCTGTTTGTGTGCCTTGGGCCAGTGTAGCCAGACAGCATATTAGACAGCTGCTGGATGCTGTGGTCAAGCCGTCTACACTGTCTGGGGTTCTTAGTGTACCAAGCTCATATGCACATGGGAGAGCTACTCAGTGACCTGGAAACTTGAATAGTTTCTACAAGAATTAGACGAGTTTGAGGTTCAGAATCCAATTCTGGGTTCAAAAAGCGGGGGGGGGGGGGGGGCATCGTTTTAATGATGAATTTGCTAGGTCATCTGTTTTACCCATTTATATCTTATTATAAAACAAGTCATAATTGGCACCAAAAGTCATCTTTTGCTCTAGCTTGGACTTAGTCGCCAGGTTCCAGCCCCAACACTACAGAAACAAAGCTTCTCAACCGGTGTGGTGGTGCACTTTAACCCCAGCACTTGGAGGCAGAGGCAGGAGGATCTCCATGAATTCCAGCACAGCCAGGGCTACACAGAGAAACCCTATCTCTAAAACCAAACCAACCAAAAGCTTCTTACAGGTTCCCCTAGGCTGAGATGAGGCAGTGTGTCTCCCCCAGTGCATGGTACAGGACAGTGCTGTACACACAGCAGGTTGTACTTTGTGCCCTCTTTTGTTCTGTAGTACAGGAGATGGAAGCTGGCCTTCTGCATGCTGTGCGAGTGCTCTGCCGCTGAGCCACACTCCCAGCTTGCACCCTTTCTTGGTCTCATTAATGGGCTCTCATTGGTGAGAGAAAGCTCTGTGTGTGTGTGTGTGTGTGTGTGTGTGTGTGTGTGTGTGTGTGTGTGTGTGTGTGTGTGTGTGTATGTTTGAGACAAGGTTTCTCTTTATAGAACTGGCTGTCTTGGAATTCACTCTGTAGACCAGGCTGGCCTCAAACTTAGAGAACCGCCTGTGTCTACCTCCCAAATGCTGGGATTAAAGGTGTGAGGCACCACACCCAGCCCATGGTGGTGGATTCTTGATGGATTCTTGCCACACATACACTAGCATGTTTTCCAGCTGTGTATATGACCATGCACAACGATGTAGTATTACTATATATTTTAAATTTTACATGGGGGGAACGGGGGACTGAGAAATGGCTCACTTTTGGTAAAGTGCCTGCCTGCCTTGTAGGCACAAGGATCTGAGTTCGAATCACTCACACATCTAAAGATAATCCCAGGGCGGTGGTCAGGGTGAGAGAAAAGCAGAGACTGGTGGATCTCTAATTCAAGCTGGGTTCATTGAAAGGCCTTGTCTCAAAAAGTAGGTGGGTTGGCCATTGGGGTAGGCCTCTGGCCCCCACGAGTTACATACATAATATATATACAGTATTTACTGTCTTTTTGTTTGTTTGGTTTGGGGGGGTGTTTTTAGTTTTTTTGTTTGTTGGTTGGTTGATTGGTTTTTCCAGACAGGGTTTCTCTGTGTAGCTTTGCGCCTTTTCTGGAACTCACTTGGTAGTCCAGGCTGGCCTCGAACTCACAGAGATCCGTCTGGTTCTGCCTCCTGAGTGCTGGGATTAAAGGCGTGCGCCACCAACGCCCACTGTTTTTAGTTCTTTAAGTTTGTTGGTTTTGTTTGTTTTTTTGTTTTGTTTTTAGGCAGAATCCTTATGTAGCCCTGGCTTAAAGACCAGACTGGCCTTGAACTTTCCAGAGTTCTGGGATTAAAGGCGTGCACCACTATGGCAGTCTTTTATATCATTATATGTGTCTTTTGCACCTTGTTTTTTGGTGACAGTTTCTGTGTTGATTTAAGTGTAGTACACTGAGCTGTAGTGTTTAAGAATTCAGCTATGTGCTAATGTCATGGGCCACAGGTTATTGGTTCTCATGCTAAACAGGTCCTTACAGACTTCTTTATATATTTGAGAAGACAGAAATTGAAAAGCTTATGTATTTGGAAATAATGTTGATTGTTACTCTGCAGTGTTCTGAAGGGGTGAGGCCAGATGAGAAAGCTTTAGATAAGAAGATGGCAAAGCTCTGAAAGAATGTAATAGACGTCAGTTTGCAAACAGCTGAGAAATCCCGCCCTATTTGAACTGACAGAAAGAAGGTGCCTAGGAAGAGCTAGCCAGATTTGAACACTTGTCACCCTGTGAAAAGACATATGATATGTATAAGCACGTACCTGGAGGAATTCTTAACCTGGACTGATGGTACAGGCCTTTAATCCCAGCTGTTCCAAAGGCTGAGGCAAGAGGATTTTGAGTTCATGGCCTCCCTGGGTCGAAATGTTTGTACATAATGTACTTTGATCATGTCCACCTCCCTCCCCTACTGTCTTCCCTGCCCCCATCTCTTCCTCTTCTCTAATGCTGCCTTAAAGGGTTGTTCCTCAAGAAGCAGGGGTGATGTAATAGAGCCCCTCAAAGAGCCAGCCCCCTAGTTTCCGGTTCCTGCAGCTCCCTGATGCATACACATAAATAAGTTAGTATTTTCAAAAATAGAACCCCTGAAATATTTTCTCCTTTTGTAAGACCTTTTTATTGTTTATTTTATTTTTATTCCAACTTTTATTTCCTCTGATTCCTCAAGTAGAAACAGGGAAGCTTCCCTACATACTCTCAGCATGTAAGCGTTGTAATGTGTTAACATTTGTCTCAGATTCCTTCTTCCTTAAGCAAAATTACCCTGATTTCTGCTAATTGCAAAGTTAGTGTGATTTGTTTCCTGTTTATCTCAGGTCCTCTTCAAAGGACTGCAGGTTTCTCTTTTTATTTTAAAAATTCTGTGTGTGTGTGTGTGTGTGTGTGTGTGTGCGCGCGTGTGCGCGCGTGTGCGTGCATGCGTGCGTGTTGGGTCTTGTGCCACAGCACATGTTGGAGGTCAGAGGACAACTTTCAGAAATGAGTCCTCTCCACCATGGGTTCCAGGAATCAAACTCAGGATGTCAGGCACACGTGGCAAGCACGTCCACCTGCCGAGCCACCTCCCTGGTCCAAGACTGTGCTGAGAATAGCCTTGGTCATTGTAGTGTTACTTTAGTAGTGCTTTAAAAAACTATAAACAAAACCGTGTGACTCCAGCACTTGGTAGACAAAAGCCACCACAGTGTACATAGTAAGTTCCAGGACAGCCAGGGTTACATAATGAGAATCTGTCTCAAAAACAAACAAAGGAACTGCTGGGGAGATGATTGCTTAGCAGTTAAGAACTCTTGCTGCTCTTCCTGAGGACCCGCGTTTGATTCCCAGCACCCTTGTCAGTCAGGTGCCTCACAACCGCCTAATACTCTAACTTCAGAGGATCTGATGCGTTCTCTGGACATTAGGTATGCATGCACACGCACATACACAGGATTAAAAATAACGAAAATCTTGAAAACTAGGCTGGAGAAATGACTTAGAGGTTAATTTAAGAGCACTGACTGGACTGCTCTTCCAGAGGTCCTGAGTTCAGTTCCCAGCAACCACTTGGCGCTCACAACCATCTATAATAAGATGTGTGCAGGCAAGTAGGCAGACAGAGCACTGTATACACAATAAATAAATAAGTCTTTTTTAAAAATCTTGAAAATAAAAATAACTGTAATCAATAAACCCCACGGTTTTTGTGTCTTTAATATTTGTATGTGGGTATGTGTGCATGTGCCCACAGAGGCCAGAAAAAACATTGGATCTCATCGAACTGGAGTCTCTGGAACTGGTTAAAGACAGTTGTGAGCCACCTGTTGTGAATGCTGGGAAATGAACTTGGGATCTCTTAAAGAACAAGGAGTACTCTTAACCACTAAGCTATTTCTCCATTCTTGTTTTATTTTGTTAAATTACATTGTATGTGTGTGCCTGTATGTGCTAGTGCATGTGCTCGTGCGTGCACGTGTGTACAAATCCATGTGCACATTTGTATACGATGGGGGTTGGGGCGCACGTTGCCTGGCTTCACAGAGGCGAGACAGTGTTTTTGCACTGTTGTGCTCCCAGTACCTTGAACATACTCTATGACAAGTCGCTGTGACAAGCTACTAATAGCAGCAGCTTGAGGGAAGTGTGGTGGTGGAAGTGAGAAGGTCCCGTGGACTGACTCCTGTTTGCTGCTTGGCCTCCAGTTGGTGAACTGCTTGGAAGGATGTGTCACTGGGGGATGGGCTTTGAGTTTCCACGCCCCCAGGCCCAGTGTCTCTCTTCCTGCTGCCTACCTTCTTGGGGTCAGGGTAGCTCTCAGCTACTCTAGCACCGTAGATGCCGCCGTGATAATGAACTAAGACTCTAAACTATAAGCAAGCCTCCAGTTCAGTGCTTTTGTTTGTAAGAATTTGCCTTGGATGGTGGGTGAGGGTGGCGCACCCCTTTAGTGCCAGCAGGGGCAGAGGCAGTTGTATCTCTGAGTTTGAGGCCAGCCAGGGCTACCCAGAGAAACCCTGTCTTTGAGGGGAGAGGCGGGGGTGTTGACTTGGTCATGGGGTCTTTTCACAGCAATAGAACAGTGACTAATTGATTGTGTTGTTTGTTGTGAACACCTACCAGTAAGGTCTGAATTACTTCTGCAGCTCCTTGTCCCTCTAGCACTTAATAGCATAGAACTTTTGCTAGCTATAAAATGATAGCTAATGATGGTTTTGTGGTATTTGGTGACTGAGGAGATTAAGCATCTCTTCCTGTAGTAGTTAGGTTTGTTGTTCGTTGTGGTGCCCCTTGATAATGGTCCACTTTTCTGTTGGCTGTTGGTTACTTTTTTATTGATGGGTAAGAGTTCCTAACATATTCTAAATACCAGACTTTTGTCTGTAACATTGTACATAACAAGTATGAGGCCTTTCATTCCCTCTAGCATGTTAGAATATGAAGCGAAGCGTTGGTTTTGATGTAGATGAATTTACCTGCTGTCCCATGTGTGGGAAAGATGGAGAGTTAACAGATAACTCCCGCACTGTCCAGCTTAGCTTGGTGTCCCCTTGAAGTCCTCTTCTCGCGGCTGCCTTCCAGCCTCTGGTCCTGTGGTGCCTTGGGGGAGGAAAACATTGCTCTCTCACAGTGATCTTTGAGCTGGTCCTTAGCTTTTCAGCACCTTGGTTGCTGTTCCTCCTCCCACTGCTCTGTACTGACCTTGCCTTCATGGTCTTAATACATGCATCCATTATTAGACTTTCAGTTCTGTTCTGTGGCCTAGTTTGTCTATCCCCACCCCTTCCTTCCTGTGTATTTGTGTGCTTTATGTGTATGTACATGATGGCATGTGTGCTGATGCTTATGCACATGTGTGTGGAAACCAGAGGTCAACTTTGGACATCTTGGATCTCTTCCCCACCTTATTTTTGAGTCAGGATCCTTCACTGAACCTGGAGCTTACGGATTGGCTGGCTATACTGGCTGACTAGCAAATCCTAGGGATCCTAGGACTGAGTGGGCACTGCTGCACCCACATTTTTACCTGGGTCCTCCCTCATGCCTGTGCAGTCAGTACTTTACTTACTAAGCCAGCTCCCTAGCACCCACATTTTTAAATTGTATTTTAAATCTTTAATGCCTTTGAATACATTTTTACTAATTTGCTTCATAAAGAGATTCCTGTCTTTGACTAGATTTATTCATAGGTCTCCCCCCATCCCCATGGCCTGCCTTTTATTGTGACACTAAGTCCATTCACATTGTTGTCATGACCATTATCTGTCTCCAGAATTTTCCCATCATCCCAAACTGGAACTCTACTCAGTAGACAGACACTCCCTGTTCCCCTTTCCCCAAGCTTTGATAACCAATATTCTACTTTCTCTGTGAATTTGACTAATCTAGGTAGAATCATAAATTGCTTCAAAAAAATAGTATGCCTTTCTATTTTGGAGTGAAGTAATACCATTGATAGATTGTTAAACTGCCTTTTCTTTTTTGGTATTTCTAGACAGTTTCTCTGTGTAGCCCTGGCTGTCCTGGAACTCTCTTTGTAGACCAGGCTGGTCTTGAACTCACAGAAATCCACCTGCCTCTGCTGGGATTAAAGGTGTGCACCACCACTGCTGGGCGTCTTTTCTTATCTAACACACTCATCTAGTATTTCATTTTGAGTTCAGCTATATATGAGCTTTCTTCACAAACAAGTGTATCATATATTAAATAAAAGGCATTTTCTACTGTTAAGCCTGCCTGTTGACTTTTCAATTTAAATTTTTTTTAAATGTGTATTTATTATGTATACAATATGCCTGTACGCCAGAAGAGGGCACCAAATCTCATTATTGATGGTTGTGAGCCACCATGTGGTTGCTGGGAATTGAACTCAGGACCTCTGGAAGAACAGCCAGTGCTCTTAACCTGAGCCATCTCTCCAGCCCCAATTTAAATTTTAAAACATTTGAACTCTAATCATTTGATTCATTCACAGATCTGCTATCTGCCTCTTGAAGTGCCCCAACTCCCCTGCCTCCCTTTCTCTCTTTAGGCAGGGTCTCACTGTGTAGCCCTGGCTGATCTGGAACTCGCTATGGAGACCAGGCTGACCTCAAACTCACAGAGATCTTCGTGCCTCTGTTTCCAGAGTGCCTGCCACCTTGTTTAATCTTCATTTGAACATGCTAAGAATTGTTGATGGCAGCTGAAGAATTAGTATTTAAGTGTTTGCTAATCTGTTTCTGATATGAACTTAGAGTCTGATTATGGCATTTCTTTGTGTGTGTTATTGTTTAAAATTTAAATTTTATACCTGCCTGGTGTTTGGTGGCATTTTTGAGCCATTTGGCAAAAACTGGACCGTGACCCTATGGAAAGAATGTTTTGTAACTACACCTTTTCTGGTCACAAGGCACTTCATAGCAAGGGCTTTTACGTGTCTTGAGATATTTGAAGCTTCCTCCCGGACAGTTTGTCACCATGTGCCTGGCCTAAATTCACTGTTGACAAGGCCAGCCTCAAGTTCGCCGCAGTCCCCCTGCCTGCACACACAACTCAGTGTCGTCATCGTCATTAGGATCATAAACTGACCTTTCTGAGCAAGCAGTTTACCCCACTGCTGGGATGGCTGGGCTCCACTATGTTCTAGCTGCTAATTGAAGGTGCTTCTTCTTGTTTTATAGGTGTCAGCTGTGATGCATGTTTAAAAGGAAATTTTCGAGGTCGCAGATACAAGTGTTTAATTTGCTACGATTACGATCTTTGTGCATCTTGTTATGAAAGCGGGGCAACGACAACCAGGCATACAACTGACCACCCGATGCAGTGCATATTAACGAGGGTAGATTTTGGTAAGTTCCTAATGAGAGGTTGTCACTTGAGGGCTTTGTATGGGTATGAAAAAGCAGAACAGCTTGAAACTATCCCCACCAGCATATCCCAGGATTCAGATCATTCCAAATAAAATTCTTTCCTCTGTCCTTCTTTCTCTTAGTTATAGTTTGCTTAAGAAACCCTTTGAAAAAATCCACACCTGGTGAGCAGTGAGATAGAGTGCCTCTGGAAACAAGTGATGAAATCAGGCTGACTGCTGTTGCTGATAGCATGCGACTGTTATTGAGAGTACATTAGCAGTCAGGAAAAGCTATCCATCTCACTGGAATTTCTTAGCTAGCCAACACACTTGTTAACTGTCTTTTTTATTATAGCTTCCTGATGGGCATGAAACAGTATGTCAAGTGGTTTTGATTTCAGGTCTCTGATAGTTAATGATCTAAGCTTTTTTTTCTTATGCTTATTAGCTATTTGTATACATATTGGTTATATATATATTAGATATATGTATATTATGTACATTAAATGCATATCTAGTGTGATATATATGTCATATATATATGATACACGTTCCTTTTCAGAAGAGTGATTTGACTCCCCTTCCGATTGTTATCTTCTCACTTTCTAGGTGCTGTATTTTGAAGTACAGAAGTTTTATTTTAAAATGCCTAGTTTGTTCTTTTTCCTTGCTTTGTGTCTTGGTGTCATCTAAAGCCCGTAGCCCACTCTAAGGTCGCTGGGATGTGTGTCTGAGGACTCCAGTTCTGTCAGCATTTAGATCTTTTCATGCTCTTAAAATTGCTACTTTTTCCTTTGAAATGGGATTTCACTTGTAGTCAGATTGGCCGTAACTCACAGAGATTCTCCTGCCTCTCTTTGCTTCCCAAGTGCTAAGATTCAAATTAGTTCTTTTCACTTGGAGTTGAGGTAGAGAGTCTGCTCCATTTTATATGGGGGTATCCAGTTTTCTGGGATCATTGAACTATCCATTGTTTTTTAATTAGTTTTCTTCTGTTTAGAATAAGTTGACCATAACAAGGGCTTATTTTGACCCATTTATTTGTTTATTGTTAATTTTTTGGTTTTTCAAGACTGGGTTTCTTTCTCTGTAGCTCTGGCTGTCCTGGAACTCACTGTGTAGATAGACCAGGCTGGCCTCAAACTCAGAGATCCACCTGCCTCTGCCTCCGAAGTGCTGGATTAAAGGAGTATGCCACCGCCCCCTGGCTTGGACTTAGTTTCTTCAATTGATCTGAATCTCTGCTCATGATAGTGATGTTTGCATTTCCAAAGCTTTGTAGACAGTTAAAATTTCTGAGTCTTCGAGTTTATTCCTATTCAGACTTTTGAGCATTCTGGGTCCCTTGAGTTTCTCGGGACACTGTCCAGTTTTCTCAAACCAACTGGATTTTGATAGTGGTTATGTTGAGCTTATAGATTTGTGTGAAGAGTATTGTTATTTTGTTACTAAATCTGATCTGTAAACATAAAATATCTTTATCTTAGAGTTTTCATATCTCTATAGTTAACAGAGAATAAATTATATTTCTTTCATTAAATATACTTCTAAGTATTCTTTGCCTCTTGTAAATGAAATTAAATTGATTTTGTCTTTGGAATATTTGTTGTAAATGTTATAGAAAAAATTCTATATGTGAATTGTGTAGCTTGCTATGTTGCTACATTGGCTTATTAGTACTAGTAATTTAAGATTAGTTCTAACCTCATGAATTCTTAGGATCGTGGGGTTTTTTTTTTCCTTTCCATTGGATACCTTTCATTTACTGTAGTTAGATCTTCGAGGGAAATACTGAATAGAGTAGCAAGAATGGAGATGTTGTCCTGTTCCTCATCTCAGGGAAAAGGCTTTTAGTCTTTTACCAGGGATGTCATGGTTGGGGGTTTGCTATTCACTGGGTAAATAAATTATTTTTGCTACTTACTGTTATTTGCTACTGGGTATTTGTTTTTATGACAGGGTCTCACTATTCAACTTAAGCTGCTTGGATTTGCTTTGTGGCCTAGGCTAGCCTTGAACTCATGTTTCTCCTGTGTCTGTCTCCCAGGTGCTAATATTTCAGGAACACACCACCATCCTTGTCTTTTTTCCTTCTTAATTCTTAACTACCACAAATCTACCTTGTAAGTCTTTTTTTGTTTGTTTGTTTGTTTGTTTTGAGACAGGGTTTCTCTGTGTAGTTTTGGTGCCTATCCTGGATCTCACTCTGCAGACCAGGCTGGCCTCGAACTCATTGAGATCCGCCTGGCTCTGCCTCCCAAGCACTGAGATTAAAGGCATGCGCCACCACCTCCCAGCTACCTTCTAAGTCTTAATGCAGACATAGACACACATATACATGCACCTACACGTACACTTGTGCACACATGCATGTGCACACACACACACACACACGAGTGATATTTTTAATTAATATTCTCCTTCTCCTCCCCCATCCCTCGTTTTGGGCAGGGTTTTGCTATCCGCCCAGAGTGGCTTTGAGCTTGTGGTCATCCTTCTTCAGTCTCCATGGTTCTAGGTTAGATTCACTTATAGCCACCATGCCCCGCTCATCATTCTCTTCTCACAGAGTAATCTTAGACTCTTAAAATTGAGCTTTCTCCCCCATGTTAAAAAATGAAATACGCCGGGCGGTGGTGGCGCACGCCTTTAATCCCAGCACTCGGGAGGCAGAGCCAGGCGGATCTCTGTGAGTTCGAGGCCAGCCTGGGCTACCAAGTGAGTCCCAGGAAAGGCGCAAAACTACACAGAGAAACCCTGTCTCGAAAAACAAAAAACAAAAACAAAAACAAAAAAATGAAATACATCTTTGTAGTGAAGTAGGATAACGTACTAAAGATGCTATGGTTTTTTTTCTAGGTTACCTGTGGAGAATGATACTAAAGATGCAGATAGATTATTTCCACAGACTCTGGTTCATTCTTCAGAGAACTGTTGGGGCAGTGAATTGTGCTTATACCATATTCAACTTGGCATCCACCAGAGCTGGATGCCTAGGGAGGCTTCCTGCTCTGAGGATGCCATCCATATTCTATAGACAGATAGTTGCAGCTAACAGTTTGTATATTGGTCATGGTCATCTTTTCTTTCCTGAGTTCTTACATCCTTGTGCATGGTACATCTTTCTGTTCTTTCTTCCAATATTAGTGTTACCACTGTATATAAAGAAATAAGGAAGCCGAGTGGTAATGGAGCACGCCTTTAATTCCAGTCTTCGAGAGGCAGAGGTGGGCAGATCTCTCTGAGTGCCAGGACAGCCAAGGCTACACAGAGAAAACCTTGCTTCAAAAAACCTAAGGGAGAGTGGGAGGGAGGGAGAGAGGGTGGGAGAGAGGGAGGGAGGGAGGGAGAAGAAAAAAGAAGGAAAAAACAATACAGTAAAATTATAATGAGATCCAGATGTAGACTAAGCAGCTTCAGATTGAAGTATGTATAGAGGCAGGATGTTAGCCTTCCATCGCTGTGATAAAATACCTGAGAGAGTCGGTTTGAAAGATTTACTTCAGTTTCTGGTTTTTGAGGTTTTAGCCTGATTGTTTGGCTGTGTGGCTCTGGGAGATGGTGGCATAATCTGTTTTAGCAGGAACAGACAACAGTCTCCTGACAGGTGGAGAACAAACAGAAAGGGGGCCTGGGGTCCCACTGTTCTCTTGAACAGTGACTTAACCTTTCTTTTAACTGGCCTATCTCCTTAAGGTTCCACCTCTTCCCAGTAGTACCGCAGGGTAGGGACCAAACCGTATCCGTGGGCTTTTGGGAAACCCTGGAAACTATAGGTGAGGGGAAACTTGTGTGCTTTGTTTCCTCTTACGTGCTATCTGGAGAAAAGATTTTGGAAGAGTATGCTGAGTCCTATGTGGAAAGAAAGGTTTTAGAAATGTTAACAGAGTTATTTGAAGCCAGGCTTCCCACTGTAATCTGATACTCTTAAAGTGGTTTGGTTTGGTTTAGTTTTTAGACTCCTCATCTACACTCCTTTAATCTCAGCAGAGGCAGGCAGATTGATGAGTTCCTGGCCAGCCAGGGTTACACCGTGAGATCCTGTCTCAAAAATTAATTTTAAAAAACAGCCAAAACCTCACTTACCAAGAGAGTAGGGTTATTGGTACTTGAGGCCACACCTTTCCCTTCACACTGTTGTGTGCTGTGATTGTCCTTGTGTATTGAGAAGAGGCATGGGTATTTCTCAGTTGAATTCTGTTTTCTTTTTCAGATTTGTACTATGGTGGGGAAGCTTTCTCTGTAGAGCAGCCCCAGTCTTTTACTTGTCCCTATTGTGGAAAAATGGGCTACACGGAAACATCTCTTCAGGAACATGTGACTTCTGAGCACGCAGAAACATCAACAGAAGTGGTAGGTGAAGCATCTTGATGTAATGACAGCCCGTGTCCTCCTGACATGGCTGACACTAGGCCTGCCGCCGCGTCCACCTCTTGCTTAGTATAATGAGCTTCTTCTCTAGTGATGTAAGTTACCTTCAGCAGCAAATTTTAGAGCCCTCAGGCTGCTTTTCCTCAAGACACATGCAGGGATGCCTCGTCCAAGGCCACAGGGGAAGGTAGAAAGGGCCCCGGAGCTTGCCTGTGTCTTTAAGGAATTTTTCTCGGGGAAACTCATTCTTTGGTTGTATCCTAAACTAAGCAGTGCTCCCTCTGCAGTCCAGAACACTGCGGCTCGGGCCTTTCTTAGTTCGAATCAGATCACATCTCTGCTTCCACGTCAAAACTCAGTGCCTCCTAGTTCTCCCTGCCTGCTTTTCCCCCCAGTGACGAAAAGCAAAAAGGCCTAGAATAAAATACGAAGTCTTAACTTGAAAACTTTCTAGACTTTTTTTTAACCTCACCTCAGAGTCAATATGCTTCTTTCTAACTGTAAGCAATGGTAAATACACCCACAAGAGTCTGCAGAAGTGAGTCTCAGTCAAGATACTGCTTCACAGGGAGAGCAGATCAAGGGAGGGAGGGAGGGAGGGAGGGAGGGGGAGGGTATGACTGTAGTGGGGAAGTGAGCTAGATCTTAACCCTCAGCTCTTCCTTCTTGCTGTTGCTAACAGTAATAAAGGGAAGTGTCTTTGTGCAACTGGAGATCCCGATTGCGGAGAATTTGCATCCACATCCAATAGTAATTCTCTAGATGTGCTCAAAACAGATAAAGTTCAGAGACAGGAAGTCGTACACTCAAGGGCATGCAGGTATTTAAACTTGACCAGAGGCCTCTGCTACAGGCTAACCTTTGTTCCCATGGATGCTGACAGTGTGTGCTTCTAATTCCTAAGATTGGATTAACTTCGTCTGGTCCTAAACCAGATTTCACTTGAGTACACCAAGGGGAACCCCAGAGTACTGTCGTCACACTGTTTGGTTGGTTCTTTTCTTTTCAGATAACTTGGCTTCCTCTTGTGTCACCCTAGTCACAGCAGAAAGAGGCCTGACTCAGTCTGTTCCCATCCTAACTGCTGTAGAAAATGTGTCGTCGTTTTTCTGTTTTCCTGTTGAGTTTAACTTAGCCCACGATGTTTTGTTGTGCTGAACCAAACCTTTTGTTTTAATGTTTATTGATTGATTTTAGGGGAAGGGTAGGAGCTGGTTCCCTCCATCGCTGTATGTGCTCTGGGTATTGAATTGAGCTCAGGTCATCAGGCTCGGCAGCAAGGACCTTGACCCACTGAGCCCCAAACCAGATATTTTTAAATTGAATCATGAATTTCAAGAGTAAACCCCTTCATTTTGATGGCTAGTGTTAGCGTCTTCTTTTTCTAACTGCCCAATTTGTTATTATTGCAGCATTAACAGCACATGTCCTCTAGGCCAATCACACTTCACTGTAGGATTTAGGAGCCATGCTTGCTAATAATCAGCATCCCTTTGGACCATTGCGGGGCAAGAGGCCCTGTCACTGTAAACAGTTGCCATAGTAAATGCTCACAGTGAGTTGAAGTGGCTAGTGAATTTTACAGCAGCTTTAGCCCCCCCCCCCCCTTTTCCTTTTCTGCCCTTTTTCCCCCCAGTCTGGTCCTCTGTATTAAACAACTAGAACCCCTTGCATTTTAAGGGCTGGAGAGATGGCTCAGAGGTCAAGAGCACTGACTGCTCTTCCAGAGGTCCTGAGTTCAATTCCCAGCAACCACCTGGTGGCTCATAAACCATCTGTAATGAGATCTGGTGCCCTCTTCTGGCCTGCTGTCATATATGCTGTATACATAATAAAAAAATTAAATCTTAAAAAAAAGATTCATCATTCAAGAAAGCTTAATTTTGAGTATACCGAAGAACCCTTTAAAAGCAAGTCCCTGCTTAGGGTATGGCTCTGTGGTCAGACTCTTGTTTAGTAGGAAAGAGACTCTGGGTGCAGTCTCCAGAAATGCAAGAAAACCAGGAAACAAAACAGAAAAATAGCCGGGCGGTGGTGGCACACGCCTTTAATCCCAGCACTCGGGAGGCAGAGGCAGGCGGATCTTTGTGAGTTCGAGGCCAGCCTGGTCTACAGAGTGAGTTCCAGGAAAGACGCAAAACTACACAGAGAAACCCTGTCTCGAAAAACTAAAAAAACCAAAAAGACAGAAAAATATCATCTGACATAGATTGTGATAAAATATTTATTTTGAGTTCTCATAATTCAAAATCAGATAATAGGACTTCTTTTTTTTTAAGAGAAATTTCGCTATTAGCATTCTAGTAGAAGTTTTTTGAGTTGCTATCAAGGAGAAGGAAAGGATAAATTGAGGGTCTGAGATGGCTCAAAGGGTAAGGTGCACGCCTTTGATCCCACATATGTTGTCTTCCAACTTCTAGCACACATGCATACATACACAATAAATGAATTAATTTAAAAAAATCATTGTATTAAGGGAGAGTCAAAAAACAAAATCTACCTTGCAAAAAGATGGGAGTTATTCTAAAGCTGAGTGGTTATTGCTGCTGTTGTTTTGGTTCATTTTTAAGATTGGGTCTCAATCTGTGGTCAGACTGGCCTTGAACTCATAGAGATCTGCCTGTGTCTGCCTACCAACTCCTAGGATTTAAGACATGTGCCACCATGCCTGATCCTCCTGTGCTTATAAAGTGGAAAGTTAGCACTAATGAGTGCCTAATGAATTGGCTAATCCAGGTGATGGCATTATACGTGGTCTAAAACAGATGGGATGGCGCTTTGGCTTCCGTGGCTTGTGTTCTTTGACTGGAGTGGGGGAGGGGTTACATGTGGCAGCCGGGGACACTGCCTGTCATAGCTGAGGGAGATGGCTCTCTCTGAAGGCACGGTCGCAAGACTCGGTGCATGCTTTCACCTTCATTCGTATGGGCCGCATACATAGGTGAAGAAGGGGGTCCCGGTTTTTAGAAAGCACGGTTTGGGTAAACACCCAGTTTTAGGCTCAGTGCACAGTAGTAATCTCCAGTCAGCACGAGCTGTTAGGAAAGCCTGTTGAAACTTCTGCTCCAGACTCGAGCAGTATCAGCATTGTAGAGGGGAGCTTGAGGTTGCGTTTTTATGATTGGGGAGATTCACGAAGGAATGAGAAAATAGGCAGTTTCTCTAAGACAGCAGGGCTATAGCAATGTCTGGGTTCCTTATTGTATCTTAATTTTTGTAAAGGTGTTTGTTTGTATGTATGTGTGCCTGCCTGCATGAGTTTATGCGCGCCACACATGTGCAGGTACCCTACCTCAGAGAACAGAGTGTGTTGGATCTCATGGAATTGTGTACAGATGGCTGTGAGACACTCCACATGAGTGCTGGGGACACAAATTTGGGTCCTCTGCAAGAGCAATAAGCACCCTCTTAGCTGATGAACCATCATGCCAGCCCCTGTGTCTTCATTCTGCATCAAATCCTATTATTCCTCCAATGAACACCCCTTTAAAAAGCATCCCAAGGCCGGGCATGGTGTGGCACTTAATCCCAACACTCCAGAGGCAGGGGCGGGCTGATCTGTCAGAGTTCCAGGACAGCCTGGTCTACAAAGTGAGTTCCAGGACAGCCAGGGCTACTCTGGCTTCAAAAAAAAAAAAAAGCATTTCAGACTTGATTAACATCATTATTAGACCTACCTACATTAACCGGAAGTGAATTTTCAAGGTGCTGGACTGAAAGTAGAGAAACACAGCAGAGTCAGAGCCGAGAAGAGGTAGCAAGTATGGGGGAGCCTGAGCTATTTGAACTGAGTTGTTGGATGTAGAAGACGAAAGGTGTACGAGGGGTGGGGGAGAGGAAAGGGTTTGGGAGACTGAGGTGGAAAGATCAGGTTCCTAGCCTGCTTGAGCTACATAGTGAGACCCTATCCAGACAATTATACACATGCATATAACCTTCTTGTGTTGCCCTTGAACTTCTGATCCTCCAACACTCTCTCTCAAGTGCTGGGATTGCAGGTAGCTACCAGCAAAGCTTGTTTACAAAGGTTAATAATAGAAGAAACACTGCCTAGATAATTCTTAGGGCTATTATCACCATTATTAAATACAAGACAAAATATTCATAGCTTCTCAATGTCTTTTCAAGCAGTGTGTGTGCGCGTGCATATGTGCATGTGTGGTGGTTTTTGTTTGTTTGTTTGTTTTGGTTTTTCAAGACAGGGTTTCTGTAACTCACTCTGTAGCCCAGGCTGGCCTCAAACTCACAGAGATCCGCCTGCCTCTGCCTCCCGAGTGCTGGGATTAAAAGCATGCGCCACCACCGCCTGGCTTTTATTATTTTTTTTTAAGATTTATTTATTATGTATATAGCATGTAAGGCCAGAAGGGGACACCAGATCTCATTATAGATGGTTGTGAGCCACCATGTGGGTGCTGGGAATTGAACTCAGGACCTCTGGAAGAGCAGTCAGTGCTCTTAACCTCTAAGCCATCTCTCCAGCCCCTCATGTGTGGTTTTTGTTTCCTAAGGGGTTGTTTGGTTTTTTTGTTTGTTTTGAGGCAGGTCAGGCTGGCCTAAAACACTGTGTGGACCAGGCTAGCCTTGAACTCATAGAGATCCACCTGCCACTGCCTCCCATGTGCTGCAATTAAAGGTCTGCACCATGATGCCTGGCTCAAGCTGAGGTTAGAGAACTCTTTGAGTATAATGGCTCTTCGTGATAACAGATTTAACACCTAGCTTCACTGCACATAGATAGTATAGTGTGGGGCTCAGTGCATGGCGAGCTCTCCAGTCAGCATGAGCTGTGAGGGGACCTGCACACACACAAATAACCACCTTTTAAAAAAGAAAAGACATGGGGCTAGAGAGATGGCTCGGCACTTAAGAGTACTGGCTGCTCATGCTGGGCAGTGGTGGCGCACACCTTTAATCCCAGCAGAGCCAGGCAGATCTCTGTGACTTCGAGGCCAGCCTGGTCTACAGAGTGAGTTCCAGGACAGGCACCAAAACTACACAGAGAAACTCTGTGGGGGAGGGGGGGAGTACTGGCTGCCCTTCCAGAGGACCCGGGTTGAATTCCAGCATCCACATAGCAACTCACAACTGTCTGTGACTCCAGTTCTAGGGCACTTGACACCTTCACACCAATGCACATAAAATAAATTTAAGTAAATTATTTCTTTTAAAGGTACAATAAAGAACGCACACATTGCTATAGCCCTGTTGTCTAGAGAAACTGCCTATTTTTTCATTCCTTTGAATCTGCTCTCCCCAAACATAAACTATTTGACTCAGTGAGAGAGCAGTGAAAGAAGCAGTCGGGGAGCTTTTGACTTAGGGCGCCCTTGAAAATGTGATGTGGTTTTGAAAAGAATCGGAAGGAGACAGCATCATTCAGACACAGCCAAGATGCATTGTTGAGAAGGAAATAGCAAACAGTGATACATCGCGCTGGGAAATAGAACTGGATCCTACAGTAAGACCAGGTAACAGAGAAAGAACCTTCACAGCCAGGAAGCCGTCCCCTGACTTTATGGGGATATTTCAGCTCCTCTACAGAAAAACGATAGCGTCTTCATGGCTCTATGCTTGTGCTGAGAAACAAGGAATGGTAGGTACTGTCTGGGTGACTTGGTGTTTCTTTTCAGTATGACAGTTCTAGCTATGATGATTGCATGGATGAATGTGAACCACAGGAAATACCCCAGAAAGCTGTTCCTTACAAGTTGATGGTCGCCAGAGAATGGGTGTACACCAGACACTTAGTGGCAGGAGAAAGTAAATGATGTCAAGAAGTCAGTGCTTTTGAGAAAGCAGATATTCTCCTTCCTCAAGGTTCAGAGGAGTTCTCTGTGGAGTTCAGTTCAGGTACTTTCTCAAGAGATGCCCACTGCTGAAGCAGTTGTTGCCACATGTGCTCCTGTTAACAAGAAGAGCGGTGTCTGCTGCTGGCTACGACTTAGGTGGCTCCATGTACCAAGTCCTGGGTTCAGTCACCAGCACCAAAAAAGAAGCAGTAGCGTTTCCAAGAGTTCCAGTTCAGAGGCCATTTTCAGGTAGTCTGAGAATGGTAAGAGGGTAAGAACCTGCCCAGCTCCCCATCCATCTCCCCATCCTGCTGCAGCCTACTTCAGAGAAAGCTAGGTTTATGTCGCATCTGTGTGTGTGACATGGAGAGGGGTGTGCACCGCAGTATGTTGTGTGGAGGTCAGAGGACAGCTTTGTGGAGTTGGTTCTCTTTTTCCACATGTGTTCCGGGGATCCAGCTCAGGTTGCCAGTCTGTGCAACAGACACTTTACCTGCTGAGCTATCTCACCAGCCCCAGACAGGCAGTGTTTTTTAATAGATTATCTGTACCCACAAATGAATAAAATGAGCAAGGAGTTTCCTTCCTCCCTCCCTCCCTCCCTCCCTCCCTTTGTTTCTTTGGTTTGGGTTTGGTTTTTCAAGACAGGGTTTCTCCATGTAACAGCCCTGGCTGTCCTGGAACTCACTCTGTAGATCAGGCTGTCCTACAGGGGTCCACCTGCCTCTGCCCCCAGTGCTGGGACTAAAGGTGTGTGCCACCATGCTCTTGAAGAAAGTCCTTAAGAAGGCTGAGAGAAACACATTACACGGGAGAGCTAACCCTCTCCTATTGTTGTCCAGCTGTGCACAATACCCAGAGCAAACAGGCTGCTGGGTTGTGTTTGCTGGAGGAGGAAACCAGAGGAAATTTGAACCTGCTTGAGATGGGAAGTAATTGTAGGGGAGAAACTGGGGAGCTCCTGTGGAGAGCAAGAATGCTGCTGGCTACCTTTAGAGGGTCTCCTTTTTTTGAGAATAGGTTTCTTGCTACCTTGAACTCACGCACAGGTAAGCTGCGTAGCCAGTGAGCCCCAGAACTCCGCAGTCTCTACCTCCCCAGCACTAGAAGCACAAGCATGCTCCACCATACCCAGCAGCATGGGTTCTTGGGATTCAGCTCAGATCCTGTGATTGGAAGACAAGTACTTTACTGACTTGAGTTGTCTTCTCAGGTCCCTACCATACATCAGGGGTTTCCGGTGGGCAGCTACCCTGTGTTGGGGGGAGAGTGTCCCTACATTCAGGATCTGCTGGCTGGTAATCAAGCCAGAGACCACATAGAAACAGCACCATCGGGGCTGGAGAGATGGCTCAGAGGTTAAGAGCACCGACTGCTCTTCCAGAGGTCCTGAGTTCAATTCCCAGCAACCACATGGTGGCTCACAACCATCCATAATGACATCTGGTGCCCTCTTCTGGCCTGCAGTCATACATGCTGTATACCTAATAAATAAATAAATCTTTCATTTAAAAAAAAAAAAAGAAACAGCACCATCTTTGTGAGGCCTCGCCTCATTTGGTAAAGGCTCTCAAGAGGGCTGCAGATAAAAAGCAGGACGGATGAGATGGCTGACAAGATGAACCAGAAGTGAGTAGCCCAAACAGTAGCAGGGATGTTTGTGATGAGAGTGGTTTTGATTATATAAGTAACAATAACATGTGGCTTTTTATTTAACAAGGAGATAGAGATTTTAAATACCACACTTTGTGTCAGCTGTTCTTTGCCAAACTTACCCAGCCATAAGACCTGGGATTCTTGTGCAGAAATACAGGTCTACACCTTCCCAATCTTTCTCAAAGGCCTAGGAGGAAAGCACTTTTAGCAAGTACTCCAGGTGACTTGTATTCTTAGCCAAATTTAGGAAACACTGACATAAGCCAATTCAGTAAGCCTTATTGTTGACAAGTTGTTACAATTTTAAACCAGTGTGTTACGGAATTTTCATGTATGAATAACAGAGAATACTGTGCTATGTGGTGATGGTAGTATGATAAATATTCATGTTGACAGGCTGTCATATTTCAGAATGAATGACTTACCCTTTGTGTAGAATTTCCCCGTATTGTGAAGGAATTGAGTACCACAATGGAGAAGCCTGTTCAAAACTAGCAGTCTGTGCTTCTGACAGCCAGCTCTGCTCCCTCGAGGGTCCCTCCCCACCCTACCCCACCCCACTCCATTCCACCTCCTTTTTCTTTCTCTCACCCCATTTTGTTTGCATTTTCCTTTCTTCTCTTGTTTCCTCCTCTACTCCTCAGAAAATGCAGCCCTGCATGACCCTAAGGCCTCGGGCATGTTTAGAGTTTCCAAAGTGTAAAATGCACAGCATAAAAGATGGCCAGGCCTCTGTTCCCATTGGCCCGAAGCTTGAGTTTCTTTTCCAGGTTCTCACCTGTGTTAATTGTAGTGGCCCAAACTTGACAGCATTTTCTACTTATTTCTAAATCTGGTCTCTTGATTTTCTGTGCCAGCTTCTAAGCCAAATGACCCTTCCTAGTAAAGGTTTCATCCTCAGTAACTCTTTACCCCTAGTCTTTGTGGAAGTTAGGTTGAATGTTTTCAGTACTCCCCATGAGTACCTTTAACCTTTAGCCCAGTGGCTCAGTGGAGTAGCTGCAATGAACCCAGAGATTTAGCATAAAACTAAACACATACAGTTGTGGGGACCATGGTTTTCTTTGTTTTACATTCCCATCTCAAAGGTGCTTTCTAGTTTGTAGATTGTCTAATTGGTGCACTTAGTACATTGAATATTTATGCTGCCATTCTGTCTTCCTTCTGGGAATGTGTATCTCCAGAGGAGACTTCCTCTAACACTACTTATATGTGCATCAGAGTCCTGAAGCTCTTCAGCTCTCTTAGTGCAGTTCTGCCATGGGATTTATCCAAGGCTAACCTAAAGGGAGCTTTTGTAGGAGAAAGATGCTTTCTGCTTAATGGTTATTTTCTCACTAGATAAAAATGTTATGTGGCCTTAGGCTGGGCTGTGGTGGCACATGCCTTTAATCCTAGCACTTGAGAGGCAGAGATAGGCAGATCATTTGAGTTTGTAACCAGGACTACACCGAGAAACCCTGCTCCCTCAAAAAAAACAAAAACAAATCTTATGATCTTAATGATCCTCTGAGAAAGTTGTACCTAATTCTGCTGCTAAATGAAGTTTCAAAATAGGCTTGTTTAATCTTTAAATAACTAGAATGTGTTGAGGCTGGAGAAATGGCTTAATGGTTGAGTTCTCGCTGCTCTTCCCGAGACCCCAGGTTCAATTCCAGCATCCATGTGGCAACTCAAAACCATCTCTAAATCCAGTTTCAGGATCTGATGTCCTCTTCTGGCCTCTGCAAGTACCCACACAAGCAGGGGACACACACATATAAGTAGAAAATAAAACCTTAAAACCAAACCAAACCCCCGCCTAGACTGCGATTCTCTTTCTTTAAGCCTTGCTTTGCTTTTAAAATCTGGCCATGGTTTAAAAAACACAGACAAACCATTGTACACTTTCAAAAAGTTTATACTCTCAGAGCCAAGCATAGTAGCACACACTTGCAATTCAGAAGGCAAAGACAAGAGGGTTACTGCAAGTTCAAGGCTAGCTAGGCCGCATATAAGATCTTGTCTCAAAAACCCCAAAAATTTAGGATCTAGCTAGGCAAGGCAGAAACTCTTAGAAAGTTGAGTAAGCAGACCCCTGCCAGGAATACCAGAACCCGGGAATGGCACCAAGTGACCCGGATTTCTAGTGAAGGGTTCAGTTTGTAAACTTGAGAGCAGATACCACAGCTTTTCTGTTCAAGAGAAAACAAAAAAACAAAAGTGCCTGACCTTTGTAAGAAGGGCTTGGGAGTCTGCTGGCTTCTCTCACTTCCCCTTGGGCATGTTCCATCCTGGCCTTTCTAACTCTGCTGGCAGGCCATCTGCTTCCTTGTGTTTTCTTGTGAACATCTTTAGATTTTCTTAGTTATTTTTTGGAACAAGTCATAAAATCAATCAAACTCTGGGGCTTTGGCTCTCTAGTCACAGAGGTGGGAAGTTGTGTTTGCTTGGGCTCTGGAAGTCAGATCGGTTGGTCTGTTCCATGACCCAGCATTGACTTCTGGGTCATCTTCCTAGTTTCCTCCTCCCATGCTACTGTGAGGGAGCTACATAGTCCCTGAGCCTGTGAATTATATTGGGCACGTGTGCTCGTGAGGTGACTGACAAGCAGTGGAGATGCACAGACCTCCACTTTGAGCTGCTGTCCTTGGCCCCTCTTCTCTGTCGGGCCTTCTTTCTTTCTTGCCTCTTGTTAAGACTTGGAAACCACTGTTAGCCTATCAGCTGGAAGAGGACAGCCTTTCCTCCAATAGTTTCTTACTGTCTTTTGTTCTCCCTACTCCTTAGTCACTAATCGTGATAAAGCTATTTCAAAGTAGCTCTCCAGGAATTGGTTACAGATCCTCCACTGCTGATCCTGCTCCCCTCTCTAAGTTCTAGCCCCAAAGCATAACCAGTCCTTTGTAGCTCTCCCTTTCTAGCTCTTTGGATACTGGCCAGTCCTAAGCACCCTTCCCCTGGCCCTCTCATCCTCACCTGCTCAAAGACATGACTTCCTCTCTTCCTCTTCTCCGTCGCCCCCTGCTCACTGCTGCCGAGCTCACCTGCTTCCCTGCCCTGTGGTTCTCTCTCAAGCTCTAAGGGAGGGAGGCTCCTCCCCGGCTCTCACCGCCTCTGCCTGTGTGCACATTGCTTTATTGTCACTGTCGCTTGTGTCTCCTGCCGTAAGGCAAACACAGAAGTAATTACTCCTTGAACTTGGCCTGGTCACAGACTTGCACCACACTGCCCATCCTTCTTGGAAATAAGGTTCTAGGACAAGCTTCTCCCCCCTCTCCCTTTGCCTTGAGGTTGTTTCAAAAATTGCATAATTGTGCACAATTGTGCATAATCCCATTGTCCATCTTACTCTGGACACGTTCTATAGCTGTTGCACAGCTCCCTCGATTTTCTAAGACAGGATCACTCATTGGCCTGGAGCTTGCTGGGTAGACTAGACTAGCTGTTCGGGGAACCCCAAGGATCCTTCTCTCTCTGCTCCCCAGCCCACAGCTGCATTTCAGTTAAGCATTTGCTGCCCTACCTTGCTTTGAAGAAGCGTGCCTGAACTTATGTCTGATATTACCATTCAAGGCTGAATTTAGGAAAAAACATTTATTTTTAAAGTTTGAACAGAAACTGCTTGGATAGACCATGCCAGTGTGGCTCGGCGCTACTGATCGAAGGTTCTGCCAGAAGTCAGATTTAACTGTCGAGACCCGCTGTGTTGTGACCCTGAGACGTGGCACTGCAGCTGAGTGACAGCATGGCTGCTCAGACCTGCAGTGGCTCTGCTGGGTTGACACTTGATCCTGGGCAGTGTCATCTCTCAGCAACTGTGTCCTGACCTCTCACTCGGTTTGCTTTGCAGATTTGTCCGATATGTGCAGCATTACCTGGAGGCGATCCTAATCATGTCACAGATGACTTCGCAGCTCATCTGACACTTGAACACAGAGCCCCTAGAGATTTAATATCCTTCCAGGTGCAGCGTGCCGCTTCGGGGGGATAGTCGTTGAGGGTGTTCTGAGAGAGTGTTCCCAGAGAGAAAGACATAACCTCCAGATTATTTTTATTTGCTTGACCTTCTCATAAAAGTTGACTTTATTGTTTTGTAGACTGATTATGCTGCGTTTAGGTTATAAATTGTCTTTCTAAATCTGTCATCCATTAGGACTCTATCCATATGAAAGTTTAAGTCAGTTCAAAGTTCCTCAACCTTCCTGTCTGCCAGACTTTTCTTCATATTCCAGAACCCCAGCTTGGACTTGTTGGGGACCAAACTGCTTGTTGTTTTTTCGGTCTGTAGCTCTGATCTCGCACTCACAGATCCTAGTTTCCCAGCTGGAGATACAGCTTCTTTTTTTTTTTTTTTTTTTTTTTTTTTTTTTTTTTTTTTAAGATTTATTTATTTATTTATTATAGAAGAGGGCACCAGATCTCATTACAGATGGTTGTGAGCCACCATGTGGTTGCTGGGAATTGAACTCAGGACCTCTGGAAGAACAGCCAGTGCTCTTAACCTCTGAGCCATCTCTCCAGCCCCGAGATACAGCTTCTTAAGGGAAGGTGGACATGAACAGAAAGCTGAAGAAAATAGAATAAATCTGAGAAATTAGGAACCTGAGCCAACTTAGAGGCTAGCAGTAAGTGGACGGCAGAGAACGTCGAGACCTCCACTGTGTGCGGAGCGCAGCCAAAGCAGCGTAAAGGAAACAGCGCCGGTTGTGTGTTTGTGGTTTTGCTTCGACTTGTCTTAAAATTGAAAAAAACTAAAAATTAAGACCTCAGACTCACAGATCCACCTACCTCTGCTTCCTACGCACTGGGATTAAAGGGATGTGCCACCACACCCAGCTGGTTTTGGGGTTTTGGTTTTGTTTGTTTTTTGTTTTGTTTTGTTTTGTTTTTAATAAAAAGATGAAAAAATTAGGACTGGACATGGGACTCGGTGGTCAAGAGCACTGGCTGCTCTTAAAGGACCCAGGTTCAATTTCCAACATCCACATGGGAACTTAAAACCATCTGTTACTCCAGTTCTAGGGGCTCTGATACCTCTTCTGACCTCCGTGATCAAGAGACATGCACATAGTACACAGACATCTATGCAGGCAAAATACCCAAACACATAAAAATGTATGTGTGTGTATTCCCCCCTCCCCACCCTCCAAAGACAGGGTTTCTCTGTGTAACAGCTCTGGCTGTCCTGGAACTCACTCTGCAGACCAGGCTGACCGCGAACTCACAGATTTGCCTGCTTCTGCCTCCTGAGTGCTGGGATTAAAGGTACCAGTACCTGGCTGAAACAAAATTTTTTTAAAGATGGGAAAAAAATTAAGTGTGCTAAGGATACTTAGGCCTTTGAGTTACTGTGCATTCATAGGGGCACTACAAAGTAACAGAAAGTACATAATAACCTGAATTTATTTTTCAACAAATTCTGGGGCTTCTGGTGAAACAATGTACATTCAGTAAAGACTGTCCCACACATAATCCAGACCCATTTTGTTAGCCTTCTGTGAATGTCTTTGGTTACCGAGGAAAGATAAAATTTTGAAAAGTACAGGGATATGAAAGGTACTTCACATGTTTTTATTTTTTACCAAATTTTAAAAGACAAAATGCTGCAGTGGCAGGTACTAAAGGCATGAGGAGTTTTCAGATCCCTCCAGTGTCGTGGTGCCCTGATTTGTTAGCACCAGTGTCTAGTGTCTGCCTGTGGTCAGCGGTCACTCCTTCACTGTTGACAGATGTCTTCCGAAACTTGCTATTCTCACCCAGCTGCCTCTTAACAACACTCCTGATAACCTTCTGTAGACCCTAAGCTCGTCCCAAGCACTACCGTGAGACCCTGCACATTGAACCGGACATGCAGGGCTGCTCATCCTGTCCTTAAAGACTCCAGAACTACCAGCCAAAACCAAGAAGCCAGCAGGAAAATTGCCATCATAAAGTTGGTGTTTGCCTCTGTGAAGATACAACGTTGTCTTTTCAATTTTTTTTTTTTTTTTCAGTTTCTCTGGGTAGCCCTGGCTGCCCTGGAACTCACTCTGTAGACAAGGCTGGCTCAAACTCACAGAGATCCATCTGCCTCTGCCTCCCGAGTGCTGGGATTAAAGAGGTGTGCACACCACTCCCTGACCTTGGTTTTGCTTTTTTGTCTTCATGATTTCACAGCTGTTTGCTGCACAAGACCTTGTGTTTGACTCACATTCTCTGAGAAGAATGAGGCTTCTAGAAGTTCACTTGAAGAGTGCATATTAATCTGTGTCCAATGAGACAGCAGTTCAAGTATTTTCTGTCTAGCAACAGTACTGAAAATAAAATTTGAAGACAGAAATTAAAGCTAACTCAGAAACTAGCTGCATCTACAGAATTTAGATTATTCGGCCTGCTCTTTTTCACTTTAGAGGATAATGTGTCGCAGGAGCTGTTTATACAGCTCCTGTATAGTTTTTGGTACATAAAATTCAATATTAAAACTACCTTAGCTGTTTGACCAGGTAGCTTTTTTGACCTCATTCTGGCCATGTTCCAGGTCTAGAACCTAGAAGAAAGTTCTTGACTTTCAGCACACACAAAATTCACTGTATAGCCCAGGCTAGCCTCAAACTCCCGTCTTCTTGCCTTAGCCTCCTAAGAGTTAGGATTGCAGTCATGTACTATCATGCCTCGTTTATACCTGTTGCTTTATATTTGAGTATCTTTTTTAGGGTTATCAGGCCTCATGGAGTTGGAACATTTATATTCTAAACTAAAGGTGCTATTTTAAGCTGCTTACAGTTTAGAAATTCCTAACTAGCAAGAGCTCCAGTGTTTTGTTGTTGTTATTGTTGTTTCTTCTTTTCATAAACTACTCAAGCTTTCCTTAACTTTGGAGTTATGATGAATCGAGTGGTGTTCGACATGTCCGTAGAATGTTTCACCCTGGTCGGGGCTTAGGAGGTCCTCGTGCTCGTCGATCAAACATGCACTTTACTAGCAGTTCTACTGGGGGACTCTCGTCTTCGCAGAGTTCATACTCTCCAAGCAGTAGGGAAGCCATGGATCCTATAGCTGGTAAGTTTGTTTCCACTTCGTAATGGCAAGGGCAAGGGTTTCGTGTTTCGGGTGGTCTGTGTTTTACTTTAGCATCCGGCCCTGTGCTTGCATTCCTCCAAATCTCCAAATCTATAGAAGTCTGACATTTGTAAATGGACAGTGTAAAGGAGTCCATGTGCTACTGCATCTCTCTAAGGCGTTAGGGGAGAAGAAGGGCTTTAGGGAAGATTTCAGAGTGGAGAAGGCCTTCAGAACGCCATGATTCCATCTCAAGGACTAAGGAACTCAGTTGGCCCTTCTGGGGAGGAAGGTAGGGATGGATGCGCATGCTGGTTTGAGAACTGTGTTGTTGTAGAATGTACTGAAGGATGATGTTACAACAACATGAGCAGCTGCACTAAAACAGGAGTATGGGTTGTAATAGACCAGAGTCCAGCGCTCCAGGTGGGGAGGACCGGCCTAGCAGAGCACTGCCCAGTAATCTGGAAGAGCAGTATCCAAAGATACTAGAGAGAAGGAAGAAGTGAGAATATAAGGCCACGCTTAGAAATGCTCCGGACTCTGGGATTTCATCCTGCTAATTCCTCGGATTAAATGATCAGAGATGAATAAATGTTGATGTCAGGGTGCCAGGCCCTGTTCTGAAAGCTGGAAATAGAGTAAACAGTAGGCTTGACCCTGCCTTCATGCTGCTTCTGTTAAGAGGGCTTGGTTATGATCCCACCTGTAGGTGGGTCTTCAGTCTAAATAAGAAGTATAGGTGTACTTTATGGAATAATTTTCTCGGATGTTGTGCCTGAGCGGGCATAGTTGTATGTAGGTATGTGGTGTTGTTGGTCCGTGGGGAACGAGTATGTTGTGTGAGCCTCTCCGTCCACAGCACTTGGTTTTCCTGAGTTGATTGACGGTCTGCATTTCCATTGGCAGAGCTGTTGTCTCAGTTGTCAGGAGTGAGACGTTCTGCAGGAGGACAGCTTAACTCTTCAGGACCTTCCGCTTCTCAGTTGCAACAATTGCAGATGCAGCTGCAGCTCGAGCGGCAGCATGCGCAGGCAGCACGTCAGCAACTGGAGACAGCTCGCAATGCAAGCCGGCGCACTAACACAAGCAGCGTCACCACTACAATCACCCAGTCCACGGCCACAGCCAACACGGCCAACACGGAGAACAGCCAGCAGGCTCTCCAGAACTCCCAGTTCCTTTTAACAAGGTAGGGTGCTTTCCTGACGCCGGCCAGGCTAGTGAGCATTGCCTTTTGTGTGTGTGACTACATCCACTTCAGAACTCTGCTTTTAATCGGACCGTTACAACTAACTTACAGCCCTCCAGTCAAAACCACGTAGTTCGTGTTCCCCCAGGAACATGAGAAACTATTGTTTCAGATAAAGTAAAGATGTTGGTTTTGTGTTCACAAGGTATAGATTGTCATTGAAAATATTTTCCTTTCCTACATTACACATAACACTTAAAACAGTATCATTTCATTTATATGTTCTTTATCAGCTAAATTTCTTTCATAATTAATGTTATTTCTGATTTTCCGTTAGTGTGCTGAGATGTGTTAGAAAGGACAAAAGAGAGTTTAGAGATGGCTCAGTGGGTAGAACGCTTGCTGCATCAGCCTGAGAACCTGAGTTGATCCCCAGCATCCATAAAGTAGCATGTTTCTGTTATCCCAGCCCTGAGAGGTAGAAACAAGAGGATGGGGGGGGGGGGGCACTCACTGATGAGGCGTGAATTCTAATTGGCCTTAATAATAAAGAGTCAGATATCAGGGTAAATGCTGAAAAATCAGAGAAGCCAAGGCCCTGGCCAAAGTCACCTTACCTCCAAGACTTCTCAGACCAAAGAAGGGTGAGCTCTGTCTCCGCTCCACCTTATCACTTCCTCTCTCTGCCTAGCCATATCACTTCTTATCTGTTGTCTATACAGCTCTCCAGACCTCTATGGTTAGCTAATAGCTAGCTCCACCCTTAGATCTTCAGGCAAGCTTTCTTTGTTAGAGCACCAACACAGTATCACCACACACTGACCACCAGGCTGGCCAGTTGGTGAGCTCCAGATCTCATGAGAAAGTGCGTCTTGAAAAGTAAGACAGAGAGCAGTAGAGACGCGCAGTGCCAACCTCCGGCCTCACAGACTGAACCGGTGCACGGGTGTCCACCACACGCACAGATACATACAAGAACAAAAACTTCCATACTATGGAGATTTGCTTTCATGAGTTTCCAAAGTTAGTACCCAAATTAAATTCTTAAGATTAGTACTCCAAATTAACTTTATAAAATGGCTTACCACGCTGTCAGTGATACTCAGTTCTCCTGGCTGAAGTTCTCACGTGCCGCTAAAGCTGCAGCTGAGGGTGGGATGCAGTGTGTTAGAGTCTTGCCCAGCACGGTCACTGGTGCAGCCTGTAATGCCAGCACTCAGGAAGGCCAAGGCCAAGGCTCTCCTCCCACACTGGGAGTTCACGTCCAGCCTGGGACACGTGAGACACTTTCGGAGGGCTAGAGAGGTGCTTAGAGAGCCCTGCTGCTCTTTTTGAGGACTTGGGTATAAATCTTTTTACAGAATGGGAGCATGAAAGTGAGTATATGGAATACAACACTGGCGGGGGGGGGGGGGGGGGGGGGGGGGGCTGGAGGCAGGAAGATAAGGAGTTCAAGGTCATCCTCAGCTATCTGATGAGTTCGAGGACCACCTTTGACTGCCTGAGAATCCAGTCTGTAAACTATAATTTGTACGGTGCTTCTCGGGGACCTGAGAGGAGACAGCTGTAATTTCTACTTACTCTTTCTTTGTTTTTGTTTTTTTTTTTTTTAAAGATTTGTTTATTGCCGGGCGGTGGTGGCACACGCCTTTAATCCCAGCACTCGGGAGGCAGAGCCAGGCGGATCTCTGTGAGTTCGAGGCCAGCCTGGACTACCAAGTGAGTTCCAGGAGAGGCGCAAAGCTACACAGAGAAACCCTGTCTCGAAAAACCAAAAAAAAAAAAAAAAAGATTTGTTTATTTATTATGTATACAGTGTTCTGTCTGCATGTATGCCTGCAGGCCAGAAGAGGGCACCAGATCTCATTACAGATGGTTGTGAGCCACCATGTGGTTGCTGGGAATTGAACTCAGGACCTCTGGAAGAGCAGTCAGTGCTCTTAACCACTGAGCCATCTCTCCAGCTCAAAATGTATTTCCATCCTTTTTTTTTTTTTTTTTTTTTTCGAGACAGGGTTTCTCTGTGTAGCTTTGCACCTTTTCCTTGAACTTACTTGGTAGTCCAGGCTGGCCTCGAACTCACAGAGATCCGCGGGGCTCTGCCTCCCGAGTGCTGGGATTAAAGGCGTGCGCCACCACCGCCCGGCTCTACTTACTCTTTCATCTCACACTGAGCTCTCCGTGCGGTAGTTCATGGGCATAGGTAGGAACACTGTGTAGGCATAGAATGAAAAGGGACCCTTGGTTTAGAGCCCCAACTTTGCTACTTAATACATTTAGCCCTTCAACGGACCACTTGCTGTCTTCAAACTTCAGTTTTGTCGTCCGGGTTCCCCCAGGAATCTCCTGTTTGTAAGAGGATTTTTAAAATACTGATCATTGTCATTTATTGTGGATTTAAGGAGACATTTTGCAGAGAGGTATGTCTTTGCAGAGGCCTTCCCTTTTTCTTTTTTTTTTTCTTTTTTTTTTTTTTTTTTTTTTTTGCCTATCCTGGAGCTTGCTCTGTAGACCAGGCTGGCCTTGAACTCACAGAGATCCCCCTGGCTCTGCCTCCCAAGTGCTGGGATTAAAGGTGTGTGCTACTGCCGCCCAGCCCAGTTTGAAGATCTTAAGCTTCTTTTCGGGTCTCAAACAAAACTAACCCATCGAAACATTGAGCCTTTGTGCCATATTTTATCTGCCCCTCAAGAATTAGGCATTTTTAGCTACTTCCCTTAAAGTTAGAACAGTATTGAGTTTGAATCTTAACAGCAGGGGAAGCTTTCTCTTGATGGCTCCAGTTCATCTGATACTATGTTACAGATGGACTTCTAGATCCCTGTCCACATTGACCAAAGGCCTTTGCCAAAGCTGAGCACACAGCAAACAGTCATCCGCTATCACTTGGAGAGTTGGGTTGGGAATGTGTAGCCATTACTCAGGCTCCAGTCTGTCAGTACTCCCTGTGACATTCTTAAAGTACTCTTAACCACGAGTTCCCTTTCAGTGTGGTTTTCGTGGCGCTTGAGTAACTGACTACCCCCACGTACTTGCCCCTTGGAGTTCTCTAGTTTAGCTCTTCCCTTATCTGAGCCACAGAGCTCACTATGCCCTGGTGCTTTTCAACTGAGACTTTGAGCAAGTTAGCTAATCTCTGCTTGAGTTTCCTCTTCCTGTGAATGGTAAGTCTCAACCGCTGGGCACAGAAGGATGCCCACAGAACAGTCAGGTCTGCTGTCATCACAGCATGCGCTTCCTCTGTGATTCGGGGGCCCTGGCCAGACAGCAGGAGCAGCTGCCAGGTGGATACTCTCGCCCTCACTGCCCGATGCCCTCTGGTTTGCTCCTCTCCTGAGCCAATGCTACAGCTGCCTGCTTTGCCTGTCACTAAAATGGAGAAAGAGAAGATCCGTGCTGACACGAAGCAGATTTTCCCCTAGTTGTTGGGTTTTTTGTTTGTTTTTGTTTTTCGAAACAGGGTTTCTCTGTGTAACAGCTCTGGCTGTATTGGAACTCGCTTTGTAGACCAGGCTGACCTCGAACTCATAGAGATCTGGTTGCCTCCCTGATTGCTGGGATTAAAGGCATGTGGTTTTGCCTAGCTGGTTTTGTTTTTTAATGGAAGAACTTGACCCATTTTAACAAGTTGATAAGAAGTAATAATAGGTAATAAGTATAATTTTCAACTTTTTTTTTTGCCTCCCAAGTGCTGAGATTGAAGGAGTTCGACACCACACCTGGCTGAATTTTCAAATTTTAACATCTGACCAGGTTCTGTGGGGATGACCCTTGGTTTCCCAGCCAGCCATTGACTGTCATATCTGTGTTTCCTACTCTAGTAGGAAAATGACATGATGGGCAGATGAGGTAGCATAGCAAATCCAGTAGTCTCTGAGTTCAGTCCCCAAAATCCATGTAAGGGTGGAAGGAGAGAACTAACCCCGCAAAGTTGGCCTGAATTCATGCATTCACCATGGCGTGCACACATTTAAAAAGAGAAAGACAGTTGTGGTGGCATAAGCCTTCACTGCAGCACTGGAGAGGCAAAGGTGGATGGGTCTCTAAGAGTTCAAGGCCCCTTTTCTTGACCTGCGTAGCCGGTTGCCAGCCGCCCAGTAAGACCTGACAGGAAAAATGTGGAGAAGAAGAAAAAGAAAATGCATGGTGTGTGCCTTTGCGTTTTTGTGCACACCTGTATTTCAGTGAAGTGAAGTGGGAGAGAGAAGAGTCTGAAGTGGTTTAGGATGCAGTTTTTCAGCTGCACGTTCTGGTTACCGTGGATTGGTTCTGTGAGCAGGGTCACGGCTGTGTGCACTGCACTCTCCACAGCTGAAATTCTGACTGGGGACATCACCTCTTCCCAAGAATAGTCTGTTAGCAATGGCTTTGTTCAGGTGTTTAGAGAGCTTTTCTCCAGAGGAAGCACAGGTTTTGTTTCTGTATTTGCTTGTTTGTTTTGTTTTGTGTGTTTGTGTGTTTGTTTGTTTTCATCTCATTGAATCTATTGAACTCAGGTTTGCACCCCAGGAACATGACTTCTACAGTGTGGGGATTTATCTGCACGTAACTGAGATCCTGATGCCACCAACCGGAACGTGTGCTTGTCCCATGCAGACCGTAGCAGTTGGCCTTGCCGTGCATTAGTCAGTGACTTTTTACCCATGCCGTCTTTTCTTTCTTACTCTACAGGTTGAATGATCCCAAAATGTCTGAAGCAGAGCGCCAGTCCATGGAAAGCGAGCGTGCAGACCGCAGCCTGTTTGTCCAGGAGCTCCTTCTGTCCACATTAGTGCGTGAAGAGAGCTCGTCCTCAGATGAGGATGATCGGGGGGAGATGGCAGATTTTGGTGCTATGGGCTGTGTAGATATTATGCCTTTAGATGTTGCTTTAGAAACCCTAAATTTAAAAGAGAGTAATAAAGGAAATGAGCCTCCACCACCTCCTCTTTGATGACCTCCCCACTCGCAGACAATGTCCTCTGTGCTGTATTTGCCAATGAAAGTGGACAACAGCTATCCCGGGTTTGTTTGGTGATTGTAATTTCAGGTCTGTCACTCTTGTTACATTGTGTACATTCAAAAGGAAGAGAGAAAATATATATGATAATCATTTCCACTTAACTAATTTTTACTTCTAGCAGGTAAATGTAGGTAGCAGTGCAGGGTGATCTCTGCTTCCTGTACCTTGACATGCAAAAGGCTCTCCTAATACTCCACATTCAAACTGAAGAGGAAAATTGAGATCTCTAATGAAGCTGCTGTGTGTATTTATGAATATTAATGAATAAAAACTGCTTGGATGGTTTACCTAACTACTGCATGAGGTTTTTTGCAGCGTGCATGAGTTTCAGTGACCTTGTTATTTAAGAAAAATTAAATACAAGGAGTAAAACTTTAAAAATAAAATTAAAAAAAATAAAAATAAAATACAAAGCCCAAAGCTTTTCCAACATTATTCAATGGTTACAGGGCAGAGTAGCTTTTGAATAATGTCTGCCTGACTCACCCGTTTCCGTGTGCCTCCTATGCACAAAGCCAGCTCTGCAGTGGGACCTGGGGGTCCTAGCCAGGTGGGTCCCTCCGCTGTGTGACTGTCCTTCGCCCTCTTCACCACCTTGCTCCTGCGGAGCCGGCCTGTCTAGTTCCTCATCAGTAGAAGAAGACACACCGGGGAAGGCGGATCTGCTGCAGGGGATCTCTGTGCCCTTTAAACAAATCTTGTTTGTGTTGTTGGAAGTTTTTCCTTTTTGTGGTTGTTTAAATTTTTTTGATTGTTAAATATGTTCATTCAGGTGTAGATGAATTTCATTTATTCGCTGTTCAGCAAAGTTAACCTGAATTATGTTGTCTTGTTTTTAAGAATCTCACATTCTCAATCATACTTTGCGTTATTTATGTATTTGTAGTTTGCTGAGACAGATCAATATCAGGGGAGCCCCTGAGGATTTGCCTTCCCAGATTTTGTCAACCAAATTCTTAATGCTATTTTGAGCACCTTTATTTTATTGGGGGTTTCTTCCTGGCATAAAAAGTAAAGTCTTTTAATTGAATCATGCCACCTATATGCCTATATTATTAATCCTATATGTAAAAAAAAATTAAAAAGTAGAGCCTTCTTGGGTCGTTAGGGGGTTTGGAGGATGGGTGCTTTTTGTTTGCTTCAGTTTTTCACACTAGCTCCAAGAAGGGGCAGTGGGTCTGGGGATGGGGCAGTTTTTGGAATGTAAACTTAGGACTTTGAAAAAAAGGTGCACAGCTTCTGATAAATTTCTAACTAGACTTAACGTAATCATGTCTGGCTCCAGTCCTCTTCCCTGTGAGCCCTTCTCTCTGTTTGCTCTCCTCTCTCTCCACCATCCTGTCCTTTCCTCTCTGTTTCCTCATGACAAGCATACAGACTTGAACCCCCCGGGTGTTCTCAAGAACTGTGAAGTCCATGTTCATCCAAATGTACCAAAAACAGAAGTCACCTTACATGTCTACAAAACTGTTGCTTCTCCTCGGAAACGTCAGACTCCACCAACTCCAGATACAGTAGCTGTTTCGTTGGTCTCTGTGATGGAAATGTTTTAAAGGGAACGCCTTTCACTGGGCTTCTGGTTATACTAGAAGTCAGGTCTGGTAGGGATTTTTCTTTTTTAATCGGTTGTTGAGAAGTTTCAGAAGTCATTTGCCAGCTGTGGTCATTTCAGACACATCTGCACATAACTCACACATTTCAATAAAGCGTTTTCAAGACTGTTGGCCACTTGAATTTCTTTGGTGTTGAATTAACCTAATTATTATTCAGATTTTTTTTTTTACGTCTCTAATGCAGTATTTTTTGCTTTTTGTGCTAAACGTGGAGATGCTGGTTTTGTGTGAATGTATAACTTTGGATGTGAGAAAGTAGCTGCAATTATGTACTTACCCTTTTCTGCACAAATTCTGGGAAAACCTAAAATCCTCCATTTTCAACGTGGTTTTAGGGAACAGCTATAAGTCTTTTCAGGGCAGTTTAATTTAGAAGATGGATTTAACCCTTCAGAAGGCCTAGAAGTTCGTTAAGAGTCCATCTCATGTAGAATATTGTATATTAATTATTTTTATCAGCTATTTTACAAATACCTCACCTCATCCTGTATGTAACCAATAATAATGTATTATTTTAGGGTAGAAAGACACAGATTATCAATATAAAATATATTTAAGCCCTTGGAATTCTTGTGTCCTTTTTCTTTAGTTCCCGAGTCATCATATTATTGGATGTACTTCACTGAACAGGTTGCATCATTTCTGCAGGGAAGGACCAATCCCGATTTGAGAGCTCTTCGCTGTGGAGTTTGGAGTGTCCATGAGATCAATGTAGTCCTACAGTTCTTGCCTTCACTTCCTGTTTGGAACTAATTGTGCTCAAGATGTTCTAGAAGGAGCTTGAGTTCATCATTTGTAGAAACCAAAACTATGTAGACTTCAGAGTGTGTCTGTGGTGTCCTTGTGCCTTTGTGGTTTGCAGGGTGGAGTGTGGAGTGCACTAAGACTCCCACTTCACCCTGGACGCCACCACCCTGTGAAGGGACCCTGTGGGCAACCATAGGGAACGACAGAACTCTTCTCACGGTTTCGGTTCTTTCATTGACTTTTCCTAAAACTGTTCAACTCCACCATAGGACAAGTAGAAACAGTGGACTTCTTTGTTCATGGCCACAATCAGAAGATGACATTTTGTGTGGAATCTAGTGTATTTTGGTGACATTGCTATTTTGCTTCACTTTCATTGGCAGAATTAGAGCCTAGACTTGCTAAACCAGATAGTCTGGTGGTGGTTGGTTGGTTTTGGATTAGTTGGATTGTTTCTGTTTCTTTGTTGGTGTGTACTTTGTTTTGTTTTGTTAGGAGCTAGGGTTAGATGTAGCCCAGGCTGGCCTCCAACCCACAAAGTAGTGGTGGACTTTGAGCTCCTAATCTTGTCTACTTCCTGAGTGCTGGGATTAGTCATGCACAACCACAAAGTAGTGGGGATTTTGTTTTGTTTTTTAGAAGTTTTCTCTGTGTAGACCAGGCTGGCCTCCAAAGTAAGAGATCTGCTTGCCTTTGTCTCCACCTCCTGAATGCTGGGATTAAAGGTGTGCACCACCACACCTGGCTAAAGTCATGGGTTCTTCTGTGCTGTAGCAAATACCCGAGACCTCCAAATATAGTTTGGGATGGCTTGTGTCTTCTCAGCCCTTCATTTTTCTCTCTTGACATTTTTTTGAGTATAGTGTTTTCATTAGTACCCAGTAGGTGTTTAAGGTCACCAAGCCTCTTGTGTCTTCTGATCTGGGGGCTCCATCTTCAGACAAAGGAAGAGTCGAGTTCTCTGCCTAAGTCCTAGCTCGCGTTCCCAGGAGAACGCTGGACCCGGCAGCAGAGTCCACTGCCTGTGCGGTATTTCATTGCTGCTGAGAAAAGCACAGACATCACGGTCCTACTTAGAACAGGAAATGTAAGGCGGATGGGGACTGGGTGGCAGAGCTAGAAGAGGGTAAAATGGAGAAGGGAGTGGTGGTAGATAATGTTGGAGATTGGAGTCTGGGGACTTAGGGAGTGGGATCCCTGCAACGGAAGGGCCTCACTTGTAAAGATGTCACCTGTGATTGGCATCTGATGTTCAGCTCTGCAGCTCAGCTGGGCATTAACGCATCCCGAGCATGATGGAGAACATCAGCCTTAATAGTTCCTAAACAGATATATCCACTCTATACAGGGAAAACCTAATAGTGATGCCAACTAATGCAACCTATTGGGGCTTTTCTTACAACCATAATTTGGGGGACACATACATTAATTCCATGTGCAATTTCTTCTTGAAACTTTCACCCTAGACTGGTTTTAACAAAACAAATCCTGCCTGAGCCACCACATACACTCACCTTGTTTCGTTTTTTTGAGACAGGCCCTCCCAAAGTAAGTTGGGCTCACTCAGCCACCCAATTGCTGAGATCACAGCATACACTATACCCCACTTGGAAAAATGGTTAATGCTTGCAGAGGGTAATGGTTGTACCTGCTCTTCGTAGCTCAGCCTCATGCTCATGGGAGACGTGGGGCATGTATGAACCAGCTCAAACAGCAAGCAGCCTTGTGTCCAGTTGAGTGGGGAGAAGTTAGGGTGGAACACAAGACCGCAGCCACACTTGGAAGACTCTCCAGTTACACGTGGCAGTCTGAAACTGGCATTGAACATAGCCCCGTTGAGTCACTGTGGTCCAGCGCCCTCTTCTGGTGGCTTTTCTGTTTGCTTTGAGAACAGTGTAAGAAGATCTGATTTCATTTTGTATGTTGGCTGCAGACATGCTAAGTGCCCTTCTTTGTCCTGAAGCTTGGGTCCCTCTTAGTTCTAAAGCCTATCTTCCTGTCAGTCCACAGCTCAGTTGCTCTTTAAGGAACCCTGCTGCAGACAGATGTGATGCTGCAGTGGTGTAGATCACTGGTTCACCACTTAGTGTGAGGGAGAGCCTAGACTTCAGCACCAAGTAACAAATATTGTGATGTTTTTTGCCTCTTCAACTTCATCAGCAAATTCAGATTTCAAAGAAGATCTAGCCAGGCATGGTGGCTCATGCCTTCAATCACAGTGCCCAAGGCAGAGGCTGGCCTGGTCTACGTAGTTGAAGGCAGGTCAGGGCCACATAGTGAGGCCCTGTTAGGTGATGAAACTTTTTAATGATCTGCCTCCCAGAAAGGCCTCTGAACATCAGGTATCTGGGTGGATAGTGGCTGGATTGGCTTTCTTAAAACTTTACAGCAACAGTTTGTTTGGAAGGATCCATGGAGTCTGATTTTGTGTCCCAGTGGCTCCTGGCTATGCAGATGGTGGGCAAGTGTTCTATGTGCCTGATTAGAAGCCCACGCTTAGTCATCTGCACATAATTGGGGGTTGCTTCCTTCAGGCCTGGATGGTGGTTTTTCTCTTCTAAGAGATCCTTCTGGTCACCAGGAGCCTAGTCTCCAGACTTTCCTTAGCAGGCAATGGCATGACTCCCCTGTGTACAGAATCCACCCTTAACCATTCACACTCCCATCATTCATGTCCTAGACAGTGGGGGTGCGTGGGAGATAGAGTTCTGTGTACTGCCGACAGCAGCCTGAACCACTCCAGTGGAGCCTTTGCTCTAGCTGAAGTCAAGTTTGTTTTGGTTTTTGTTGTTTTGGTTTTCTGGTGGGTTTGTTGTTGTTGTTGTTGTTGTTGTGGTTGGTTGGTTGATTTTTTGTTTTTGTTTTTTGTTTTTTTCTTCAAAACAGGGTTTCTCTTTGTGGCTGTTCTGGATCTGTAGACCAGGCTGGCCTCGAACTCAGAGATCTGCCTGCCTCTGCCTCCCGAGTGATGGGATTAAAGGCGTGCCCAGCGATTGGTTGGTTTTGTTTTGTTTCTCTGAGCCCTGGCTGTCCTGGAACTCTTCCCTGTAGACCAGCCTGACCTCCGCTGGGATACACGTGGCCTGTGCTGGGATTAAAGCCATGTGCCACCACCACCTGGCTAAAGTTGAGATTCTTGACATCAACACAAAGAATCTTAGGACAAACCCATGTGAAGCAAAGTTGGAGTTTATTAAGAGTTCAACAGGTTTAAGGACAAGGGTTTACAGGTACTGGGGGGGGGGGGGAAGGGCGGGGCACGTGCAGGTATAGGTGTGAGCCGCTCAACCAATCCAAGCATTGTCACACTTGGAGATCTGTGAAAGAGCCTTAGATGTGATATTGGTGCCTCTTAAGTTATGTCTCTAGGGTTACTAAAGAATCCACTCCCAATTTTTATATATGATGGTCGTTCTAAAGGTGCCTTTGATAGATTAGAGACTGATAAAACCAGAAGTCACAAGAGGGCTAAGACGTGTCTTTTCAATGGTTTTTCAAGACAAAGTTTCTCTTATGTAGCCCTGGCTGTCCTGGAACTCACTCTGTAGACCAGGTTAACCTCGAACTCAGAGATCTGCCTGACTCTGTCTCCTGAGCGCTACGATTAAAGTCATGTGCCACCACCGCCTGGCTTATGACATGTCTTTTACTGTAAATGAACTTCTTGTGACATTCCTAGGAAATTACAGGTTCACAGCTGGGAAAGGAGAGGGCTGCCCTCTTCACAGTGCTTAGGCCTTACAGTGCTATTGTAGCACACTGTTTTGTAACGTGTAAAAGGAACGTTGTCAGTGTGTCCTGACCTGTGTAGGCCTGGCTGGCCTGCCAGATTCCAATGGTAGTGATTGGACCCCAGCCTCACATATGAGAAAATGGGACCGTGTGACGGTGAGATGGAGCTGCCACACACGATGGGTCCATCCATGCAGGTGGGGTTTCATTCTGAGACAGTCTCCTGTATCCTAGGCTGGCTCGAACTTACTGTGTGACCCAAAGATGACCTAGAATTCCTGGTCCTCCCTCCACCTCCTGAGTGCACCACAGTGCTACATGCCGGCTTTATGTGGTGCTCGGGTTAAAACCCAGAGCTTCAGGCATGCTGGGCAAGCACCCTACCAGCTGAGCTACATCCCCACCCCATCCGTCACATTCCCACCTGTGACTGTCCCGGACCTCGGAGTTTTCTTGAAGCAGGTTTCTCCCAGAGGTCTTCCTAATGTGGAAGTGGACTGGGCCGAGGAAGAAGTATGCCTGTCCCTGGGAAGAAAGTGAGGACATGCGGGTTCTTAAACCTGTCACGTGAGTGTCTGGCCAGTGCTGCCTGTGAGAGCCCTCAGGAAGGCAATATATCTTCATTGACAAGGGCCCCGTTTCAGTTTTTGTTGTGATTTTTTTTTGAAACACAGTCTTACAGTGTAGCAGAGTAGGGGTTCCCTTATATGTTTCAGAAGAGGGGGGGTAGGTACCTGGCCCCATAGTTGATGAGAAGTCCATAGCATGGGCTTGTTTGTAGTTGAGCTGTTTCTGATTCCTAGGGGAAGGGGAGGGTCTTGCATTTTGAGGAAGGAATGTGTGACCTTGAACGTGTGGGGACGTGGAGAAGAATGGCCCGTGTAGTTCAAGTGTATCCATCACATAAGGTGTGTCACCAGTAGCCCCCATACCTTATGTCTGGGAGTCGGAGCCTGAACACAGAATCAGCCCTGGAGGAGGAAGAAGGCACAGCTGTGGAAGGCCGGGGCCCAAGCAATAAACAGTGTGAGTTCTAGCAGTGTGATTTCCCATGTGTTCACCATTCTACGGCGAGCTTGTGGACTGCTCATCGGATTGGCCCACATCCCACCTCACAGACTCCCTAGGGTCCTTGTCCAGCAGCAACCTTGGGGCCAGTCTCTCCTTTCACACAGCTGTTTTAAGTTGCCCTCAGCCTGTGGAACCTCGGACAGAGGTGGGCTGGGTTGAATGATGACTCCACTAATCCTACAATTTCTAGAACAGTATAGCGAATAATTGCCTTCCACAGCCTAGTGCACTGTTGGAAGGGGAATGCTGTCACCATAATTACAGCCATTTGGGGCAGAATTCTAGGCACCATTTGGCAAAGTACTCAGCATTTAGATCCATATAAATCCTGTGGCCAGGTGTAACAGGTGGTGCTCAAGATGGAATTCAGCTGGAGAGGTTATGGAGCATGATGATGACGTCAACACAAAAATGTGATCCTCAGCTGGGCAGTGGTGACGCACGCCTTTAATCCCAGCACTGAGGAGGTAGAGGCAGGCGGATCTCTGAGTCCAAGCCAGCTTGGTCTACAAGCTAAGTTAGGGAACCTCTTCTGGCGTGTGTGGGGCAACTCTAAATGTCTCATGAGCAGAATCTGGCCATGGTCTGGTCTGATGAGTCTAGGCAGAGTAGCCCCTTCCCTGTGGAGAAGACAAGCTCGAGCACTCTTGTGCCCTGAGGAGCTTCTCCGGGGTCGCCTCATCCTGTGGGAACCTGCCCTGAGGCCATTTCTCCCTCACCTCCCTTCCAGCCCCCACTGAGGCCGTTTCTCCCTCACCTCCCTTCCAGCCCCCATATGGCCGCAGCTCTCCGGGGTCTGTGATAACCGTTGGCAGCATTGGCAGCGGATGGATGTCAGCTTGCAGGCCTGGGGACACCAAGAGCTGGCACCATGCTGATTTTGCCTTTGTCTGCATGCCGGCCTGTCTGAGTGGGCTCCTCATACAGCCCCCTCTGGGAAAGTGAGCAGCCAACCCACAGTGGCGCTGGTGTCCCCATGGCTCTGAGAGCCACCATGCTGGTGACTTGAGAAGGCTTTACACTGAGATAAAAACAAGAAATAAACATCCCCCCATCTCGGGTCCCCAGGAAGTGTGACTCAAGTCAAAGGAAAGCCTCTCTGGCATGGAACCCAGAATAACAGCCGTTCTAGAAAACAAGGATTCATTCTGATGTTCTCTCTGACTTCTTCAAAAGGCATCATGTGTGTATGTGTGTGTCAATGTGTATTCATGAACGTGTATGTGTCTGTGTGCCTGCCTGTGTATACGTGTGTTTGTGTGCTTGTATGTCTGTGCATCTGTGTATTTATATTCATGCATGTATGTGCATATGTGTGTGCATGACCACACACACAAGCATGTAGAGGCCAGAGGTCCACATAGTTTATTTTGTTCTGTCTCTATCACCCTTTATTTTTATTTATTTATTTAGAAGCAGTCTCTCTCACTGAACCTGGAGCTGATTTGTCTAGACAAGCTTTTTTTTTTTTTTTTTTTTTTTTTTTTTTTTGAGACAGGGTCTTTCTCTAGCCCTGGTTTGCCTGAAATTCCTCGTGTATACCAGGCTGGCCTCAAATTCAGAGATCCAGCTACCTCTGCCCCTTGAGTGATGGTGTTAAAAGCATGCATCACCATGCTTGGTCCCACGCCAGTTTTTTATGTGACTGATGGAGATCGAACACAGGTCCTCATGTGTGTATGGCAAACAATTTGCTGAATGAGACATCTCCTCAGCCTGTCTTAGGGGCTTCAGGCCTTCCATTCAAAGTGGATCTGAGGGGCTGGAGAGATGGCTGAGACACTGGCCACTCTCACAGACCCAAGTTGAAGGATCCAGTACCCACCTGGTGGCTCACAACGGTCTGTAACTCCATTTCTGGAGATCTAATGCCTTCTTCCAGTCTCCTTGGGCACTAGGCATATACATAGCTCACAGATATACATACAGGCAAAATGCCCACACACATAAATTAACTTTAAAAGGGGGAGAGGAGAGGGAGAGCTGAGCCTAGGCAGAAAGCACCAAGCTATTCTAGCCCCTCTGGACAAGGATGTGGCCTGCTGTTGACCTCCAGTCCTTCTTACAGTTTGCCCAGTGCTGAGGCATGAGGACCAGGGAGGGCGCTTCATTTCAGACAGGAAGGAATTAAGCACTGCATCTCCGACCAGAAATTAGGATGCGTTATTTTACTTCATATTTCCTATTAGCCTGATATCACATCATTTTTGAAAGAATACAGCTGAGGTTCAAGGAGGTAAGAGTCTGTCTGTCCCAGGTTGCTGTCTGTTTCCCACCAAGGGAAGGGAGGGAGGGAGGGCTTCAAGGTTTGGGAGATCAAACAGGGGTGAAGTTCAAAGATGTGGCCACGTGGGGGCAGTGTATCAACGTGAGATAGACAAGCAACCTTGCCCTGCCTCTGGCTTTGCAAGAAACCCTGCAGCAGGTGGGTCTTCCCACCTAAGCCAGGTAACAGACTTCCCTGGATGTAGGGGAAGTTGGGTTTCTGCAGCAAACCACCTGGTTTCGATGCCACCACTGCCATTTACTGGGTTGTGGTCTAGGGAAGGGGCCGTACGGCTTTCTCTCTGACCTTGCTTTCTCATCCTCCAGGGAACCATTGCGGTGATGACTGTGAGCAGCGAGTTAGAGCTCACAGGGTCTATCAGAATGGAGTTTCGGATGGAGGTGGTCCATCGTGAATGATAACAACAGTTAGCAAGAACTGGAGAGACGGCTCAGCAGTTAAGAGTACTGGCTGCTCTTCCAGAGAACCTGGGTCCCTAGCACCCACCTGGCCATTCAGAACTGCTGTAACTCCAGTTACAGGGGATCCAACACCCTCACACAGACACGACACATGCAGGTGAGACACCAATGCACATAAAAAACAAAAATAAATCTTTAAAATAATTAATTAAATTAAAAAAAAAAACAGTTAACAAGCAATAGTTCTACTCCAGTGGAACTATCCAGAGAAATCAAGAGTGGGTGGCGATAAACTGAGGACAGTTATCGACGTGAAGTCACACCAAGTTATAAAACATAAAGCCTACAGGACAAAGGACACTGCAGTGAGCAGCTGTTGAACTTGGCAATGAACCCATGACTATTTACATGGGCAATTACAATGGACACCGAGAATATAAACATCACAAAGCATTTTGAGATGCTTGCACATAGGCTCCTAGTTGGTATTGCTAATTAAAAACAGGAAGGGGACCTGGGGAGATGGCTCAGCAGACAAGAGGGTGTACTGCTGTTCCAGAGGACCTAGCACCCCCACACACAGGTTCACAACCACCTGCAACTGGAGCTCAGGGGATCTGTTACCTTCTGACTTCTGCAAACACTGCACTAATGTGCACTTATACACATAATTAAAAAAACAGGTCAGGTATGGTGGTGCACGCCTTTAATCCCAGTACTGGAGAATTAATGAGTTCCAGAACAGCCAAAGCTATGCAGAGACCCTGTCTCAAAAAAGAGATAGATAGATAGATAGATAGATAGATAGATAGATAGATAGATAGATAGATAATAGGGCTGGAGAGATGGCTCAGTGGTTAAAAACACTGTTTGCTCTTGCACAGGACCCAGGTTCAATGCATACGGCCGCTTGTAACTGTAACTCCATTCCAAGGATCTGGAACCTTCTTCTGGCCTCTGTGGCCACTAGGCATGTATGGAGTGTAAAGATACACATACAGGCAAAACACCCATACACACAAAATAAAATAACTAAAATTTGGCCGGGCGGTGGTGGTGCATGCCTTTAATCCCAGCACTCGGGAGGCAGAGGCAGGCAGATCTCTGTGAGTTCAAGGCCAGCCTGGTCTCCAAAGCGAGCTCCAGGAAAGGCGCAAAGCTAGACAGAGAAATCCTGTCTCAAAAAACCAAAAAACAAAAAACAAAAAACAAAAAAACAAAACAAAAAAAAAAAAACCCTAAAATTTAAAATATAAATAACTTTAAAAAATGATGCAAAGTTGGCGGGGTGCTGAGGACCAAGATCATTTGGTAAAATGCCTCATCCAGCGTGCAGGAAGCCCTCGGGGAGACTTCTGGAAGGACAGTTAGAGCAGCCACTGGGGAAATAGAAAGAATGGGCCACAGCCAGCCCAAACTGCCTTCACGGGGCGAGGGATGAAGCTGGCCATCTTCCTACTACTGGAGAATCACCCTTAAAATTGCCACCTGTGGGATCTCTGCCTGTTTACACAGGCCTTTATACTGGACACTGGAAAGAGAAATATTTAATTAAAAACAACAACAATAAAAAAACAACTCTCCTAGGCAGAAGCAAACGTACTTGCCTAGAGTGTGAGGTGCCCTGGGTTCCCACCATAGCACCACAAACAAGCAACAAAATGAGCCAACCAATGCTCCTCCCTCCCTTCCCCTCAACCCCTGGGGCTTGCGTGCGTGTGCGTGTGCGTGTGTGTGTGTGTGTGTTTGTGTGTGTATGTGTGTGTTTTGTTTCACTTTATCTTCTAATTATGCACAAACATGCTACGGGGAATCGGGTGTGCACACAAGGGCAGTGCCTGTGGATGCCAGAAGAGGCCATCAGTTACCTGGGACTGAAGTTTCAGGGGCTATGAGCTGCCAGACATGGGTGCTGGGAACCACACTGGGGTCCCACGCAAGAAGAGTATTCGATCTTAAACACGGAGCTCTCTGTTCAGCCCTGAATTGGCTTTGCAGTGGTAGTTCAAGCTGCGCCTTACCCTTTCTTGGAGAGGAGAAAAGGGCTGACCCATGCAGATTGCCCAGCCCGACAAAGCAGCAATGTGGGCACTGGGTAGGAATGAACCCCAAAACCTATTGGGTGTTGACTGGGGTGACGGTTCGGTGTAAGGGCACTTGCTGCACAAATACAAGGACCTGAGTTCGAATCCATAGAACCCACGTTAAAAGCTGGACATTGCCACAGTGCTCTGAGGGGCAGAGATGGAGGACTCGTTGCTTGGGGCTTGCTGACTGCCGGCCTGGCTCCAGGTTCAGTGAGAGACCCTGACTCAGGGAACTAAGGCAGAGAGTGGCCGAGCAGGACACCTGATGTCCTCTTCTGCCCTCCTCACACCTGTGCACACATATCCACATCCATCACACACACAGGTCTCGTTTCAGGTTTGGAATTCATTGATGCAATGAGAAGGGCATAGGGGAGTCCTAAGACTCCACATTAGGAAAATACAGCTGCTGTGCCCGCCAGACCACCTCCTGCCTCCTGTGGTTCTACCATCCCTCTGGGCAGTTTCTTAGTCTAGGACTCAGTCAACAAATTAAAAATCTTTTCAGGCCAGGTGGTGGTGGCGGCGGCGGTGGTGGTGGTGGTGGTGGCGGCGGCGGCGGCGGCGGCGGCGGCGGCGGCGGCGGCGGCGGCGGCGCACGCCTTTAATCCCAGCACTTGAGAGGCACGGGCAGGTGGGTCTCTAAGTCTGAGGCCAGCCTGGTCTACAGAGTGAGTTCCAGGACAGCCAGGGTTATGTAGAGAGACCCTGTCTAAAAACAACAACAACAAAAATCTTTTCAGGAAGTGGGAACAGAGCCGCACACCTGTAATCCCAGCTCTAGGGATGGAAAGGAGGGAGGATCATGAGGTCTAGACCAGCCTGGACTACAGAGTAAGAGCCTGTCTCAAAAACCCAAAAGAGTGGGGGTGGGAGGGAAGCTGAGCAGTGGTGGCACATACCTTTAATCTCAGAATAGGAGACAGAGACAGACAGATCGCTGTGAGTCTGAGGCTAGTCTGGTCTACATGAAGTGTCCCCAGGCCAGTCGGGGCTACATAGTGAGACCCTGTCTTGAGAAAAAAAAAAAAAGGAAAAACATTCTCTTAGCATTTATTTGTATCACTTACTGTGCTGTGCGCTGTTCAGCATCCTGAAGTCATATGCTATGCCATGGGGTCTTCCTGACACATCTTTAAGCAAGGCATTGTGGTACCATTTTACAGATGAGGAGAGCGGAGCTCAGAGAGGCCATCCATGGCCTAAGGACAAGTGTCAAACAGATGCTTGTTCTAGAATCCCCCTGTGGATGGACTCTGGTGCTCAGGCACACGCAGAGCACTTCAGGTGTGGTGAAGTAAGCCCACTGGAGACCAGACACTCTTAAAGCTGAAAAGGAAGTCTTCATTGCCAACCGGCAACTTCACGGAGAACTTGCCCAAATCCCAGAGCCCTGGGCCTTACAGTTCTTTGTCTTTTATGAACAAAAACCATATCCTGCTGTCACACTTGAGTTATCAGGAAGCAGAACCACAGAACCCAAAAAACAAGGTTAGTACATTTAGGGACTTTTTATTCGGGGACGATCCTGGAATTATGGATGAGGTCTTTGTTCCCATTTTGACAGGTGGTGGGGCCTACAGGCTGGGTTTTAAGGTCAGAATGGTGCCTCTAACACGGTGTCAGTCTTACTGTTGTCTAGGGACACCTCTTTCCTCCCTTTAGGATAGCCACTTGACACCCATTACACTACTCGGGTTCCACCTACAGCCGCCATCCCTGGTAACCTGTAGGGCAGGCTGTGCAGCCTGGACCTTCCCTAGTGACCAGTGCTCAGCCTTCTCACGTTCTCAGGTTTGTCCCTGTCCCAACAAAAGGAAAGCAGAGCTGAGGGAGGAGGGTAGAGCTCAGGCCCTCAGGAGGGAGCTACTGACTTCACTGGCCAGAAGAGCTTTTGAACCTGCCAGGTTGTGGGTGACTAAGACTGGTTTAGATTCAGGAGAGGGGCTCCCGTAGTCAGTGGGGTGCATATACCCAAGTTTAGTTCCCAGTACCCACCTCAGGGTACTTTTCATAAAAGCCTGGTTCTCCAGCTTCCGGGGATCCAATGCCCTCTTCTGACCCCTCTACCCACCTCTACTCAAGTGAACGTCTCCACATACTTTCAAATAATTAAAAACAAAATCCCTGTCCCCTGATCATCTGGCCAACAACCAATTGCCCTCTTTCCTTGGTGGTGGAAAAACCTATCTTTTCCCTTATTTGTGGAGTAACAATAGAGACATAAACAGAGTTGAACCAGACCTGCAGCAACAGCAGGAGTGATTCTCTCCAGTAGCCAGGCACACAAAGCAATGTCTACATCTGGTTTTTAATACCACGCAGTCTAAGGAGCTTTTGGCAGGTTGAATTTGCAAACCAAAAACGATGCCGGCAGGTCCAGGGTGCTACAAGACTGCAATCTGTGGAGATCGATGCTGAGCTGAGGGTGGTGTGTTCTCCTAGTGGAAGGCAGGGGAGGGCACTCGCCAGGGGGACCGAGGAGCCCTGCAGGTGCTAGGGCGGGAGGCTCTGGAATTTATGAATATTCCAGACTGACTGCCAGGCCTGCCGGAGCAGAACCTGATCCTCCACAGGGCACAGCTGGGGTCTCAAGCTGGTGGGGTGCAGAGGCCATCCAGACAGGGAGGTTGCAATCCACTCTTAGCTCAGTGCAGGGGGCCTGGGCCTGGCAGGGGAGGGCAGCAGCCCGAGACCCCAGACCCCACCCAGCTTCTCCTAATGAGCCCCAGTAGGAGCGCCAGCTGTCAATCATCCCTCCTGGCAGAGTCTGAGGAAAAGGATGATACAAAATGATGCCGGGCAGCAGCAGATCTGGCCTGACAGACCTCGGGGTGAGAGTCCTGAACTCCCAGGGGAGCTAGGATCCCTCAAGTTAGCCGTTTTCTCTCTGGTGAGTCCAGGAAGCCAAAGCCTCCCTCCTCAGGGGTCCGCTCAGTATGAGCTTTCTGAGGGAAACACAGACTGGAGGCTAAGAACACTGATATCACAAAAAGCAGAGAAGTCGGGGACAGCTTGTTGAGAAGGTGTAGTCGGACTGCGGGGGGGGGGGGGGGGGGAGGCAGAGCAGAGCAGGGTCTCACAAGCCACCCCCAAATGATCCCGTCCCCCAGCCTTTGGCCTCTCTCAGGTGTCTCACTGCTGGGACCAAAACCCTGACAGAAGCTTAGTGGTGCACGCCTTTTAATCCCAGCACCTGGGAGGCAGAGGCTGGTGGAGCTCTGTGAGTTCGAGGCCAGCCTGGGCTATACAGGAAGGTAACGTAAGGAAGGAGGGGCTTTGTAGGTCTCGGTTTGAGGGTCACGGAGGGAGGGCAGAAAGCACATTGGGAGCAGTGGTGGGGGTGGGGTGAGCTGCTTGAGGTGTGTGGGGGGAGGGAGAGAGGGAAAAGGAGGGAAGGAGGGGCATGGGAGAGAGAGGAAGGGAGGGAGAGAGTGGAGAGAGGGGGGGAGGAAGGGAGAGAGGGAGAACTATGAGTGTGTTCTCCTTGCTTTCTCCTCCTCTTTTTGTTCAGGACCAGAGTGGATTTTCCCTCCTCCAGTAAACGTTTCTAGAAAATCCTTCACAGACGGGCCCAGAATGTGTCTCCCAGGTGACTCCAAATCCAGACAAGTTGACAATAAAGATTTAGCTAACACACCAGGGGACCATCTATTGCTGAGTATGGCACTAAACCGTGGAGCCCAAGTCTGGGGTCCTTGGCATCTGGAAGTCTCTGCAGTTTCAGCAACTCAGTACGAGGGAGTATATGAGATGTGAACCCTCGGAGGTCGGGGATATTGAGGGGCTACTTAAGCAAGCACAGTCCTATCTCTGGCCATCTCCTATCCATGCCCTTCTAGTACACAAAATGCATTCACTCCTTTGCAAGTGGACCAAGATCTCTCCGCCCGTGGGCTTGGAGTCCCATCTTCATCAGATCTGGATGTGGATGGAGAGCCTAGGGCACAGCTTCAACTCTCGAGTAAACTCTCTCGTCCTTCGGCTCTGTGAAATTGGACAAGCGCCCTTCCCCCGCCTGGCATGCAGTGGTAGACTGACACACATCTCAGCTGGGACATGTCCCATTCAAAAACTGGGGAAACAGAGGTAAAGAAAACCCTCGTTCACAAAAATCCCCCAGTCCAGCTGACTAAACACTGGAGTCCCTTGAGGAAGTCTGGAGGCCTGGGAGTAATTTTCTGTGAGTTTTGGCTGCACCCTCGGGCTCCTGGGTCTGCCTCAGAGCACGGTTTCCTGTGACATGGGTGGCAGGCATTCCGTGTTTGCCTCTGTACACTTCCTTACGTGAAATTGAGAAGATCCCAACTGACAATCCCTTTTCTTCTTCCTCCTTTCTCTCTTCCTTCCTTTCTTTCTTTTTTTCTTTCTTCCCCTTCTCTCTCTCTCTCTATGTGAGTGTTTTTTTAATTTATTTTTTAATTACACTCATGGTATTCATTAATTACACTCATGATATTAATTACATTTGTGGTATTCATTGATTACATTCCCGGTATTCATTCAATAATTATATTTATGATATTCATTAACTACATTAATTGTATTGATTTATTACCTTCATGGTATTATGTCCTGATACTACTGTCCATTTGTGGGGTTTTTCCATCACACAGATCAGAGATTCTGTACTTAGGAAATCATTTCTCTATATTCCTTTCTTCTCTGTCTTGAGATAACATCTAATCTTTCTGTCTCTATGAATTTGTATATTCTATATATTTCATGTAATACAATTCTATAGTATTTGTCCTTTTTTTAAAATGTAAAAACATTTTATGTACAACTGCAGGAGAAATAATACTCAGATAGCCTGAACATAAAAACAGGTTATAATTTAAAAGTCCAGGGTTATTTTAAACAGTAAAGTAAGTGTGTGTTTTGAGAGAAGGTCTCATGATGTAGTCTAGGCTGCCCTTGAATTTTCAGCAATCCTCCTGCCTCAGCCCCCCAAGTGCTGGGATCACAGACACGAGTCAGCACACACTCAGTTTTGTTTTGTGTGTCTCTTTCAGTCCTGGCTGGCACTGGATCTGCTCATGCGGTTGTATAGTTCCTTTTCTATGGCTGTGATAAACACCACAGCCAAGGCAGCTTACAGGAAGAAGGGTTCATTTGGGCTTCCAATTACAGAAGGCTAAGAGTCTACTAGGCAGGTAATCGTGGCTGCAGGCAGCAGACACAGTGGCCAGAGTATCTGGGAGCTCATATCTTGAACCACAAACCCCAAGCAAAGAGAAAACTGGAAATAATGAGTCTTCAAAACCTCACAGCCCAGCAAAGCCACACCGCCTAAGCCTCCCCAAGCAACTGAGGACCAAATATGAAAATGCCTGAGCCATGAGTGGGGTGGGTGGTGCACACCTTTAATCCTAGGACTGGGGAGGCAGAGACGGGCAGATCTCTGAGTCTGAGGACAGCCTAGTCTACAGAGTGAGTTCCAGGACAGCCAGGGCTACACAGAAAAATTTGTCTCAAACAAACCAAACCAAATCAAACAAGAAAAGGAAAAAAAATGCTTGAACCTGCAGGGGACATTCTAACATTCTTTTCTTTTTAAACAGGGTCTCACTGTGTAGCTCTCACTATGGCTAGCCTGGAACTCATAGAGCTACACCTGCCTCTGCCTCCCAAGTGCTGAGTTTAAAGGCGTGCACTACTGTGCCTAGCAGAACCCTCTTATTCAAACCCCCATAATAGTTTTCTTGAAAACTACGTTTTCTGTGTATCTCATTGAGGCCAATAGCCATTCCCACATGTTCATTTATAATCAGCCCATCTTCACTTGGAGCTTTGACTAGGGCACAAGCTCTAAGTTTCATGGATGTTCTATTGTTTCCTTATAGAAGGCATTCTTAGACCATTGAAAGACATGCATGAGGCCAGGCAGAGTGGTGCATTTTAATCCCAGCACTTGGGAGGTAGAGGGAGGTGGGTCTCTTGAGTTCGAGGTCAGCCTGGTCTGCATAGCGAGTTCTAGGACAGCCAGAGCTACATAGAGAGACCCTGCCTCAAACAAACAAACAAGATACATGATGGAATACTGCATATGCTTCTCAATAAGTTGAACAAATCACATCTAACTTGTAGGCAGAGTTTTCCTGTCTTGACCGCCTGCTCCCAAATAATAGGCAGCTGCTTCCCAAATAACTAACTTGGAGACTTAATATAAATTATAAATGCTTGTCCAAGAGCTCAGGCTTATTACTAACTAGCTCTTACATTTTAAGTTAACCCATATTCCTTATTTGCACTCTGTCACATGACAGTACCTTTATTAGCATGGCACGTTCGTCTCCTGCTCCCTCTGCGTCTGGCTGGCAACTCCTCCGACTCTGCCCTTCCTCATCCCTTCATTCTCAGTTTGGCTTTCCCGCCTAACTTTATCGTGCTCAGCTATTGGCCAGTCAGCTAGTTTATTAAACCAATCATAGCGACATGTATTCACACAGTGTACAGAAGGACTATTCCGAAGCACTGACTTGACCTAGCTCAGCCCCTTAACCTTGTCTGCCTTCCACATTCATGGAGTTCTTTTTTTTTTTTTTTTTTTTTTTTTTTTTGGTTTTTCGAGACAGGGTTTCTCTGTGTAGCTTTGCGCCTTTCCTGGAACTCACTTGGTAGCCCAGGCTGGCCTCGAACTCACAGAGATCCGCCTGGCTCTGCCTCCCGAGTGCTGGGATTAAAGGCGTGCGCCACCACCGCCCGGCTTCATGGAGTTCTTAAGTTAGCTCACAGGCAAACAAGTATACTAAAGTGTTGAAGTTTTTTTTCAGTGCTGGAGTGTAACACAGATCCCAGCACTCTGGTGTGTGGTAAGTACTGTGACAGAGGGGACATTGTAGGGCAGATGCTGACCTCAGGGCAGTCAGAAAGCAGAAAGTGGCAGAATGGGGCTAGGACAAGATATAATCCCCAAGGATATAACTTCACGTCCTAAAGTTTTCCGTAATAGAACCACCAGGCAGACCTTCAACACACTAGCCTGTAGTATCATTTCATATTCAAACCACGACAGTAATTATTGCCTGTTGCTGGATATTTCTTCCTAGTCTGTAATTTTAAGCAATATGCTTGCATGCTGTGCATGGTGGTGCATGTCTTTAATCCCAGCATTCAAAAGACAGGCTGGTGTATCTCTATGAGTTTGAGGTCAGCTTGGTCTACATAGTGAGATCTAGGCCAGCCAGGGTTACATAGTGAGACCCTGTCTCAGAAAAGCAAACTAACAATAACAATAACAAACCAACAAAACCATATACGTATAAACAAAACAAAACAAAACAAAAAACAAACAAAACAAAACAAAAAAACAATGCTTCCAGGACTGGGGAGATGGCTCAGAGGTTATGAGCACTTGCTGCTCTTACAGAGGACCCTGGTTAGGTTCCTAGCACCCACATAATGTCTTGCAACTATCTGTAACTCCAGTTCCAGGACATCCATTGCCCTCTTCTGGCCTCTGTGGGTACTGCACACATGTGGTATACATACATACCTGCCAGCACACATACACATAAAATACAATTAAAAAACAGAAACAAAAACAAAAAGGCTCACAAGGTTTTTCCTTTTCCCTTTTCCCTCTTACTACATTTTCCCTGCTATTTTTTTTTTAAGTTTAATTTTTAAAAAGTTTTGGAGACAGAGCCTCAGATAGTCCAGGCTGGCCTCAGACTTGTTTTGTAGTCAAGAACTTCTGATCTTCCTGCCTCCACCTCCAGAGTGCTGGGATTACAGACCTGTACTACCATGTCCAGATTTATATGGCACTGGGAATCTACATACTAGGCAAGCACTCTGTCAACTAAGTAAGCCACATGCACAGCTCCCTCTCTAAAAATGTATCAGAATGTAATCATCATTGTTAGTACTGTTAAAGGTAGAGCCATAAGGGAAATGGAAATTTTATAAACAAATGTTTTAATTTTTTATTAATTCATTAATTAATTTGAGACAGACTGTCACCTAACCCAAACTGGTCTCCAACTTGCTCCATAATCAAGGATGTCCTTGAACTTCTGATCCTCCAGCCTCCACCTCCCAAGTTTCAGGATTACAGGTGTGCACCACACCAGTTTAGATTAGTGTTTTATAAAACGAACAGAGAGAACAAGTTCAGGACCTTTCCTTTTGCCCTCCCATTGCTTCTGCTGCATGAGGACACAGTGTTCCTCCCCTGCTGGAGGACGTAATGGAGCACCATCTAGAAAGCAGAGAACACCACTTAGAGATACCAGCTGGCCAGATTCTTGGCCATGAACTTTCCATCCTTTAGAACTATATTAGTCGGGATTCTCTAGAGTCACGGAACTTACACAATGAATATCTCTCTCTCTCTCTCTCTCTCTCTCTCTCTCTCTCTCTCTCTCTCTCTGTCTCTCTCTCTCTCTCTCTCTCTCTCTCTATATATATATATATATATATATATATATATATATATATATATATATATATGAATTTATTGGAGTGACTTACAGGCTGCAGTCCAACAATGGCTAGCTGTGAAGTCCAAGAATCTAGTAGCTGCTCAGTCCCACAAGACTGAGTGTCTCAGCTATCTGCTGGGATTTCAAAGAAGGAATGGATGGGCTGACGGAGGTGAGGACAAGCAGGTGAAGAACACCATTATTGCTTCCATTGTCCTTCTATAGGCTTCCAACAGAAGGTGTGGCCCAGACTGAAGGTGTGCCTTCCAGCCTCCAGGTATGTATTAGGTGTATGTTATCCAGCCTCAAGATCCAGATCACAAGTGTGCCTACATTTCTGGATTATAGTTTATTCCAGATATAGTTAAGTTGAGAACCAGGAATAGCCATCACAAGAATTATAAGAAATCATTTCTTCTGCTTATAAACTATTGTCTTGGGTATTTCATTATAGCAATATAAAAGAAAAGAAACATCTTTATACATTAACACAGCTCCACTCAAATTACCCAGCAGGAATGCTTCCCTCAAGTCACAGGCTGCTCCACGCATGACTCTCAATAAGGGGTGACTCTGCCTTCCTACCATGACCCAATTTTCTTTTTAAATTCCATGTGTCTGTGTGTGGGTATGTGCACATGGGGGTGCAAGTGCCTGAGTTTGGAAGAGGGTAACAGATACCCTGGAGCTGGGGTTACAGGCAGCTGTGAGCCATCTCACCTGAGAGCTTGGAACAGTTGGAACTCTGCAAGAGCAATATGTACTCTTAGCTGTGGAGACATCTCCACCCCAAACAAGAGACTTTCAGGCGACTTCAGTGGCCAAGCTGTGCCTCCCTCTTCTAGTACCTGTACTGTCCAATACATCCTTCAATTCCATCGCTTCTGTGACTATAACTTCTGCAGCAGAGTGGTCCTTCTAGACCCTCTAAGGGGGACTCACTCCCCAGCTCACAACATGGGACATTCAGACTATTTTCACATTTTGGCTACAACAAGTCATGTGGTTGTGCTCATTCACACTCAAGATTTGTGTAGATACATTTTCACACCAATGAGTAGACTAGTTGGATCTTACTCTAATGTTGAATTTTTAAGAATATTTATTTGTTTGTTTGTTTGGTGTGTGTGTGTGTGTGTGTGTGTGTGTGTGTGTGTGTGTGTGTGTGTGCTGGCACTCTCTCACTCACACACAGACCCCACAGCATCCATATGGCACGTGGAGGTCAGAGGATAACTTTCAGCAGTCAGTTCTTGTCTTCCACCTTTTTTCTTTCTTTCTTTCTTTCTTTCTTTCTTTCTTTCTTTCTTTCTTTCTTTCTTTCTTCCTTTCTTTCTTTCTTTTTTCTTTTGTTTTTTGTTTTGTTTTGGTTTGGTTTGCTTTTGCTTTTGTTTTTTTGAGACAGGATTTCTCTGTCTAGCCCTGGCTGTCCTGGAACTCACTCTGTAGTGCTGTGGGATGTTCTGTATGGCAAATGTGTTGCTAATTAGTCAATAAATAAAACACTGATTGGCCATTGGCTAGGCAGGAAGTGTAGGCGGGACAAGGAGGAGAATAAAGCTGGGAAGTGGAAGGCTGAGTCAGAGAGACACTGCCAGCCACCATGATGAGAAACAGCGTATGAAGATGCCGGTAAGCCACGAGCCATGTGGCAGGGTATAGATTTATAGAAATGGATTAATTTAAGCTGTAAGAACAGTTAGCAAGAAGCCTGCCACGGCCATACAGTTTGTAACCAATATAAGTCTCCGTGTTTACTTGGTCGGGTCTGAGTGGCTGTGGGACTGGCAGGTGAGAGAGATTTGTCCTGACTGTGGGCCAGGCAGAAAAACTCTAGCTACACTGTAGACCATGCTGCCTCCGCCTCCTGAGTACTGGAATTAAAGGCATTTGCCACCATGCCTGGCTTGTTTGTTTGTTTGTTTCCTTCCTTCCTCCCTCCCTTCCTTCCTTATTTTTCAGATAAGGTCTCATGTACCTCTGGCTGGCCCAAACTCTCTGTGTAGACCATCTTGGCCTCAAACTCACAGAGAGAGGCCCTTGCCTCTGTCCTCTGAGTGCTGAGATCAATGCCGCGCCCCGCTGTCCACCTTGGTTGTACGGTTGCGCTGTGTGCTACATGCTGGCTGGCTCACGAACTTCTAGGCTGGTCTCCTGTCTCTGCCTTCCGTCTTGCTTTGGAAGCATTAAGACTACAGATGCGCACCACACCCAGCTTTCTATGTGGGCGTTGTCATCTCTTCACAGCTCATGCCTTTGCCTACCTGTTGAGCCAGCTCCTGGGCCCAGTTCTTGCCGTTGTCCATCTGCTTGAGTACATCCCAATAGATGTGAGTGGTACCGCACTGTGAACTGGATGCACATTTCTGTCATGAGTGACGCTGCTGACCATTTTCTCAGACACACGTTTAAAGTGCCTTCTGCCTGATCTTATATCCCCAGGTCTAGACTAGCCAGGGCCGAACAGTGAGACTCTCTTAAAACATTAAATATGTAAATAAAGCAAATTCTTCCTTCTTCTTCTTCTTTGAGACAGGGTCTCCTGCAGCCCAGGTTGACCTTAAAATTGATACATAGTCAAAAATTGTTGTAGAATATTATTTCAAGATGTGTTACTTTTGTTTATGCTCTGGAACGTTTGTTTAATGATGCAGAGATGTGTTTGATTAAATAAAATTCACCTGTGGTCAGGAGGCTGAGTCAGCAACTAGCTGACAGGAAGTGGCAGGGCGGAGCGAGGTGAGAAAGGGTTTATAAGGAAGGGTGAGGCGAGGCGTAAGGGCTTTTTGGAGGACACAAGCAGGAGAGGAGGTGAGCTACTTGCTATTCAGCCTTTCTGGGGGGCAGAATTCCACCTTAACCTTTGAGTCTTAAGTTCTTTAGAGGGAGAGCATTTTAGTTAAATTTGCTTGGTAGCTTTGTGAGTGTTGGAGCCAGAGGGAACAGATTTCCCTCGAGCGACAGCCCTTGCGGCCTAACCGCTGCTGGTAACGTTGGAGTTGCAGTTGCTGATTCAGACAGCTGTGGCTTAAAAGGCAGCGACCATTTTTAAAAAGGACAACAAAGGATGACCTTGAACTCCTGATGCTCCTGTTTCCACCTCCCAAGGGCTGGGATTACAGGCCTGCACCCAGTGTACACTACACCCTGCTTATAGGGACGTCGTTAAGATGCTGTCTTCGGGCCACCATTGCTGTGATGAAACACCATGGCCAAAAGCAACTTGGGGAGGAAAGGCTTTATTTCACTCACAGTTCCATATAGCAGTTCATCATCAAAAGCAGTGAGGGCGGGAACTCAAGCAGGGCAGGAACCTGGAGGCAGGCGCTGATGCAGAGGCCATGGAGGGAAGGATGCTGGTTACTGGCTTGTTCCCCATGGCTTGCTCAGCCTGCTTTCTTCTAGAACCCAGGACCACCAGTCCAGGGGTGGCCCCACAATGGACTGGGTCCTGCCCCATCCATCACTTATTAAGAAATGCCCTACAGGCTTGCCTGCAGCCAGCCCCATCTTATGGAGGCATTTTCTCAGTGGAGGCTCCCTCCTCTCCCACGGCTCTAACTGGTGTCAAGTTGACATAAAACTAGCCAGCACAAACGTTTCATTAGTTGGATTTCTGTCGCTGTGATAACGATCGTTTTGGGTGTGGTTGCAGAGGTTTGAGCCTCTCGCTAGGTCACTGTGGCAGGAGAGCCAGGAAGCAAAACTGCTTGCCTGGCAACTGCCGGGAAACAAAGACAGGAAAGGACTGAGCCCCCAATACCCCCCCAATGACCTAATTCCCCCCACTAAGGAGCAACTGATCTTCCACAGTGTAGGTTGCCAGTATTTTATGTGCCCTTTTTAGTTACAGGTGTGCAACATGTCACATGATGTATAGCACTTTCATAGAAACTTGGTTGGGGGTCAGATGATCTTGCTCATTTGTGGGCTAATGTAAGCATTCTGGGCACATTTAAGGCAGGCCAGTCACTTCATGCATATTAAATGCAATTCTTATAATATTTCAACCTACAAGGGGTTATTGAGACAGAGCCCCATCGAAAGCCAAGGGGTCTCTGTACTGAACAGCCAATACTGTAGACAGTGTCTAACTCCTGAGACCTTTATAGCAGGGTCAGCTACTATGGTTCCTATTGAATGGACAGGCTTCACTTCCCACCTCATGGCAGACTATGTGTACCTCCTATATTCCAGGCACTAAGAAAGTCATCTGGGGTGCAAAAGAAAATGAGAACAGCCAGGTGTGGTGGCACATGGATGTGTAGGAGGCTGAGGCAGGGGAATGGGAGTTTGAGGCTAGCCTGTCTCAAAAAAAGGACAGGCTGGAGAGATGGTTCAGTGATTAAGAGTGCATATTACTCACCGGGCGGTGGTGGCGCACGCCTTTAATCCCAGCACTCGGGAGGCAGAGCCAGGCGGATCTCTGTGAGTTCGAGGCCAGCCTGGGCTACCAAGTGAGTTCCAGGAAAGGCGCAAAGCTACACAGAGAAACCCTGTCTCGAAAAACCAAAAAAAAAAAAAAAAAAAGAGTGCATATTACTCTTGCAGAGAACCTGAGTTAAGTTCCTAGAACCCAGGGGATCTGACGCCCTCTTCTGGATTCCAGAAGCACATGCACTCACACATGCATACAACCCCACACACATATACACATAATTTTGAAAAAAATGTAGCTTTATTTATTAATTTATTTGTATGACTGTTTTGTCTGCATGATGGGCAACACGTGCCCACAGAAGTCCGAAGGAACATCAGATCCTCTAGAATCATGAATGGTTGTGAGCAGCCATGTGAGCATGATGGGAACTGGACCTGGAACCTCTACAAGAGCAGTGAGTGATCTTAACAGCTGAGCTGTCTCCCAGCCCAAAGAGGAGGATGAGAAAACAGGGAGGAGAGCAGGAGGTGGGGAGAAAAGACATGCGTAGATTCATAGAAATCTAGATGAGTATTGCTTTATAAGAAATGATAGCGCCTACTTCATTGGATTTTTAAAAACTCACATAAGGGATAGAGAGACGGCTTGGCAATTAAGAGCAACTTACTGCTCTTCCAGAGGATCAGAATTCAGTTCCTAGCACCCACATAGACTGTAACTCCAGTTGCAGGGTATCAGACACCCTCTTCTGGCCTCCACAGGAACTGCATGTAGATGCCCACCCGTACATTGAGGCAAAATACCCAGACACATTTCAAAACCAACACGTAACTAAATGCTAAGGACATGGAATCCTAAAATAATAAATTTAGGCTTCCTTAAGTACATCTAGTAAGCTACCAGAGGGGGCTACTGGGAAGAAAAGAAAGTGGCTGTATCTTCCACACTGGAGGACAGAGACCATGAAAAAAGGAAAGAAAAACAACAACACAAACCCAAAGCTTGTACTGGGTGGTTTGTGTGTCAGCTTGACACAAGCTACAGAGTCATCAGAGGAAGGAGCCTCAGCTGAGGAAATGCCTCCATGAGATCAGCTGTAAGGCATTTTCTCAACTAGTGATCAATTCGGGAGGACCCAGCCCATGGTGGGTGGTGCCATCCTTGGGCTGCTGGTCATGGGCCCTATAAGAAGATGGGCTGAGCAAGCCATGGGAAGCAAGGCAGTAAGCAGCTTCCCTCCACAGCCTCTGCATCGGTTCCTGCCCTGTGTGAGTTCCTGTCCTGACTTCCTTCAGTGATGAACAGCAATGCTGAAGTGTGAGCCAAATAAACCCTTTCCTCCTCAACCTGCTTTATGGTCATGGCGTTTCATCTCAGCAATAGAAACCCTAACTAAGACACCACTTTCAACAGACTTTACTATTTTTTAAATTTCTTTTAATTTTGTGTGTGTGTGTGTGTGTGTGTGTGTGTGTGTGTGTGTGTTGCCTACATGTATGTCTGTATACCACCTGCGTGCCTGGTGACCATGGAGGTCAAAAGAGGGCCTAGGATCCTCTGGAACAGAAGTTACAGATGGTTGTGAGCCAGGGTAACCATGTGAGTGCTGGGATTTGAACCCGGTTCTCTGGAAGAGCGAATGTGCTCTTCATCACTAAGCCCTCTCTCTAGCCCCAAACCACTGTTTTAAAAGAACAAAAACAGAAATGGCATCTTACTGTGCTTTTCTTTTTCTTTTCTTTTCTTTTTTTCTTTTCTTTTCTTACATATGTGAAAGTTAGAGAAGAGCTTACTGGAGTCAGCTCTCTCCATCCACCTTGTGGGTCCTGGGAATTGAACTCAAGTCTTCTGGCTTGTCTCTAAGCCCCATCCCTGCTGACCCGTCCGCCTCGCCCTGGTTCATCCAGAAACTGCGTACACTTGTGAGTCGTTCATGGACTCCTTCCTGCTCATGTGTTTTGCTCATATTTCTTTCCAGTTTAGGTTTCTCGCCTCTTCCGGATCTGTGCGGTTCTCTTTTACAAAACTTTTATTCTGGGGCTGGTGAGCTGGCTCAGCGGTTAGGAGCACTTGTTGAGCTTGATGTGGTGCCATAGGGCTTTAATCCCAGCGCTCAGGAGGGAGAGGCAAGCAGATCTCTGTGAGTTCAAGGCCTGCCTGGTCTCTGTAGTGAGTTCCGGGACAGCCAGGGCTGCATGAGGAAACCCTGTCTGGAAACAAGAAAAAGTGCACTGGTGGTTACAGAGGAATAATAAAGCTGTGACTGCTCCTTCTCCTCCTCCACCTCCCTTTCTTCCCTTCTCTCCAGAGGCCAACAGTCACTGTGTTTATTTCCTCAATTGCCATTTATTTCTGTATTTTGTTTGTTTGTTTTTGTTTGTTTGTTTGTTTGTTTTTTCTAGACAGGGTTTCTCTGTGTAGCTTTGCACCTTTCCTGGAACTCACTTTGGAGACCAAGCTGGCCTCGAACTCACAGAGATCCACCTGCCTCTGCCTCCCGAGTGCTGGGATTAAAGGCGTGCACCACCAGTGCCCGGCTCTGTATTTAAAAATATTCAGTCTGCCATCACTTGGTGCTAGACCTTATTTATTATACATTCCCTATTCACCAACTCCCCGTGGATGAAAGAACATTAGACCTTTCAGTCCACCCTGCCTCTTGCCCCCTTACCTCTAAACACAGCTCAGTGTTTGCCAGGCCCATCTCAATGTTTCCACTATCGTACTCACACACACACAGGTCATAGCTAAGTGGATTTGTTTTGTCTTGAGATGAGGTCTCGGTGTGTAACTATGTAGTCCAAATTGCCCTTACACTTCCTCTTCATCATTTGTGTATTGTCCGTGTCTGTGTGTGCGGGTGTGCATGCCATGGTGTAAATCTGGAGGTCAGAGGACAACTTGAAGGAGTTGGGTTCTCTCTTCCCACCACGTGGCTTCTGGGGATCCAACTCCAACATGTCAGCAATTGTCCTTATCCACTGAGCCATCAAATTTCTGGCTCAGTCTCCCAAAACCACACCAAGTCACTCAGGCTACGTTGCCTGTTTTGTTTTGTTGAGACAGGGTCTCGCTCTGTAGGCCTGGTGCTCCTGGGACTTGTTGTGTAGACCAGGCTCACTTCGATTTCACAGATATCTGCCTGCTTCTGCCTCCGTAGAGCTCCCACTGTGCTCTGCCTACGTTTCTTTTTTAACGGAACGTTTTGTGTTTATCTCTTTCTTCACTGTTTGCTTCGTTTTTACAGTCTCTAGCCAGGCCGCCCCCAATGTTTCAGTCCCTCTATAGAATGCCTCCTAGCATAGGATAAGCATCCATCCCATTGTTCTTCTACCAAAACAGTCCAGGTGGATTTCCTGTCTGCTCTCCTGCACCCATCTGAAGTAGCTAGATTTTCTTTCTATTTTGTGGGGGCTGGGGGGGCAGCCTTTACTTTGTTTGTTTGTTTGTTTGTTTGTTTTGAGACAGGATCTCAGTAGAGAAGGCTGGCCTCAAGCTTTGCACCCTCCTGCCTCCATTTCCTAAGGGCTGCGATTACAGGCATGTGCCACTATGCTTGGCAAACTGGTCAATAGCCCTCTGTGACTCACTGTCATTTCTGAGAAAGGATCTGTGCTGCTCTTGGTTGGTTTGTTGGCTCACCTTTTTTATTTTGCAATGTTTAAATATATTCTTAAGTTTTGTATTCACTTGGTTTAGAGTTTGAGCCTGGATTGAGTGAGCTCTTGGATTAAAAAGCATCCTGGGGTTGGAGTGAGAGAGAGTCCTGTTAGTAAAGTACTTACTGGGCAAGCATGAGGCCCTGAGTTCTGATCCCCAGCACCTGCACTGAGAAGCCTGGAATCCCAGTGACAAGATCTCTAGAACTGCTAGCCAGCCAGTCCAGCTGAACTGATGAGAAAAAAAAAATGGTCCGGGCAGGGTGGCACCATTTAAACTCAGTACTTGGGAGCAGAGGCAGGCAGATCTCTGTAATTTCAAGGCCAGCCTGGTCTACATGGTGAGACTCTGTCAAAAAAAAAAAAAAAAAGACAAAAGAAAAACAAAAGGTAGGAATGATTAAAGAAGATGCCTGTGCCCGGCAGCGGTGGCGCACGCCTTTAATCCCAGCACTTGGGAGGCAGAGGCAGGCGGATCTCTCTGAGTTTGAGGCCAGCCTGGTCTACAGAGAGAGTTCCAGGACAGGCACCAAAGCTACACAGAGAAACCCTGTTTTGAAAAAACTAAAAAAAAAAAAAAAAAAAGCCTGATATTAATGTATGGTCTTCACATGCACACACATGTGCAAACATACCTATACATACATACAGATATACACACACAAAATAATAAAATAAAATGTAAAAGCATCATACATGAGGCTCTGAGTCACACCTCAGAAAAGAAAGTATCATCATCTAAAACTGGGTCAGCACATCTCTATCACTTTCAATGTTGTCTTCCAAACAGTAATGTCAGGCTGGGGTGTAACTCAGTCCACAGAGTGCTCGCCTGCTCTCACAAAGCCCTGGGTCTGGTCCCCAGCACCACAAGACAAAAACAGACGTGGGGATTAGTGCCTGTAATCACAGCGTGTGAGAGGTAGAGACAGGAGGGTCAGGAGTACAAGACCATTATTGGCTACATAATGAGTTTAAGGCCAGCCTGGGCTAAATGAGAAAGCTGTGTCTTATAAATAAATAGCAAGGTAGATGTCATGGTGTGTGTGCGCCTATGATCTAGTAATTGAGAGGCTAAGACAAGGGTATTGCTGTGAGTTCAAGGATAGCCTGAGCTAGAGAGTGAGACCCTGATTAGAACAAAAAACAAGCAAACAAACAAAAAATAAAAAGGAAGGAAAACCAACAACAAACCAAAATCAAACAAAATTAAACACCATCCTCTTGTGACTTAATAAAACAGTATTTATTTTTGGAACTGCTAATTACAATTTCATTGAGGTTTTCCTCTGCTCAGTCGTCTTGACCTTGGCATTTTCTGCTTCCAAGATTAAAATTAGACGTTAAGTCCACGTACCTCACAGTTACGTAGCGTCAGGTGACTGCAGCAGCGACGCGTGCAATGGCCCTCAGACGTTAGTGACCCTTTGTAAAAACCTGCATGTCCCCACCACAGGAGCTGACGTCCCCAGGGTTCAGCTAGGCTCCTCCCACCCTCCGGCTTCGCTGAGTAGAGCCAGCCAGTGCTTGCCTTGCCCGCTGGAAGGGTGGGCAGCAGAAATCGAGTCACTTGTAGTTATAACTCCTGTCGGACTCAGGTCCCCTTTCTGCTTCAGGCCTCAGTTTCTTCCTTTCCTTCTTTTTGTTTGATTGATTGATTGATTGATTTCTGAGACAAGGTTTCTCTATATAACAGTCTTGACTGCCCTGGAACTTGCTCTGTAGACCAGGCTGGCCTCGAACTCACAGAGATCCACCTGCCTCTGCCTCTGAGTGCTGGGATTAAAGGTATGCGCCACCACCGCTGATTTTATTTTATTTTTTGACAAGGTCTCCCTGTGTAGCCCAGGCTGGCCTTGACCTTTTGTAGAGCTCCTTACCCCTGCCTCCCAAGTGCTAGTGTTCAAGGCGTGTGCCTGGCTAAAGAATATCTCCCTAGCCTCTCCCCCACCCCAACCCTGTGTCCTGTGGCCTCATTGTTGGGTGACTGGGAAAGTCTGTGGAAGCCAGCTAGCCCTCTCAGTGCCGAAGAAAGGCCTCTGACGGTCCTCCTGGTGTGGCCTAGTAGAGGTGGTGGTAGAGTGCATTGGAATGAGAATCTAGTACATTGATTGAGGAAGACTTGTGATATCAACGTCTGGCCTTCACATGCAGCCACACACATGTGCAAACATACCAATACATACATCATTCCAGTAGACAACCCTGGTAGTAGGGTGTGTTCCCGCCTGAGGTCTGGATGGAAGGTCTACAATGTGCTGTGTGGTGCTTAGCTCCAGTCCTCAACTTGCCTGACGACGTAATGCCGAGTTTGGCCTGGCCGTTCTTGACCCTGTCTGTCCATTAGAATTACCTGCTGGTACTAGGGTCTACCTCTGGAGGTTCTGAGCCAGCAGGCCTGAGGGGCCCACACAACTTGTCTTAAAATGCTCCTCTGTCAGGGATTTGTGGTTGGTATGGAAAATGAATAAAAAATTTCTTAATAAAAAAAAAATGCTTCTTGGGCTAGAGAGATGGCTCAGTGGTTACGAGTACTGACTGTTCTTCCTAGAGGTCCTGAGTTCAATTCCCAGCAACCACATGGTGGCTCACAACCACTTGTAATGAGATCTGGCACTCCCTTCTGGCCTGCAGACAGAACACTGTATACATTAATAAGTAAATTAATTAATCGAAAAAATACTTCTCTGTCTCTGTCTCTGTCTCTCTCTCTATCTCTCTCTCTTTCTCCCTCTGTCTCCCTCCCCGCCCCCTCTCTCTAACAGGGTCTTTTGTATCCCAGGCTAGCCTCAGACTCATTATGTACCAGAGGATGATCTTGAACTCTTGGTCCTCCTGCCTCTGCCTCCTGGGTGTTGAGATTGCCGGTATGAACACCACTCCTAGTCTGTTCTGTGCTGGCAATGGAACCCAGGGCTTTGTGCATGCAAGAAAAGCATACCGCTTACAGAGCTACATTCTCACCCACCCCCTTAAAATGTGTCCTGAATGATTCTCACATGTAGCCTAGACCAAACCACATGCTAGGTGATCTGGAAGCCCCCTGTCAATGCTAGGAATAGGCGATAGCCTGCTGGGCTTTGCTAGGCCATGGGCACAGATGGTGGCACCAGCTGGGCTGTGCCACTGTGGCAGTTCTAGGCTCCCATCTCCAGCAGGACCCTCTCCCCAGCCAGCCCAGGGACCCGACTGGCAGAAACAAGAATGACTCGGACTAGAGGGTCAAGGCTGTGCATCTGGCAGGGGGCCGCAGCACCGCTCCACGCAGCCTTCTGAGACACTCGGTGGGGGCATGGATGTCTAGGGGGGCAGCTTTGCGCAGAGACATTTGCCAACCTTAGGGGAATGAGGACTTCTACTTGGGAAGAGCTGCATTTTCAAAAGTATGTTTTGGATTTTGTTTTTTTGCTCTCTCTCTGTGTGTGTGTGTGTGTGTGTGAAGGTTTAAAGTCCTTTAAAAAATAATCCCTGGCTGTTATAAAAACATGCAAAAGTACAGAGCAGGATAAGAAAAGGACAACAGAGAAGCACAAGCTGTTTAGCATGCTGCAGTAATCCCTGTTGACACTGGAATGCCGTCATGCATGGCTGATGCGGTGCATTCTGAGAAGGACGTGGTTAGCAGATCTGATCTCTGTGCAAACATCATGGAGTGCCTTTGTACAAAGATGGTTACGACATCTGCCACAAGGCAATGGTCTTATGGGACCACAGTCATACATACAGTCCACCGGGAATTGAAATGCCACTCTGTGGCCGATAACCGTTTTCAGACGTGCATGTCCTGATCCTGGCAGCTGTCAAGAGCTTGTTTCTGGGCAGATGAAAGCTGAATCCTGTATTTCTCACTTCTTGGCATCCTCACAGAACACAGGGAGGTGAAGAGACTGACAGGAGCCCTGCCCATGGTCTCATGTTGAAGTCCTACCCTAAGTCTGTCTGGCTCTGATGTTGAACAACCAGCCACAAGAGTGGATACAACCCCTGTCTCAGTTAGACTTTCTATTGCTGCAACAAAACCCCATGGCCAATAAGCATGTTGGGGAGGAAAGGGTTTATTTGGCTTACAATTCAGTGTTGCTCATCACTGGAGGACGTCAGGACAGGAGCTCAAACAGGGCAGGATCCTGGAAGCAGGAGCTGTTGCAGAGGCCATGGAGGGGTGCTGCTTACTGCCTTGCTTCCCCTGGCTTGCTCAACCTGCTTTTTTATAGAACCCTAGACCAGCAGCCCAGAGATGGCACCACCCACCATGGGCTGGGCCCTTCCCCCTTGATCACTTGGATCTCAAGGAGGCATTTCCTCAACTGAGCTTTCTCCCTCTCTGATGACTCTAGCTTGTGTCAAGTTGACAAAACCAGCCAATACAACCCCCCCCATGATAGGAATTGGCCCCAGAGAGAGTTCTTGGTCTTATTTCATGAAACCTCTCTCTCTCTCTCCCATCTATATGTGTGTGTGTGTGTGTGTGTGTGTGTGTGTGTGTGTATTATTTTATGTGTATGAGTGTTTTGCTTGCATATATGTATGTGTACCATGTGTGTGCATGGTACCCAAGGAGGTTAAAAGAGGGCATCAGATCCCCTGGGACTCCAGTTACAAACAGTTGTGAGCCACCAGGTGGGTGCTGGGGATTGAACCTGGGTCCTCTGCAAGAGCAGCAAGTGCTCTTAACCACTGAGCCACTTCTCCAGCCCCATGAAACATGTCTTGACCTTTCCCAGAACACATTAAAGTGGACTCACCAGCAGCAAAGCAGGAAGGAAACATTTCTTTTACATATGACATTTTAGAAACAATGATTTATTCACCGGTCTCTTCGCTACATATTTATGCACCCATGCATACATGCCACAGCCTGTATGGGAAGCCAGGAGCCAACCTTAGAGAGTCGGTTCTCTCCTTACACCAGGGGGCACCCAGGGATCATACTCAGGTCACAGACGACAGCAACTGCCTGTACCTGCTGAACCGTCTCACCGGCCTGCTTGTGACATTTTAAGATAAAATGCTAATGGGCAGCACAAGCCTACAATTTCAGCATTCAGGAAAGGCAGGAGGATTTGTGAGTTGGAGATCAGTCTGGGATATACAGTGAAACATTGTCTCAATCATTCAATGAATCAATGTCAAAATATCTACTTACATACAGGGAATTTTTGAATGTTCAAATGCCTGGATTCAGTAATTGTTTTATTTTTTTGAGACAGGGTCTTAAGTATCTCAGGTTGGTCTCAAACCTCAAATTCACCTCTTAGCTGAGGATGACCTTGAACTTTTGATCCTGCTGCTTCTATCTCCTGAACACTGGGATTCTGGGCAGGCCCCATCACACCCAGTTTACATGGTGCTAGGGTTGGAACCTAGGGTGCTCTGTGTGTTCAACTACTCCACCAACAGAGCTACATTCAAGGCCCTCAGTGATCCCATTTTAGGGAGCCTGTCCTGAGGACATAGGAATGTAGTAGGTTTATTCATAAATATTCATTGTGACACTATTCTGAAGCATGACAGTCACCGTGAAAAACAACTTGTATGTAGTGTTCGACTTCAGAAACTTGGTCAGATAAATATGTTACAGTATGTTTAATGGTACACAAAAATATCTAATATATATACCTACATAGCAAGGTAAAAGGCAGGTGTGAACTCATTTGGTAAAGTTTGCGAAGTAAATCCATATAAAGAAACAAGTTGGCCAGGCAGTGGTGGTGCATGCCTTTAATCCCAGCACTCGGGAGGCGGAGGCAGGCAGATCTCTGAGTTTGAGGCCAGCCTGGTCTACAGAGCGAGTTCTAGGACAGCCAGGGCTACACAGAGAAACCCTGTCTTGAAAAAAAAACACACACACACCCCAACACACACCAACAAGCCTCACCCTGGGTTTGATCCTCAGCAGCAGCAGAGACAGAATGGAACAGTACAACATGTTTTCTTATTACCTAACAGCAAGAGCAGGGGAGACCTGAGTGTGTCTAGAATGGAGTGTATGTTTGGAAGGGCCTGAGTTCCCTCAGGGACTTGCTGTAGAGACAAATGAGCTATGCAAGTTATAAGAGAGGCCTGTGTGAGGACCAGAAGGGACCTGTCTAAGTATTCAGGCTCTGAGTCAGGGTGAAAAACCAGCTTCAGAGAAGTGCTTAAGATTCACAGTGCCAGGTCTAGAGGGTGCATGGCACTTCTCCCAGGGGTGACGGTGAGGTGTGGCTCCCTTGTGAGAACCACAGACCTCTGTCTGCTTAACAGCAATTAGTGACAATCCTGAGCTATGCTGGGGAGGTAGGGAACAGGGAGTGGAGGAAGAGCAGCCCAGACCAAGGGCTACAGCCTAGAGCAGGCCAGTGATGCCAGTTCTTACCTGTAGTGCTTAAGACCGCCCAGATGCTTTACAGTTTAGTCTATTTCTGTTGTTTTAAGTATTGTTCATCCTGAATATGTACTAGTTTTTAAAATTCTGCTTTTTGTTTTTTGTTAGTTTGTTTTTTGAGACAGGATTTCTCTGTGTAGCCCTGGCTGTCCTAGAACTCGCTCTGTAGACCAGGCTAGCCTCAAACTCAGAGATCTGCCTGGCTCTGCCTCCTGAGTGCTGGGATTAAAGGTGTGCACTACTACCACCCGACTACTTTTTAAAATCCTTAAGATATAAATCAATATTGGGCCGGCCAGTGGTGGCGCACACCTGTAATCCCAGCACTCGGGAGGCAATCAGGTAGATCTCTGTGAGTTCGAGGCCAGCCTGGTCTAAAGAGCGAGATCCAAGACAGGCATCATAACTACACAGAGAAACCCTGTCTCAAAAAACAACAACAACAAAATAATATTGGGCATGGTGGTGGACCCTTGTAATTCCAGCCCTCAGGAGGTGGAGGAAGGAGGACCAGAAGTTTAAAGTCATCTTCAGCTTTTTAGTTTATAGAAAGCTGGAGACCAGCCTAGGCTACATGAGACCCTGTATCAAAAAGGCAAAAGGATCCAGCTGAGAGTGCAGCTCAGTTGACAGAGCATCTGTCCAGGGTACATGAAGCTCTGGGTTCCATCTCCTGCAATGCATGAGACCCTGTCATCCCAGGGAGGCGGGAGCAGGAGGGTCAGAAGTTCAGGGTCAGCCTTGGTTCCATAGACTATGGCGGCAGGCTGGGATACATGAGACCCCATCTAAAAAAGTAAAGAGATTTTAAAAATGAGTCCCGCTTGGGCTTTAGCTCCGTGGGGAAGCATTTGCCCAGCATGTGCAGGCCCTGGGTTAGGTCCTCTGAACCACATGCAAAGCAAACTTTAGAAGATCTTACACATGTAGAAAGCAGGAGGAATTCCACGTGCCTGCCTCTGTGGAGTCATTCAAAGGCATGTTGCTAATCATACAGCCGTAAGAGTCAGCCAGCTTCCCAACGGCATGGAGGTGGTTTGAGAACTTTGGTTGTCCCGAGAAGTGGGGCCATGAATTACCTCGAGAAAAAGCCACTTTTACTACAGATTTTATTGTTCTTTAATTGATTGGTTTGGGTACTTTGAGACAAGGTCTCACTCTCTAGCCCAGGCTGGTCTGGAATTTGTGACAATTCTCCTGCCTCAACCTCCCAAATGCTCAGAGTACTGATATGAGTCATCGTACCTGGCTCACTTTTAGGTTTCAGTGGAGAAAAAGGCATAAATTACATATCACTTCTCCTTATATACAGCACTGGGGTCCAATGCAGGCCTCTGCCTGAGGTATATTTACATATCACATCTCCTTATATACAGTGCTGGGGTCCAATGCAGGCCTCTGCCTGAGGTATATTTACATATCACATCTCCTTATATACAGTGCTGGGGTCCAAGGCAGGCCTTGTGCCTGAGATACATCTTCAGCATTTTGTTTCTTTTTTCTTTTTAAAAATGTGTTCGTTACATTTTATTCACCTATCTACTTGTGTATGTGTATGGGCACGTGCATGCTACGGTGCCTATGGATGTCAGAGGATAAATTGCTGGAGTTGGTTCTCTCCTTCCACCATGTAGATTTCAGGAATTGAACTCAAGGTGTTAAAACTTGGCAGCAAGCACCTTTACCCATGAACCCATCTTGCTGCCCCCTTTTTATTTTTAAATTATAGTGATTTATTTATTCGTATGAGTGCATGGGCATGTGTGCTACAGCAGGATGTGGAAGCCAGAGTACCATGTGGGAGTCGGTGCTCTTCTTTCACCTTGTGAGTCCTGGGATTGAACTCAGGTTGTCAGGCTTGGCAGCAAGCACCTGTATCCACTGAGTGACCCCCCGACACGCACATCTTTTATTTTACTTTATTCCTACTTTTATTTATTTGTTTCGGTTTCTCAAAACAGCATTTCTTCTGTGTAGCCCCGTTGTCCTGGAACTCTCTCTGTACACTAGTCTATCCTCAAATACTCACAGAAATCCACCTGCCTCTGCCTCCTGAGTGTTGAGGTTAAAGGTGTGTGCCACCACCACCCAGTAGTCTTTTAATAAGACTTTAATCTTACAATATAAAATAATCAAGTAAAGTGTTCTGTTTCTTTGTGTAGAAAGGCTTGCTTGGAACTGGCTATGTAGACCAGTCTGGCCTTGAGAACTTGCAGCAAGCCTCCTGTCTCTGTCGCCTAGTGCTGGGATCACTCACAAGTGTATTGGGAGTGACCACAGCTGGCTGGATTTTTATTTTGTTGAGGGAGTAAGGATTTCCTTGCCTAAAGCGCTGGCTTGTGTTCATCCTCTTGGTGCATCACTGAGGGGAAGGAGTGCTGATGAAGCCACAGACAACAGGCAAGCGGCCGTCTGCACCGAAAGCAGCTGACATCTGCTGAGTGCGTCTGTCTTAGTGTCACATGAGACACCGTGAGCCGAGTAGCAGAGACGGCTCAGTGGTCAAGAGCACTGGTTGCTCTTGCAGAGGACCTGAGTTCAATTCCCAGCACCCACACGGTGACTCACAACCACCTGCAACTCCAGTTCCAGCCAACACTTTCTGGCTCACGTGGGCACATTTTATATATATGCAGGCAAACCACTCATACACATAAAATAAAGGATACCATGAGCCATAAGTATAGTGTTCATTCATAAGTATAGTGTCCATTCAGGAGCTCTCCGAGACCTAAAAGTCGATTTAGGGGTTTCTGTGGAAGGGCTGGGGAGATGGCTCAGTGGGTAAGAACATTTCCTCTGCAAGCCTGAGGTCCTGGAGCTTGAATCTCCATAGGTTACATATCATAAAACGTCAGGCTTGGCTTTGTAACCGCAGCATTGGGAGGTGCAAGGAGATGAATCTGGAGAGTTGACTGAACCAGCACTGTCTCAAGTTAACAAGGCCGAGAGTGATAGCAGACATCCTGTTCCGGCCTGCTTGTGCACACTCACACACTCATGTGCATGCACCACTCATACTACACACACACACACACACACACACACACACACACACACACACACACCTCTGTGGAGTATAGATACAGGAAACAAACTGTTAGTTATGCTTTCATTGTTTCTTTGTGCAGATAAGGTGTACATACATTTTGGTTTTGTTTTTGTTTTTCGAGACAGGTTTCTCTGTGTAATGATCCTGGCTGTCCTGGAACTCACAGAGATTCCCCTGCCTCTGCCTCCCAAGTGCTGGGATTAAAGGTTCACACCACCACCTCTTGGTTTACACCTTTTTTTTTTTTTTAAACAATGGGCCAAAGGGCCCTTGTTCAGTCCCATGCGTTTCCTCTATTTAGCGATATATCCTGCAATGACTTCTTGCCACCAGCTATATATAACACACCAGTTCCTAAGCAGCTTTTGGGTGGTTTGTAATCTTTTGTTGTCGCAAGAAGTGTGGCCATGAATTGCCTGGATTGTGTGCCATTTGTTGGCTCTGCCAGTGACTCATGGGGATGGATTCCTAGAAGCAACATTGCTAAGTCGAAGGGTAAAGGCAGGTTCAATTCTGATGGCTAGTGCCAATTTCCCTCCAAAGAGATGATGTCATTTTGCACTCCAAGAACAATGTATATGAGAGCCTGAGTCCTCACAGCGCCTGGTGTCAACGTTTTGGAATTTTGCCAATCTGATAGTGGGATAAAATGTTATCTCTGTGTGATTTTAATTTGTACATCTTCTATTATGTCAAGAGTCAAGCATCTTTTCCATTTATCACCCACTATCTACATTCAGATCATCCGTTTATATAAACATGAGGACCTGGGGCTGGGGAGATGGCTCAGTGGGTGAAATGCTTGGGCAAGAGCATGAGGACCTGAGTTTGGATCCTCAAGGGAGGAGACAGGCCGCTCCCCGGAGCTTGCTAGTTGTAGCTTGCTACAGCAGTCTGCTGTCTTGGAAACTAAGGCTGCAGCTCAATGGGACAGCACTTGCCTACATGCATGAGGTCTTAGGATTGCATACACATACACTGTATGTGTGTGTGTGTGTGTGTGTGTGTGTGTGTGTGTGTGTGTGTACTTAAGGAGCTAGAAAGATGGCTTGGCAGTTAAGAGCACTTGCTACTCTTGTAGAAGACTGGGTTTGGTTCCCAGCACCCAGATGGTGCCTCACAACTGTCTGTAACTCCAGTTCCAGGGGATTCAATACTTCCCTTTGGCTTTTGAGGGCAGTGATTGCATGTACAGGGTACACACACACACACACACACACACACACACTACAATAAGCAAAATACACATAAAATAAATAATAAATCTTTTTTAAAAGACAAGAAACAATCCTAGATTTCAATGTAACTCAGTTGGTGGAGTGCTTGCCTAGCATATTTGAAGCCCTGGGCTCAGTTTCTAACACCTCAAAGATAAATCATCATCATCATCAACAACAACAACAAACAAGCAAGGTAGTAGGTGGGGGCAGGGGAATCAGAAGTCCAATGTCATTCTCTGCTACATATGGAGACCAAGACCAGCCTAGGTTATAATAGGGTTGAGAGAGAGAGGCGGGGGGAGAGAGGGAGAGAGAGATTGTGGCATATTATATTCTTGGCCCACAAAAGAGGTGCAGCCAACATCAGACTACATGACATCAACTGAGCATGTACTCAGAGCTGCTCAGTGCAAAATGGATCCTGGCAGAGCTACCTAAAGTTTCGTGGGCCCAGTAGCAGGTCATTATAAAGTTTAGTAGTGAGCCGGGCGGTGGTGGCGCACGCCTTTAATCCCAGCACTCGGGAGGCAGAGCCAGGCGGATCTCTGTGAGTTCGAGGCCAGCCTGGGCTACCAAGTGAGTTCCAGGAGAGGCGCAAAGCTACACAGAAAAACCCTGTCTCGAAAAACCAAAAAAAACAAACAAACAAAAAAAAAGTTTAGTAGTGAGCCAGGCATGATTCTGCACAGACAGAAGGACGTTAGAGTAGATTGCTAGCCCAGGCTACATAACAAAACCCTGTCTCAAAAGAAAACAAACAGCGGACAGAAGGGGGGGGGTGATAAGGAATCCCCAATGGTTAGAGCTGTGGACAGTACATCTTCGTTATTTTTGTTGTATAAAAAAAAGGAAGAGGTGAAAAGTGAAAATATGCACAGACTAGGCAGATCTCTGTGGTTTTTTTTTTTTTTTTTTTTTTTTTTTGGTTTTTCGAGACAGGGTTTCTCTGTGTAGCTTTGCGCCTTTCCTGGAACTCACTTGGTAGCCCAGGCTGGCCTCGAACTTACAGAGATCCGCCTGGCTCTGCCTCCCGAGTGCTGGGATTAAAGGCGTGCGCCACCAACGCCCGGCTTCAGATCTCTGTGGTTTTGAGGCTAGCCTGGTGTACAGATGGAGTTCCAGGACAGCCAGGGCTACACAGAGAAACTCCATCTCAAAAAAAGAAAAAAAAATGTGTGTGTGTGTGTGTGTACACATGCACACACAGGAATAAAGGCAGCAGCAAACAGCTTAACTGGCTAAAGATGTAAAAGGAAGAACCAAAGGTCAGAGGCAGCATTGGAAAGGAGCACACTGACATCCGCAAACTTTCTCTGTACACAGAGTGTGGGAGCAAACCTTTCCAGTCACAGGTCACAGGCGTTCTCTTGCAGCTCCGCTGCCACACAGAATCCTTCACAGTCAGTGCAAAAATAAATAGGCACGACTTGTGTTCTGATTCGCCTTCTGTTTCTGTGATCAACACCGTGACCAAAAGCAACTTGGGGAGGGAAGGGTTTATTTCTGCTTCCAGCTTCCAGTCCATCATGAAGGGAAGTCAGGACAGGAACTCAGAGCAGGAACCTGGAGGCAGGAACTGAAGAGAGGCCAGGGAGGAACTCCGCTTAATGTTTGCTCCCCATGGCTTCTTCAGTCTACTTTCTTATCCACCCAGGACCACCTGCCCAGGGGTGGCACCACCCTCAGTGGGCTGGGCCTTTCCACATCATCAATCAAGAAAATACGGCTTTGCCTAGAGGCCAGTCTGATGGTGACATTTTCTCGGTAGAGGCTCCCCCTCCCTAGAAGGCCCTGGCTAGTGTCATGCTGACTAGCACAGCTTGTTTCCACAAAATGTTGTCTACAAATAGGCACTGAGTGGATTTGGCCTGTGAACTCTAGTGTATCAGCCTCTGGGATAAATGGACTGAAGAAATGGGCGAGAGAGTGGACGTCTTTGCCGTATACTTCATTGACCACGTGAGCGTATCTATGCCCTGAGTGACTGGAAGATTTAGGCTTTGGCTCAGTGGGTACTTGCTGTACATGTGTGAGGACCTGAGTTTGAGCCCCCAGAGTCCACGTAAAAGCTGGACACTTTGTCTCAGTACCTAATCCCAACACTCTTGTAGTAAGATGGAGGGGGGAACAGGAGTCCTCTGAAGCTCTTGGGCCAGCTAGCCCGGTAGAGGAAGTAGAGAAATCAGCTGGTGGGCCGATAGGATGGCTCAGTGGGTAGGGACACCTGCCGTCAAGCCTGATAACCCCGTTCAGTCCCCAGGATCCACAAGGTGGAAGGAGAGAAGCGACTCCAACCAGTTGTCTTCTGACCTTCACAAACACGCTGTGGTGGTTTGAATGTGTTTGGCCCCCATAAGCTCATAGCCAGTAGCAGCACTATTAGGAGGTGTGGCCTTGTTGGAGGAAGTGTGGTCTTGTTGGAGGAGGCTGGAGGACACGCCACCTTTAATCTAGACCTTGAGGCTGGAGGGCGCACCTTTAATCTGGGCCACACCTTCTGTTGGAAGTGTGTCACTGAGGGGGTGGGCTGTGAGGTCTTGTTCTCAAGCTTCACTCAATGTGACAGTCAGTTGACTTCCTGTTGTCTGCAGGATGTGGGACACTAGGTTACTTCTCCAGCACCGTGTCTGCCTGTACGCCGCCATGCTCCTTGCCATGATGGATTGAACCTCTGAACTGTATGTGAGCCACCGCAATTAAATGTTTCCTTTATAAGAGTTGCTGTGGTCGTGGTGTCTCTTCACAGCAATAGAAACTCTGACTAAGACACATGCTGTGGCACAGGAGCAGCCACACACAAGCACACATGCACAAAAAACAATAAACAATGTAATAATTTTTGTCAGGTGGTGGTAGTGGCACATGCCTTTGATCTCAGCACAAGGAAGGCAGAGGCAGGCAGGTCTCTGTGAGTTCAAGGCCAGCCTGGTCTACAGAGTGTGTTCTAAGACAGCCAGGGCTGTTACACAGAGAAACCCTGTCTCGGAAAAAAAAAAAAAAAAAAAAGGAATAATTTTTAAAAGTGAGCTCAAAGCCAGGTGGTGGTGGTGGCGGCGGCGGCGGCGGCGGCGGCGGCGGCGGCGGCGGCGGCGGCGCACACCTTTAATCCCAGCACTTGGGAGGCAGAGCCAGGTGGATCTCTGTGAGTTCGAGGCCAGCCTGGGCTACAGAGTGAGATCCAGAACAGGCACCAAAACCACACAGAGAAACGTCTCGAAAACAAACAAACAAACAAACAAACAAAAAAGCAAGCTCTTCGTCACCAAGGCTGGCATAACTGCTGCTGTTGGCCAAGTTGCCTGCAACAGAGACTAGAATACCGAGTGCCCAGTTCGGTACCTAACCAGTCACTTGGTACAAGATGATTAGCAGGCCCCTGTCATCAGAGTGGAAGAAGTAATTCTTCATCCTCACTGGACATAACCCAATTTCTAAATATATTCTAATCTTTTTAACCTACCAAATGTTGGTCAGTGCACAAGGCCTGCGGAGTGATCTACCAATATGTACACTGTCTCTAACCAAGAAACCCAACTTTTCACAAGAGAATGTGATAATGGCTAGGTGACAATGGGGTCCATTACTCTGCTTTTCTTTCTTTTTTTTTGGGGGGGGTTGTTTGTTTTGAGTCTGGGTCTCTATGTAGCCTTGGCTGTCCTGGCTATATAAACCAGGCTAGTCTTGAACTCACAGAGATCCTCCTACCTCTTCCTTCTGAGTGTTAGGATTCAAGGCCTGTGCCACTACACCCTGCTGGGATCTATTACTCTTAATTTATTAGAATTCAAGGTCATATTCTGCTAAACAGGGAGTTCGTGGCCAACCTGAGTTACGTGAGACCTTGTCGCAAAATAAGATGCAGGAGTAAAATATATTGTGTAGAGCAGAATGCACTTTAGTGGGTGAAGAGAGTCAGGAGGGAAAGGAGAAATGAGGCAAGGGTACCAAGAAATGGAACTGGTAAATTAACACCAGAATTGGGTCGTCCTTTGAACGCTCTAGAAAAACTCTTTTTACCAGTTGGTGTGTGCATGTGTGTCTGCAGGACGGGTCCCATTTTCAAAATGCTGGAGCAATTTTTAAATTTTGATGTGAGCAAAGTGCTGAGGAGTCATCTGCTCCTTCAAAATTAGACAGGAAAAATTAATCATGTCTAATTTTGCAAAGAACAGTAACACAAATGAGTAGGGAAGTCAGAAAGCCCAGAGCCCACTCAGGAAGGAAAGCTCAATTGTTGGGAGGAAATAGTAAATAATAAGCCATTTTCTCTCTCGTTCTTTTTACGTTTTTATTTCATATTTTGTGTATCAATGTTTGGCCTGCACAGAGGCCAGGAGGAGGTGCCAGATCCCCTGGGACTGGAGTTTGAGAGGGTTATGAGCCACCATGTGGATGTGGGAAGAAAACCAGGGTCCTCCGGAAAAGCAGCCAGTGCTCTTAACCACTGAGCCACCTCTCCAGCCCCCAGTGCCATTTGATGACCTGTCATTCCCCAGTAGGACCAGATGCCCTTTACAGCAGCCTCGTTTGTATAATGAGGACCACAGAGGACATTTATGACTCTTGTCTTCTTAAAGATGAAGAAACTCATTCCAGATGCTAAGCTGATTTTTTTTCAGAACCAGAGGCGAGCTTGAATCTTCACGACTTTCAGCTGACCTTGCACAGAATAGGAAAGGCGGCGGATTGCTCAACTTGATTTTTAAAACGTAAAGAGTACTTAGCACTCATCTATTGGATGATTCGGCACAGCTTTTATGGATGGGAAAAACCCTTTAACTCACAGAATAAGCAGGCTGTGTGCTCTTGTTCCAATCTTCAGCCAACCATAAAATTATTTAATTTGATATTTGGAAAAAGATGAAAGGACATAACTGGAAATATTCGTTGTGACCACAGTAGGTGTGTGGTGAGCAGATGAGGACTCCTACCATACACTGCACTCTGCCTCAACCTGGCACCACATTCGGAAAAGTTTGGTGATATCTAGAAACAGTCCTTCAGAGTTACCCCTCAAGACGCAATTAGGGGCTGGAGATGGTCAGGTTGGTAAAGTGCTTGCCACACAGACACGAAGACCCAAGTTTCAATCGTTAGTACAACGCATATGAAAGTCAGGCATGGTTGCCGGGCTGTGGTGGTGCACGCCTTTAGTCCCAGCACTTGGGAGACAGACACAGGTGGATCTCTGGCCAGCCTGGTGTCTACAGAGTGAATTCCAGGACAGCCAGGGCTACACAGAAACCCTGCCTCAAAAAAAACAACAAAACAAAACAAACAAAAAGTCAGGTATGTGTGCTGGAAGGATGGCTTGGCTGTTAACACAGCTTATCCCTTCGCAGAGGACCCAAGTTCAATTCACAGCACCCCCACCTCAGGTGACTCACAGATGCTATAATTCCAGCTCCAAGGGATCGAACACCGTCTCTGGCTCCCAAGGGCACCTGCATTCATGTGCATAGATACACACACACACACACACACACACACACACACACACACACACTTAAAAATGAAAATAACTGTATTTTTAAAGTCAAGCATGGCAACACTAGCCTGTAATCCCCGTCTTGTACGTGTGGGAAGGCTAGAGACCGGCAAGTCCCTGAAGCTCACTGGCTAGCCGGCCTAGCCTAATGGATGAAATTCAGAGTATAGCACATGTGTGGCAGTCAGAGGAAACGGTTGGGAATCAGGCCTCTCCTTCCGCAGTGGGGTCCGGAAATCGAAGTCTTCAGGCTTGCACAGCCAGGACTTTAAACCTCTGAGCCACCACCGGGCTCCTACTGTGCGCTGCTTTTACTTCACTGTCGCTGTATTGTTACATCCTTCAATTAAAAAGCCAGCTGGGCCGGGTGGTGGCAGCGCACGCCTTTAATCCCAGCACTCGGGAGGCAGAGCCAGGCGGATCTCTGTGAGTTTGAGGCCAGCCTGGGCTACCAAGTGAGTTCCAGGAGAGGCGCAAAGCTACACAGAGAAACCCTGTCTCGGAAAAAAAAAAAAAAAAAAAAAAAAAGCCAGCTGGGCTGGAAGGAGAACTACTGTGAGTTCAAAGCCAGCTTCAAACCGAACAAAACAGAGCAACGACAACATCAAAATAACAAAATAGTCTCAAATTTAAAGATGATGACAGAACCTCAAGGGTTTTACACACACACACACACACACACACACACACACACACACACACACAACTTCAGGGGTTATATATAAACTCATATGTGTGTGTATTATATAAACTTATGCACACAAATACACATCACACTCACACAGGTTATATATAAGTAGATATATTCACATACATATCCATCTATGTGTAAAGTCTTTGGGTTATGTGTAAACTCACATACACACATATACACAGTTATAGTTCTGAATTCCTTCTTTGGTTAAAACTTACAAATTCAGAGCTGGGTGGTGGCGGTGGTGGTGGTGGTGGTGGCGGCGGCGGCGGCGGCGGCGGCGGCGGCGGCGCACGCCTTTAATCCCAGCACTCGGGAGGCAGAGCCAGGAGGATCTCTGTGAGTTCGAGGCCAGCCTGGGCTACCAAGTGAGTTCCAGGAAAGGCGCAAAGCTACACAGAGAAACCCTGTCTCAAAAAACCAAAAAAAAAAAAAAAAAAAAAAAAAAACCTTACAAATTCAGAACAAGGATATTGCATTGCCTCACTCACTGAGCTTTGCTGGCACAATGTCATCTCAGCATTCAGGACGCTGAGGTAAGATAACTACAAGCTCAAGCTCAGCCTTAATATCGTAAAACCTTGGGCTGGAGAGATGGCTCAGCGGTTAAGAGCACTGGTTGCTCTTCCAGAGGTCCTGAGTTCAATTCCTCACAACCATCTGTAATCAGATCTGGCACCCTCTTCTGGCCTGCAAGCAGAGCAGTGTATACATAATAAATCCTAAAAAAAAAAAAGAAAGATACTGTAAAACCGAGTCTCAGGAAGGAAGGGGGTGGGAAGAGGTGTGAGTGTGTTTGTGTGTGTTTAGACTTCATAAACCCTTCTATTCCTATGTTTTGTTTTTGTTTTTGTTTTTTTTTAATTGTTCAGGGACAAATCTAAGGCTTCACACATATTAGGCAAGCACTTTACATCCTCAGATCCCCAGTTTTGTTTTGTTTTTTTCCTTTTCAGGGGGCTGGCCTCAAACTGATACAATTCCCCTGTCCCAGCCTTTAAAATGCTAAATTACAGTTGTGAGCCCACACCAGCTCCCTCTGCGCTTGCGTTATTACCTCTTTACTTGATTTTCTAGTAAAAAATATATTGATCAACTTTATGATTTGTTTTTTCAAGACAGGGTTTCTCTGTGTAACAGCTCTGGCTGTCCTGGATCTCGCTTTGTAGACCAGGCTGGCCTCGAACTCACAGAGATCCAGCTGCCTCTGCCTCCTGAGTGCTGGGATTAAGGCGTGCACCACCAAGCCCAGCTGCCTATTTGTTTTCTAATAAAGACAGAAAGGGAGTGGATCTGGATGGGAGGGGAGGTGGGCAGGAACTGGAAGGAGTAGAGGGAGGGGAAGCCATAATCCGGATATATTACTCCAGGAAAAAAGTCTTTTCATTATAAGGAAAAGAGTAAAAAATAATAGTAAAGATGAGAGCGAGATTGGGGCTGTTGGGATCCAGCATGCAGAACAGGGATGTCTAGATGTTGGCCTGGGCCTCTGGGGAAAGTCCGATGTAGCGGAGAGTGGACAGACCTCAAGGAGACAAGAATCACAGGAAACGTGACAAGACCAGGTGGTTCATTCCAACCAGAGGGGCTTCAGTAGGGTTACACTATCTTGAGAAGTTCGTTTGATGCGATTTATTTCAGGAATGGCACAGGGAAGGAAATCCGAGCAGCAGACCAGTAGAAACTCCAGTGCTGATTACTGGAGCCAGAGGCTGGGATACCTGGGTTCAATACACACTGGAAAGGGCAAGCGGCTTTTCAGCCAGACAGAACTTAGTTCAAACCTCATCCTTCTCCCAAGTGGTTATTACTGAAGCTGTCGGGGTCAGAGAAAAACCGTTACCAGAGTTCTCAGGGTCAGAGCCTGGACCCCGGGAGCCTTAACATGCTAACTAACCCATGTACCTGTCCTCAGGAGACAAGAATGAAAAGCAAATAAATAGGATTTATCCAGTGGCCACATCGGGAAGAGGAACAGTGAGGTCAAGTGATTCCTCCAAGTCCATCTTTGAGGTCCCGGGGTGAAGTTTAGGTATAAATAGAAGCGAGAGGTCTATATAAGCAAGCAGTCCGGTCAAGGTGTGGTCCTGCCCACGGCTGACCCATCACTGTCTCAGCTCCAGTCTCTCCTGCAAGGTGGTCTGATGAGTCATCAGAACTGTGTGAAACCTCCCCGGGGAGACAGTCCTCTGGCTGCACCTGGACTCTTCCTCCTCCTAGCATGAGATTCCTGGGGAAGTCCCCATATCATCTTTAAATATAGGTTTTATTATCAGGTACAGGAAGGCAACTGACGAGGGCACAAATGCCATGGAAAAGGGTTTGTGATTCGAAGTACCTAAAAGGAAGGGACAGGCCACACAACCCAGAGGCACATGGGAAAGTGCCTGAGTCAGCCTGGAGCGGGAATGAGGAGAAAGCAGAGCAAACTTTCACTGAGCTTTTCAGAGCAGGAAGGGGAGAAGCCAGGCGAACTGGTCCAGCAGGTTGAGTTGCTAGCCTGAGTAACTGCTGCACGCTCCAGCTTAGGCGGCAGCTGTCAGGAGTGTGGTACCTGACTGCGGAGACTGCCACAGGGACCATTGCCTTAGGATGGCAATAAATGGGGTACCTGAATGGGTTTGGGGGTGCTTGTTTGCATACAGTCTCTCAGACACTTACAGCATCCTGGTTATCTCTCCTGGGTCATCAAAGATCCACAAAGTTAAAAAAAAAAAAAGAAAAGAAAAGTTTACAATACACACAATTGAAAATGAATATTTAAAAGACCTGTGAAACCTGTTTTTGGAATCAGCTTGTCAATATATGAATATATGTACACACACACACACACACACACAGAGAGAGAGAGAGAGAGAGAGAGAGAGAGAGAGAGAGAGAGAGAGAGAGAGAGAGAGATCCAAAAACAACAAAGCAACTGTGAAGTTTTTAATGGACTGAGGTGTTTTTATTAACATTGTATTATATGCATGTATCAATCTGGGGAGAATTAACATTTTGATAATACTATGTCTTTCAGTTGTGAAAATAAAACACCTTCATCTTTTATTTTTAGTTCAGGGATTCATTAAAATCTTTTTTAAAAAGTCTTTTTAAAACATATTTTGTATGTGTGAGTGTTTTGCCTGAAGGGATGGATGTGCAGCACGTGGATGCCTGGTTCCCTGAGGACAGAACTGGGGTTACAGATGGTTGTGAACCAGCACGTGGGTGCTGGGAGGTAAACCTGGGTCCCCGGCAAGAGCAGTCACTGCTCTGGTTTGCTGAGTCAAAACTCTCCAGCTCCAGATTCATACAGCATTTGCTGATATTATTTCTAGGAATTCAGTAAATGTCTTTAATGATTAAAACATTTGTTTTGTTTGTGCTGCTGGCATGTATGCCTGCCTGCCAGAAGAGGGCACCAGAGCCCATTACAGATGGTTGTGAGCCACCATGTGGGTGCTGGGAACGGAACTCAGGACCTCTGGAAGAGCAGCCAGTGCTCTTAACCTTCTAAGCCATCTCTTCAGGCCCCAACAATTTAAAATTTTATTCTCTCTCTCTCTCTCTCTCTCTCTCTCTCTCTCTCTCTCTCTCTCTCCCTCCCCCTCCCCCCTCTCCCCCATCATCTATCCATCCATCCATCCATCCACCCACCCACCCATCTGTGTGTGCATGTGGAGGTCAGAGGGTGACTGGAGGTCCTGGGGACTGAATTTTGGTCTCTAGGCTTGCCTTTAATTATTGAGCCATCTCATAAGCCCTGATTGAATTTCTGAATGATGAGTAAGTTCTTATTCTGAATAGATGCAATTTATTATAATTTATTATTCTTTCCATAAGAACTGAATTCAAATATTTTAGATAGTTGAATTTATGGTAATGAGAAACACTGGCCTTTTTTTTTTTTTTTTTTTCCAAGACAGGGTTTCTCTTTGTAGCCCTGGCTATCCTGAACAGGCTCTGTAGACCATGTTGGACTCTAACTCAGAGCTCTGCCTGACTCTGGCTCCCGAGTGCTGGAATTAAAGGCATGCGCCACCTGGTTTTTCTTCCTTTTTTTTTTTAAGTTTTTTTTTTTTTTTAATTTATTCTTCTTATATATTGCATCCCAACCACAGTTTTCCCTCCTTCCTCTCTTCCCAGCCCCTCCCCACCACATCCCTCTCCTTCAGACCCACCTCTTTGCCTTCAGTAAAAAGCAGGCCTCCCATGTTTTATCAACCACACATGGCTCGTCAAGTTATAATAAAACTAGTCACATGCCTCATATCAAGGTCACCTCATATGAGGTCACCCAGTAGAAGGAAACAGGTCCAAGAGCAGCATAGTCAGAGATAGCCCCCACCCCTAAAAAAATGGAACACCTCACGAATTTGCATGTCATCCTTGTGCAAGGGCCATATTCATCTTCTCTGTATCGTTCCAATTTTAGTATATATGTGTGCCATAGCAAGCATGTATCTTTCTTTTCTTTTCTTTTCTTTTTTTTTTTTTTTTTTTTTGGTTTTTCGAGATAAGGTTTCTCTGTGTAGCTTTGCGCCTGTCCTGGAGCTCACTCTGTAGCCCAGGCTGGCCTAGAACTCATAGAAATCCACCTGGGTCTGCCTCCCGAGTGCTGAGATTAAAAGCATGCACCACACCACCCAGCTGTATCTTTCTTTTCTTATGGTGTCTGTGCTGGCTAGTTTTATGTCAGCTTGACAAAAAATAGAGTCATCTGAGAGGTGGGAACCTCAGTGAAAAAATGCCTCCATAAGATCAGGCTGCAGATAAGCCTGCAGGGTGTTTTCTTAATTAGTGATTGATGTGGAGGGCCTAGTCCATTGTGGGTGGGCCACCCCTGAGCAGGTGGTCCTGGGTTCTATAAGAAAGCAGATGATGGTGCATGCCTTTAATTCCAGCACTCAAGAGGCAGAGGCAGGTGGTCTCTGAGTTCGAGGCCAGCCTGGTCTACAGAGTGAATTCCAGGACAGCCAGGGCTACACAGAGAAACCCCTGTCTCAGAAAAACTAAGAGGAGAAAGAGAGAGAGAGAAAGAGGGAGGGAGAGGGAGAGAGAGAGAGAGACAGAGACAGAGACAGAGACAGAGAGACAGAGAGAGACAGAGAGAGAGAGAGACAGAGAGAGAGAGAGAGAGACAGAGAGAGAGAGAGAGAGAGAGAGAGAGAGACACAGAGAGAGAGAGAGAGAGAGAGACAGAGAGAGAGAGAGAGAGAGAGAGAGAGAGAGAGAGAAAGGAAGAAAAGAAAGGAGGAAGAAGGCTGAGCAAACAATGGAGAGCAAGCTAGTAAGTTACACACACACACACTTCACACACATACACACACACACACACACACACACACACACACACACACACACAGCCTCTGCATTAGCTCTTGCCTCCAGGATCCTGACCTGCTTGAGTTCTTGCCTCTCAATGCTTTTGGTGATGAACTGTCATATAAAACTGTGAATGAAATAAACCTTTTCCTCCCCAAGTTGCTTTTGGTCATGGTGTTTCATCACAGCAATAGTAGCCCTGACTAAGACAAATGTACTTTGTTGTCATGTGAAGATTATACAGAGGGCTGGGAATGTAGCTCAGGTAACAGAGGCATGCTCAACATTCACAGAATGTGTCCTCCATTTGGTCCCCAGCACTGCATAAAACTAGGCCAGGTAGCACATGGGAGGTAGACAAGAGTGTATTGTATGTACACATGAGTGCAGATGCCTACACAGGCTGAAGGATGGCCTCGAACCCCCTGGAACTCAGTTACAGGAGGTTGTGTTGCCTCTTACGGGTGTCAGGAACCAAACTTGGGTCCTCTATAAAACTCTTAAGTGTTGAGCCATCTCTTACGTTCCTATTTAATTTTTTGAGACAAGTTTTCACATGACATAGCCCAGGCTAGCCTTCACTTACTATGCAGCCCAAGCTAACTTCTGGCTTTGAATTTATGACTCTCCTGTCTCTCTGCCTGGAGCAGGGATTACACACATGTGCCATCATGCCTGGCGTACACATACTTTTTAAATTTATTACTTTCCCTGTGCTATACATCTCTTTGAACACTAACAAACACAATTCCACAAGGTCAGAGCGTCTGCTGAATGAATTGATTTGAAGTGACAGTTCCTTGTGACAGAGCATCAAGACTGTCTCTAGCTTTTCACTGTGGTGAACACACTCTCCAGGTTATTTCCTTAGTACAGAATCCTAGAAGTACAAGGATGAGTCAAAGCATTTTGCACTTTTAAAGATTTTCCAAGGTATTGCCAAACTTCCTTTCAGAAAGCTTACCACGGCATGCCTAGAGCCCTGTGTGCTTCTATGCACAGGGGCCAACACTGGGTGTCACCCTTCCTTTCTACCTGTGCCAATCTGATAGGTGAGGAAAATGCTATTCTATATTGCTTCAATTTGCATTTCTTCCAGGTTGACGGTGTGGTAGGCTGCCAACGGCTCACTCCTAAAGATGACAGGTCCATGGCCTAATCCCTGTATGAGGTCAAGGGGGCTTTCAAGATTTGATTCATCTATCAATCTTAGCCTGGCAGATAGGTGATCCTGGGTTAGTGGAGCGGTCCCAAAATGCTATTACGGGGCTCCAGTGTGACTACAGATAACAGAAATTAGCAACGTGTGGTCCAAAGTTAGAGTGCCAATGGCCCCAGATGCTAGCAAGAGGTAAGGGATAGACCCTCACTGGAACCCTCAGAGGGAATATGGTTCTATCATTTCACTCATTATTTTCTTTATCTCCCTTCCTCTTTCCCTTCCTTCCCTTCCCTCTCCTTCCCCGGGGGTTAAACTCAGGACCTCATATGCTAGGCCAGCTCTCTACCATTGAGACCAGACTGGCCTTGAACTCAGAGATCCTCCTGCCTCTGCCTCCCCATGCTGGGATTAAAGATGTGTTTGTTAGTTTGTTTTTAAAGACAGGGTCTGGGGGGTCTGGGGAGAACAAGGGAATCCGTGGCTGATATGTAAAATTAAGTTATATATATAAAAAATAAAGACAGGGTCTCTCTATGCATCCCTGGATGTCCTGGACCTCACTATGTAGACCAGGCTGGCCTCAAACTCTCAGAGATCCACCCACCTCTGCCTCCCCTCCCAGGTTTTGGGATTAAAGGTGCAAGCCACCATACCTAACTTTAAGTTACGTTTAAAACATTTTAAAATATTCTCATACTGACTTCTAGACTGCGTTTAAAATTTATATTGTCACCAGTAGTTCCCTACTATAGACGACTCCAAGTGGCATTACTTCCCTCTTTCCTAGCTGACTGACTGAAGATGTGTGAATCTATCTAGTCCGCTGGGGACTGAACAAAGGACCTCATGAACGCTAAATACATGCTCAACCACTGAGCTACGTTGTCTCCATCTTTCTTGCTTACTTGTGAGTGAATGAATACATAAGGCATGGCCCACATGTAGAAGCTAGAGGACAACTGGAAGGGGGTCTGTTGTCTACTTCCGCCGCCGTATGGGGACGAGAGACATGGAACTTAGGTCATCGGACTTGATGGCAAGGGCCTCACCTGCTGAGCCATCTTGTCAGCTCGTAAATGCTCTCTCAAAGCCGTTCTTTACCTATGAAGCTGGTTGGGTAATTGGTTTATTATGCTTGTTGGCTATCAAGGCAGCTTCATGATCAGCTTGGGAGTTCTGGTTGATAATTTCTCTTTAAAATGAATACAATCAAAATCCCTTTTGAATCCAAGGCAGTGAGTATTGGATTTCACATTTCTTCCCAGCTCTAGAGAAAGTGATCTTCAGGAGTACCTTACGCAGGACGTGATCAAAAACAGTTTGGGGCCAGGAATGCGTTGGTACACCACAGGAAAGAGGAGGGAAGGCCGCTCAGCTTGTTTCGAAGTTTCCTAAACTTCTCCAGTCTTTCACTTTATGCATCCGGTTGGGTAGAAGGACTGATGGGATCTTGCGCTGAGGAACCGCAGGCGGAGTGGTTGTGCGCAGCGGTTCTGCGAGTCCTCGGCTTTCCTGCAGGGGGCAGTGCCGTCTGCCAGTGAGGTGGGAGCGGAGTGGGAACCCGCGCGGAGTTCTGGGGGTGTTTGCAAAGAAAGTTAGAAGATGCGTTGGAGTGCGAGCCAGACTCTCGGGCTTTGCGGGAGGGTGAGAGAAGGACCTCCCAGGGTACCCATGGGGTTCAGCGGAGGGGATCTGGATAAGTTTGAGGAGTAGGGCGGTTGCACGAGGAGGGGAGGTACAGTCCCCGGAAGATGCAAGCGAGCAGGACGCGAGTGTGAATGCGAGTGTGCGTGCGCGCTGCAGTTCTCCCGGTTCCGCGAGGCGCGGGTGTCAGCTTGCAGCCAGGGCTCCTCCCTCCGGCCCCCCTGCCCCGCCGGGCGGTCCCTCCCTCCTTCCCCATCGCCCCTCCCCGGCGGGCCAGGCGCTGGGACGCCCCGGCCGAGCAGGCGGCTGTGGTGGCGGCGGCTAGTTTGGGAACCCTAGGCTCCGTGCTGCGGGGACGATCGGGAGCCGAGTGTCTCCTGTCCCGGCTGGGCGGTGTTGGGCCCGCTTCCCACGGAGCCACGCCCTGTCAAAACTTTGTCGCTGCAGCGGCCAAACGATCGGAGCCGGGCCAGCGAGCGGGAGGGAGGGGCGCCGGGCCGGGCCAGGCAGGGCGCGGGGCTCCGAGCGCAGCGGCCCCGGCCCGTGGCCCCACCATGCCCCAGCTCGGTGGTGGCCGCGGTGGCGGCGCCGGCGGGGGAGGCGGTGGCTCCGGAGCCGGGGCAGCCAGCGGAGGGGACGACCTCGGAGCGAACGACGAGCTGATCCCCTTCCAGGACGAGGGGGGCGAAGAGCAAGAGCCCAGCAGCGACAGCGCTTCGGCGCAGCGGGACCTGGATGAGGTCAAGTCGTCCCTGGTCAATGAATCGGAGAATCAGAGCAGCAGCTCGGACTCGGAGGTAAAAGGATTCCTAGGGTCAGTCCCATTGGGGGACCTGGGTCCCGCTCCCGCTCACCCGAGGCCCTCGCCTTTGTGTCTGTCTCCTCCACAGGCGGAGAGGCGCCCGCAGCCCGCCCGGGACGCTTTCCAGAAGCCTCGCGACTATTTCGCCGAAGGTACGTGCCTTCTCCTCCAGTCTCCACACTCCGGCCGGCAGCGATCGGCGCTACCAGTCCCCATGGCCCGGGTGGCGGAGCCCCTGTTCTCCTCCCATCTCTGCAGCGACCACTCTGGGGCTCACTCGAGGGGAACTCGGGTTCCAGATTCCCGCCTGGAGTTCCAGATCGCTGTGCTGTCTGGGGGACCCCTGACCTCACTCCGCTTTGGTTTTTGTCCGCAGTGAGAAGGCCCCAGGACGGCGCTTTCTTTAAGGGACCTCCGTACCCTGGGTACCCCTTCCTGATGATTCCCGACTTGAGCAGCCCGTACCTCTCCAATGGACCCCTGTCTCCTGGTGGAGCGCGCACCGTAAGTGTCAGTCCAGCTGTGCCCGGACCGGTGGGCGCCGGGCCCCCGGCGGCATGAGCCCCCAGGCTCGGCCGTGGTGTGGGGGATGGGGCCTCCTGCGTCGATCCTGGGCAGAACTTGTTTGCGGAGTTAAACTCCCCTGTGGCGGCCTAGTATGAGACTGCACTGGCCAGTGCCGGGATGAAAGTAAAGATCTTTTAACTTCTCGCCTTTGGGAGCTCCTGCTCGCCTTTAGGAGATCGCGGCCTGGTGGGTCCTCCTCCCAACCTCCCAAATTCCTTGCTTCTTCCAAAGGAAAACTTGGATTTGTGCCTACTTTGGGGGTTGGGGGTGGTGGTCTCGTTTTCCTTCCTGGAGACCAGTCAACTTTCCCTTTGGCAAGGAGGGAAGTTGGGCAAGGGCCTGGAGGAGCCTGGCTTGAGACGTTGCCCCCTGACCTCCGGGTTCTCGGGGCTGCTGTGAGCTGTACAAACTCCTTATTTTGTGTGGTTTATTCACCACTCCAGTCCCCACCCCCAATCCTCACACCAGGGTCTCAGTTTTTCTGCAGAACTCTGGGTTTTAAACTCCTCTGGGATGGTTTGGAGGGCGACCCAAGGCATTCTTATTTGGCTTTTTCCCCCTTTTGTTGCCGGCTTTTCTCATTTAAAGCGAGCGCTGCGACACTTTAAACCTGTTAATGGGAGCGCATTGTGTGCTGTGTGCCTGGCATTTAGAGCGGTGATTAAGCAAATTGACCCGGCCCCAGACAATGTGCAAATGAGGGCGGATTCCTTCACCCTCTCAAGCTCTGAACTCCCGCCCCTCTCCCCCGCGGGACGAGGGGTGCAGTTCGGGGCTGGCAAGGCCTTGGAGCCGCTATTCCACACCCAGGGTTCCTCGGATGGTGGTGGATCTTGAGTGCACACCTTCCTGCCATGCGGGGTTTGCGCTTCATCCCTGCCTGCTACGGAGCTTCCCAGAGTCGGCGAGTTCATTCTCTGTGCTAGGCTCCTGTAAAAGTTTATCTTAAGTTTGATTATAATCACGGACTGCCGGGGAAGACGTGGGCGCTGAATGGGTCGTTCCTGCTGTCATTTCAGGGCCCTCTGATGGAGCCGTATGGCTTCCATAGTTGGTGCAGTGTGTGTGTGTGTGGGGGATATTCTTAACTGGTTGGGGTTGGGGGACGTTCTGATGGATGAAGACGGGCATGGAACCACGTACACACCTCTTGCCCTTGCCCTGGGATGGAGGGAGACTCCCACAGCTTTGGGCCTGCTGCACTTCAGGACACCCCCAAGAAGTCCTTTTGAAAAGTGGGTATTTGACCTAGGCCTTTGCTTTTGCTCGAATTTTCAAGGTGACGGTGTGTGCAAATGTTGGGGACACCCCTAGCCCCCGTCAATTTTCCCTCCCGTGCCTGCAGGTGCAGGAAGTTCCCATATCTTTGTGTGTGTGTGTGTGTGTGACTTAGGTCACTTTAGTCTCATTCTCTGTTTTATCATCAGGAGCCGCTAATGGCCAGATGTCAGCTCTGAGCCAGATCTTGAGAAGTTAAAAGTCACAGAAATATCCCATAGAGGACTAATTCTCCTTTGGCTGGAGATTTCCTGCACACACCTATGTCTTTTTTTTTTTTTTTTACGTTTATTTATTTATTTTCTGTGTTGGTATGCCTGTGCACGTAAAAGTTTATCTTAAATATGATTATTTGAATCTTATGCCAGGGTACCTGTGTGGAGGTCAGACTACCTTTGGTAGTCAGTTGGATCCTCTCCTTCTGCCTTGTGAGTTCCCATGATCCAACTCAGGTCATCAGGCTTGGCCAGCCAGTGCCTTTGCCCACAAGCCATCTCTTAGCCCCCCAGCAGGGGGACTTTGATTCCCATCCCCACCCCCCATGCCTGTGTCTTATCTCCCTGCTGAGCTGGCCAAACAGCAGAAGTTCAGCTCCGTCCTGTTTTGGTGTTTCTCACGTGCCTCCCTCTCAGCGAAGTTCGCTGATGTACTAGGGAAGTTTCTTTCTAGTTTTACTCAATCCTTGAGCATCATGGCCAGTGAGCAAAGCAAGTTGAAACACGCTCAAGCAGTTGTTTGGACTGAAATTATTATTCTTGATGATCATATCAGTATAATTAATATGATTTTCATGGGAGGCAAGTGGTCACCCAGACAGAATCGGACCTCTGCTGGTTTCCAGTGAACATAGCTGGTAGATTGGAAGAAGATTCTTGGATATATGAGTCAGTCCGTCTTCTGCTTTCTAGGTCCTGTTGTTTCGCCTCTAAATTATGCAACTTTAAAGCTTTGCTGTTTTAAGGTCTATAACTATTAAAATGGGCGATCCCACACCCGAAATCAAAGTAGAGATTGGCTGCAGTGTTTTCCAGTTATTTATGGACTTAGGCATTGCAGACAGGGCCTAAGTACCTTCATCCACTGGCGTCTTTGCTGCTGGGACAGCGGGAGCTAACCAGTCTTGAAGTCAGGCTGTCTTTCTCCATGAACCATCTCTGCTTTCCGCGCTGGCTTGGTTGGGATGCTGGGAAACGGTCTAAAAAGGCCAAGTTTTGAGACAGGGTCTCGTTATATAGTCCAGGCTGGCCTTGAACCGGGATCCTCCTGTGTTAGTCTCTTGACTGCTAGGTTGACAGATGTGTCACCATAAGTGTGCGTCTCTTTTCCTGGGAAACCTGAGGTTTGTGGAGAAGGGAATAAATGCCCCCATTTTCTACTATTCCTAGTACTTGGAATTGTTATGAGATAACGTCTTACCGTCGAGTCCTGGCTGACCTAGAACTGCTGTATAGATGAGGCTGGCCCTGAACTTGCCATGATTCTCTTGCTCACATCACAGGCATATGCCACCACACCTGACTGTGCCTTCAGTCTAGAGGTGACTTTGTGCAGGTTTATGAGACCACGTAGGTGATGTTGACCACAATTTTGCTAAGAAAATGTAAATTAAGCCAAGCATAGTGGTACATGCCAATAATCCTAGCACCTTGAAGACTATGACAGGGGGATCACTGCATGTCTACCTAGCAAGAGCCTGTCTCCACAACAGAAACAAACAAACACTGATGAACAAAATCAAGTGGATGCCAGAAAATAATGTTGAAGGTAAAGAACGTATTGGATGTGGTCCTCAAGAGAGTGTCATACTGATAGAGTAGTGTGTGGCCACTGTGTGAGTGCTAATAACATCTTAGAAAGGGGAGTGTCTAGGGAGAGGCTCTGAGCACTGTGTATAAACTTAGGAGTCACTGTCCAGAAGCACGCATTTTCGTCAGGCTGTCCAGATCACTTCTGTTTCACTGTCCTGGGCTTTAAGTGTGTGCTGACCTGTAAGTACTCCATATTATGCTTCCTGAGGACTGTCTTGCCAACATCCTTGATGTGCCCCCATCCTGTTCCGCCAGACAAACAGAAATCTCTAAACACACATAGCAAGGTTGTTTTGGGGGGATTTATGTAACAACCAAGGAAAACTTGTTCTTTCTTTTTAAAAACAATTCATATGCTCTGTTATATTTTATTTATTTTTTTGTGAGGGGGTCACATATACCATGTCAGGACAGTGTGGGAGTTGGTTCTCTCCTGTCTCTCCTGTCCAGTGGGTCCTGGGGATCAAACTCAGGTCATTAGGCTTGGTGGCAGGCACCTTACCCGCTGAGCCATCTAACCAGCCTAACCCCTACCCGCCCCCCCTTTTTTTTTTTTGCAGATCAGTCTAAACATGCTGTTTTTGGTAAAATTCTTTTAAGTCATTTCATCTAAATATAACTTCTGTTCCATTTTTGCTAAATATAACTCTTGAGTTTAATGAGGGCTTTTCGCATAGAGTGAGCTTTTGGGAGTGCCCTGTCTGTGTTACTGAAATTTTGGCACTTGGATTGCTGGGGTGACATTTGGTTTCAAACTCTGAGGTGGGACGTGAGTCCTGTCAGTCTTCTCTTTGGGTAGGTAGATCTGGCAGGGAATATCTGACTTGCCTTGTGATAATTTTAGAAACCTATGGCTTAACCTCGTTCTCCAGTGGTCTCATCCCTAGGGCTTCTCGAGGAAAGGTGGTCGGTCTAGTGTGTAGATACACATGACTATTAGCAGTATTTCATCCTTAACAGTAAACTATCCGAACTACAGTGTTTTGTTGGTTGGTGGTTTGTGTGTGTGTGGTTGTTTGGCCTGCATGTGTGTCTGTGCACCATGTGTGTGAAGTGTCCTTCGATCCCCTGGAACTGGAGTTGTAGATGCTTGTGAGCCGCCATGTAGGCACTGGGAATGGAACCCAGGCCTCTGTAAGGGCAGCCAGTGCTCTTAACCACTAACCCATTTCGACACCCACAGACTTGAAATGTTAACCAATAGAATTGTAGAAAAAAAAAAAATCAGCCCACTGGAAACCTTTTGTTTTTTGTTTGTTTTTTGAGGCAGGGTTTCTCTGTGTAACAATCTGGCTGTGCTAAAACTCACAGTGTAGACCAGGCTGGCCTCGAATTCACAGAGATCCTCCTGGCTCTGCTGGGACTAAAGGCATGCACCACCGCCTTTCGTAATGAGAGGGTTGTACTCATAGTCCTGGTAGGAGACTTTCATTTGCTATACTGAGGGTACTCGAGATTTGCATACTTGCAATTCATTAATCTGTAACTCCTTGACTTCTTTATCTGTTGTGTGTTGAGTGCTTATCCTGGACAGTGCTAAGATAAGATGCATTAGACCAGATCTTTTGCCTGTAAGATTCAAAAGTTGAGTTAGGAAACAGTAGCATTGGCACTTTACAAGGATGCAAGGAAGTTTATGTTAAGAGGCAATTAAATCTGTAGGGGTGTTTTTTAGAATAAGAAATTTGGAAAAATCGCTTTGAATTAAGATGTTTCAAAGAAGGCCAGTGGCAGAGGTAACTTTAAACTAGTCCTTGGAACTCACTCTTTGTTGTTGTTGTGGGCGGTGGGGGGGTGGGGGGAGCACAGTGTCTTGGTATGTATCTCTAGCTGCTCTGGTACTAGCTGTGTAGTTCAGGCTGACCTCAAACTCATGCCAATCACCCTGCCTCAGCCTTTCAGTGCTGGGGTGATATGCTACCATGTGCTACTGTGACCAGCTTGTTTTAGTTCAAATTAATTCTTGTTAATTATAAAGAATTTAAATAGCCTTGGTATATTTACTTATCTTTGCTCTGATCTTGAGATGGAAGCCAAGGAGGGAGAAAAGTCCATAGTTGCAATAGAACTTACTGTGTTCTAGTTGCCTGGCATGATAAGGTGCGTGTTAAGCCTTGGATGCTAAGAAAGAAATCTGTTCTTTTTTTTGTTTTTGTTTTTCAAGACAGGGTTTCTCTGTGTAGCTTTGCGCCTTTCCTGGATCTCTCTCTGTGGCCCAGGCTGGCCTGGAACTCCCAAAGATCCGCCTGCCTCTGCCTCCTGAGTGCTGGGATTAAAGGCGTGCGCCATCACCATCCGGCTAAGAAATCTGTCCTTACTCAGGAGGCAGTAGAGAACCCTCAAAAGTTATTCCAAGAGCTAGGGATGTACCTACCAGTCGGTAGAGAACTTGCCTAGCATGTTTGAGGCCCTGGGTTCAAGCTCTAGCAACACACACAAAAAAAGTTATGTCAAAAAGTACTGTGACTTAAACACATCCTACCTCTGCTTAGAAAGATGAGGAGGTCGAAGGGCAGGATGTGGAAGGAGCTGGACTGTGGGGGAGACTCACAGGAGCCAGGCAGAGGTGAAAGGGCTCGAATGTCAGAGGACAGGAAAGGCTGCGTTGGAGAGGAGAGGAGGGGGGGTGTGGTACCCAGATGGAAAGAAGCTGCTGTCACATTTCACTGCTGGTATCTGAGCCTGGATGACTTAGGAATTACTCCAGCAGGTGGGATACCGGCCTTCTGTCTTTGCCACCCTGGTGCTGGACAGAAGCTCCACAAATAATTTGTCAACAGCGGGGCTCAAACAGGCTGTGAGAGGCTCTGGTTTGGAGGAACTGTTTGGTGTCAGTGGAGACACAGTGGGTTCAAGGGGTATGTTTCGGGAGAACCTGAAGGGGAAAGGATGTGGGAGAAGGGGGAAGGATGCACAGAGCAGGGAAGGCAGTCACTGAAGGGGATCTCACTGGTAAGGGAATGTGAGTAACTTGGAAGGGAAAAGAATGGCTGTATCTCTCTCTCTCTCTCTCTCTCTCTCTCTCTCTCTCTCTCTCTCTCTCTCTCTCTCTCTTTCTCTTTATTTTTATGTGTATGGATGTTTTTCTTGCTTATATGTAGGTGTACCATGTGCATGCCTGGTGTCCTGGAAGTCCAGAAGAGGGTGTTGGGTCCCTTGGGACTGGACTCACTGGTGTTTGTAAAACATCTTGTGGGTGCTGGGAATCAAACCCGGGTCCTCTGGAAGAGCAGCCAGTGCTCTTAACTTCTGGGCCGTCTCTCCAGCCCCATAATTCACTTTCTTCCTAGGGTTGCCTGAAAGATAATGGACGTTTAGACTTTAGTCAACCCACTGAAGAAGCCTGGCTGGGGAAGGGGGAAGGGCGGAGCTACCGTCGGCAGCCTGCTGGAGAAAGTGCCCGAGAGTTCGGGGACAGAGCTTGTTCTGGGGTAGTCCGCCAGGATTTGAAATGAGTAGAGCAGAAGAGATGGGGACTTTGGCATGGAGGCGAGAGTCTTCCTTCATCCATGGAGGATCCTCTCTGTAGGCATCCCACTTTATAGACTAGTTCACACTGAAGATGATGTAGGAAAATGCAGAGGCGGGCTTGATAGACATCAGGGGGACTCTTGCACTGCGTGGCTAGATGGACTTTTCTAAAAAAAGATTTATTTTATTTTTAAATGCATGTATGTGTGCCTATGAATGCAGTGCCCGTGAATGTGGGTGCCCACAGAGGTCAGAAGTGTCAGAGCCTCCTCCAGCTGGAGTTGAGGGAGGTCATGAGCAATCCAGCATGGGTGCTGGAAACAAAACTCATCCTCTGCAAGAAGAGCAAGTGCTGTTAACCTCTGAGCCATTGTCCCAGCCCCTGGCCGGCCTTTTTATACTCAGTAAAACTAAGGGAGAGTTGGCTGTGGGGGGTGGGGGGGTCCTGGAATTCAGTTGACCTTTTTTTCCCCTTTCTTTTAAAAACATTTTTATATTATTATTATTATTGTTCCACACAACGGGGCAAACCAATCTCTGGAAATTTATTTTAAAGTAAAATGAAAACCTCTGCCATTACACTAAGTTTTTGTTTTTTGAGACAGGATTCCTTTGTGTAGCCCTGGCTGTCCTGGATCCCACTTTGTAGACCAGGCTGGCCTCAAACTCACAAAGATCCACCTGCCTCTGCCTCCTGAGTGTTGGGATTAAAGGTGTGCGCCACCACTGCCCTGCTTACACTAAGATTTTTTAAAACAAATTATTATGTGTGTGCTTGAGAGGTGGGGACTGGGAAGTGCCCCAGGGTGTCTATGGAGGAGAGGACAGCGGTGTGTGGTTGGTTCTCTTCCTCCACCTTTACATGGATTCTGGGCTTCCACTCAGGTCGTCAGGCTTCGAAGGAGCACCCTTGCTGTCTACATGCCACCTTGCAGGCCCCCACAGTTGGCCTTTTGACCCTCTTGCCCTTATGTCCTGAATGTTGGGATTACAGACATGTGCTACTAGACCTGGTTTGTGTCATGCTGGGATAATCCCGGGGCTTCATGCGTGCTGGACACATGTTTAAACCAGTGCACTACGTCCTTCTGTCTTCTAAATGGGATCAGATGGAGGGATGAATGCCACATGTTCACTTTCTAACACTTTGGCACACAGCCACAAAAGGAATGAAGCCTGGAAAGGGACTCAGGCGCTGGAGTCTGCCCACTTCTTCCCAGGCACCCGTTCCTTCCCGAATGCACCCAGTAACATAAATATACCCTTTGTTACTTTACTTGATAACTTTAAGGTTATAAAGCAAATTTCTAAATCCTAAATCTTTCCTTTTCCATTGTGCTTATAATCTAAAGTTTTTGTTTTTGTTTTGACAAAGCTGTATACTCTTAGCTGACCTAGAACTAACTATGTAGACCAAGCTGGCCTTGAACTCAAGAAGAACAGCCTGCCTCTGCCTCCTGAGTATTGGGATTAAAGGCGTGCACCGTCACGTCTGGCTTGAGCTTTCTGTTTTTATTTTTTTATTTTATGTGTAGGAGGGTTTGCGTGTATGTTTGTGCACCAAGTGTGTGCAGTGCCTGTGTGTGCCAAAAGCGGGCATCAGGCCTCCTGGGACTGGAGTTACAGATGCTTGGGTGTGGATGCTGGGACTTGAACCCTGGTCTTCTACAAGAGCAGCCAATGCTTTTTACCACGGCATCATCTCTCCGCTTTCCCAAAACCCTGCCTCTAAAATAAACAAACAAGCAAATAAATAAATAGATAGACAAACAAATGCCAGAGACCATTTTGTCCTAACACTTCATTGCTGTTCTTGAAAGGGTATAAACGGTCTCACCCTATTTGGAAAGCACTTGGCAGTGGCTACAAAAATCTCAGTGTTTTCCATAGTTTCTGACCTGCTAGGAAGTAGGCACTTGTTAACCCCATTCTGCGGCTGTGCAAACGGACTTGTAGAGGTCAAGTGTGTCATAGGAGGCCACACTATTGGCCATTTCGAGCACCAGGGTTTGAACTTGGTTGGGTCCGAAGTCCAGAACAGCTTTCTTTTCCCCACGACTTTACACACAAGCCTGGTATCACTGGTCTCTAGGGAAGGGCGCTGGCTTGCTTCTCAGTGCAGAAATTCTGATATGACTATCAGCTCGGGTGGAGAGGGGGTAGACTCACCTCGGCCTCACAAACAGGCACTGGGCACATCCCTGGTCTAATCAGCAGTGAGTAAGTGTGTGGCTGGAAGCGGGCCGGCCAGGACTTTGCTGCTGAGGGGTCAGTAACCTTTAACCCGCTGCCTGGGGACTTCACCACCTGCGGGAAAAGCCATTATCTGCTGACATTTGGAAGCTGGAGACTGCTTTCTCCGTGTTGAAGTCAGTGAGGGTTGGAAGTGCACACAGGTGTGGCTTTGGTGTGGAAAAGGGGGCGAGGAGGAGAGGGGGAGGAGGAAGGGGCTCATCGGCCCTCCTTGCAGTTTGGATTGCAGTATGATTGGCTTAACAAACCAACCCCTGAGAAACCAAGTGTGGAAAGGGTGTTTCCTTAGGGTGCCTTTTCTAAAACGCTTGGTCAAGTCACTCCTTTCCTTATGCACTGCCCAAATAAACCATCAAGCTCATGTATCTATGATGAACTATGACAGCACCGATTTATTATTAAAGAGATAAATACTGGGTATTTTCTCAGTGATTATTTTAGGAATTGCAGAAGAGGTGTGAGTGTCTTTCCGTGTGTGTGTGTGTGTGTGTGTGTGTGTGTGTGTGTGTGTGTTATGGTTTGAAATTAGAAATTACAAATTCCATATTTTTTAAAGATTTATTTCCATTTACTTGTTATTTTATCTGTGTGTGTGTGTGTGTGTGTGTGTTAAGGTTTGAAATTAGAAATTACAAATTCCATATTTTTTAAAGATTTATTTCCATTTACTTCTTATTTTATCTGTGTGAGTGTGTGTGTGTGTGTGTGTGTGTGTGTGTGTGTGTGTGTTATGGTTTGAAATTAGAAATTACAAATTCCATATTTTTTAAAGATTTATTTCCATTTACTTGTTATTTTATCTGTGTGCGTGTGTGTGTTTGTGTGTGTGTGTGTGTGTGTACACGCGCGCGCGCGCGTCTAAGTGAATATGTGTGTCTAAGTGAATGTATTATATCGTGTGTGCAGGTGCAGGAGGAAGGTTTTAGGATTTCCTAGAACTGGAGTCATAGGCAGTTGTGATCTGTTGGATGTGGATAGTGGATCTGGAGCTTGGGTCCTCTGGAAGAGCGGGAAGAGCTGTTAACCACTGAGCATCTCTCCAGCCCCAATGTTCAGCATTTTTTGCCTCTTACCAAACCACTTGGCAGGTGGTCTCCTGAAAGCCATGGTGCCTGGGGAAGGTCGGGCCTTCCGAGTTACTGTTGACAGAAGCTGGGTTCCTTAAGAGGCAGGAGACCCAGCTGCCGCAAGGCACCAAATCCTTTTGGTTGGTTGTTTTTATTTTTCCAGACAGTTTCCTTGTGTAGCCCTGGCTGGCCTAGAAGCTCTGTAGATCAGGCTGGCCTTGAACTCAGGGATCTGCTTGCCTCTGCCTCCTGAGTACTAGGACTAAAGGCATTCTCTACCATGCCCAGAATCTTAGTGAGGTTAAGTATCTTGGATCCCTCAAGGTGAATCGGGCCAGGGCTTGTAGAAATGACTGCAGAAAAATGTGTGGAAATCCAGGAAGCAGAGGAGAGAGAGAGAGAGGGAGAGGGAGGAAAAAGAAAAAAGGTGTATCTGAAGATGAGAAAGAAAAACACAAGAAGTGGGAATGAGCAGTGCACAAGTCAGATCAATTTACAAGTCCAGGTTTGTTAGCTGTAGTGAGTAAGCTCAGCGATTATTGACCGGCCTAAAGCAAACACAAGTGAATGAATGATAGACACAAGACGAGCATCAGGTGTGCTCTTTGGAATGTGACCCTCTGCCCAGGGAGCCGTACACCACAAAATCCTTCTGTATTTAAAACACAGCACCTACGCACACTAAATGATTTTAGTTGTTACATTTGGCAACACAAATATTTAAACATCAGTGTTTTTTTTAAAAAAAAAGAAAGAAAGAAAGAAAGTGGCCCTGTAAGTGCCTCCAGCGTTCCAGGGATCTGTTAGAACTCTCCCCACAGTGAATGCCTGTGGGTCTGATAGGATAATCTCCCTATCCTCCAGGAAGCTGTGAGATGAAGCCCAGGAGCCCTGAAGGTGGTAGAGCCTTGGGGATAGGGGAGGGACCTGGTTCCCTGGAGGCTGCATTTTCCCCCAAAGAAAAGTCAACCAAAAAAGTGTGAGGGGCTGGAGAGACCCGGGTTCAATTTCCAGCACCCACATGGCAGCTCACATCTGTCTGTAACTCCAAGATCTGACACCCTCACACAGACATACATGCAGGCAAAACACCAATGCAAATAAATAAAAAGAAATAAATTATTAAAAATAAGCGTGAAAATGCCATTGGGAGCAAGAGTTAAAGAAATGGTTTATGCAAGCCAAACAATAAGTATTTCTCTCCCTTTCACTTAGTTAGGCCCCATTCATTCACTGACTGACTGACTGACTGAGACAGGATCTCACTATACAGCTCCAGCTAGCTTGGATCTCTATATAGACCAGGCTGGGCTCAAACTTGATGAGATCTGCCTGCCTCTGCCTCCCAAGTGCTGGGATTAAAGGAGTCCAGCAACATGATCCCTGCTCACTTGGGCACTTTTAGTGCCTGGGGAGGTTAGAGCCTTCAAGCAGGTCTATTTACAGCCCCAGAGATGGTGTTAATTGCTGTCTTAATCTTTCTCGATTCTGTGCTCTGTACTCCATTCAATCTGCCTGCATCCGTTGGCCTAGTCTGTTGCTGACTTCCTACCTTGGACCCGCCCTACTTTCTTGTGTTATGTAAATTGAATGTGGTCACACTTCTTTTTCTTTTTTCTTTCTTTTTTTTTGGTTTGTTTTTGTTTTGTTTGTTTGTTTTTGTTTTGTCATCCCCCCCCTCCCCCAGACAGGGTTTCTCTGTGTAGCCCTGGCTGTCTTGGAACTCTGTAGACCAGGCTGGCCTCGAACTCACAGGGATCTGCCTGCCTCTGCCTCCTGAGTGCTGGGATTTTAAGGCGTGCGCTACCATCTCACCACCCTCAGCCTGTGATCGAACTCTCTAATTATCTTCTTGGACTGTTTTCTGAGTGGGGTAATGTAGAGGAGAGTGATGGTGGGTGTGGTGGAGTCTGTGAGAGTCTGCTTCCATTAATGTTTTCCAGCCTCAGTGTTTGTGTTATGATATGCTTGTCAGGGAAAGACCATCCTGTCACAGCTTTGCGAGGGAGAGGCTGGTCCTCACAAAGGGGTTCCCAGATAACAGAAGAGAGCTGGTGGGGGAGGGGCCGAGATAGAGACGCTAGCCTCGAATCTTAGCCTATCCACAAGCTAGATGGCCTGAGTTGGATCAACAAAACCCAAGGAAAAAGTCCGAGGCAATGGTATACATCTGTAATCCCAGAACTCCTATAGGGGGCTAGGAAGCCGAGACAGGAAAATACCCCGGAAACCTGAGGTTCAGTTAGCCTGGAGTGTGCAGGAACAGTAAGAGGGGCAGGCCCTGCTTCAGCAAGGTGGAGGAGAGGAGAGAACAAATTCCTGAAAGCTGTCCACAGACTTCCACGTATGCACACACACAACCACACATACACACTGCGCAGATGCACACATAATCACACACACACACACACACACACACACACACACACATACACATGGGGGGGGAGGGAGGGAGAGAGAGAGAGAGAGAGAGAGAGAGAGAGAGAGAGAGAGAGAGAGAGAGTTAAAAACAAAACATGCACTTTAAATTTTCAGAAAAAGGACCAGTGCTGATGTAGCTCACCGGGAGAGTGCTTGCCCAGTGTGCTCAAGACCCTGGGTTCAATCTCAGCTCTATAAGAAAACAAAACCAAACAAAAACTTGTAATACCTGCTGTTGATAGGGTGTTTAAAAAGAGGAAGAGACACTTCCCTGGTCTGGGAGGAACTCAGTGTCAGGCTATGATTGATTATTATGGGTTTTTGCTCCCTGCCACCCAAAGAATGACTCTGGTCTGCCTGTCTCTCTCAGGCTTTGGAATATCCTCTTCTTCCTGGTGAGAGCTTCCGTCTGCCACTGGATTAGAATTGTGTCTGCCAGGGAGCTGGACATGGTGTGTCCACCTCAGGGAGGCTAAGACAGGAAGAGTAAGAGTCAAACCTACCCTGTCTCAAATCATCCCTGCTCCCAAGTATGCTTGCCCAATTTCCCCAAGAAGTCTACTATCTTTCTTTTTTAACTGTTTCTTTTTTCTAATGAATGAGTATCTTGTGGGAAATAGGTAAGAGACTTAAGTATCATGTTCTGCACCAAACTTTTCCCACTGATTTTAGCAGCCTCCTGGGAGTCCCGCCGCCACAGGTGATTATTATTCCTGTGGTGATGGCCAGACAAATGGCCCACTTTTTAAAACTTGACGCTGTAGCAGAAACAATGGTTTCTCAGGTCACTGGTGTATTTGTGGATCCTAAGTAAGATGAAGGAACAAGGTGGTTTGGGGGGTGCGGGGAGGCAGGGTGGAGTGCTTCCCCAGCATACATACTTGAGGCCTAAGTTTGATCCCCAGCACTCCAAACAACAACAACAAAACCAAACAAACCAACAATCCCACCCCCCAAAATACCCCGAACAAACAAAAATCAAAACTCCCCAAAACCAAGCAAGAGGAGCCCAGCCTCACTGTGGGTCTGTAGTCTTTGTTATGTCTGTGTCGGAGTGGTCTTATCAAGGGATGACCTAACAGTGATTTGGGAGGTGTTTTTTTCCTGAGATGTTTGAATAGCAGAGGTGTTGTTCTATTGTGCATTCAGCATAGAATGTAAAGAATTTGCTAGCGAAAATCCCTGGTTTTTATCTCGATGACACCTGTGGAGCTTATCACAGTGTGATATTTATTTTATTACTTTAGGGGGTGGGCAGGATCTTGCTTCTGTAGCCCACTGGGGCCTAGAACTCAATCCTTTCAAAAACTGACTGGTATTACAGGCTTGGGCCCCACCACGCAGCTCTAGAACTACATTTTATTTTGTTATTTTTTGAGGTGGACTCTTGCTACGCAGCCCCTGCTGGCCTAGAACTCACAATCCTGCTTCAGCCTCCCGCGTATTGGAATTACAGGCAGGCTGTAAATGTATATTCTCTAAAATTTTAAGTATACATTTATTTTATGTATACAGCACAGCATGCTCATGGAGGTCGGAGGGCAACCGGTGGGAGCTGGTTTACCTCTTCCACCACCCGGGTCCCAGGAGTGGGGCAGCAAGTTCTCTCTCTCTCTCTCTCTCTCTTCTCTCTTTCTCTCTCTCTCTCTCTCTCTCTCTCTCTCTCTCTCTCTCTCTCTCTCTCTCTCTCTCCCTCCCTCCCTCCCTCCCTCCCTCCCTCCCCCTCCCCCTCCTCCTCCCTCCTTTCTCCTCTCTCCTTTCCCCATGTCCAGCATGCAGCACCATACCCAGCAAGGAGAAGAGGTTCTTCTCCACCGTCAGCATCTTCTTTTCAAGCTCTATTTCCAGGCTGCTTCCGAAGGAGATACTCAAGGGCTGCTGCCCTCTGTGATGTTGCACCAACCACCCTTACTTACTGGCCAGTCCAAATGTCTGCAGTCTGTATTGTTTCTTCTTCACTCATTACCTGCCTTTCTGTCAGTGAAAGTACCTATCATCAACTGTTCAGTTCTTTTAGATCAAAGAGCACTAAATTAACATCCACAGATGAACTCCAACCTGACACTTTTTTTTTTTCTTTTGGTTTTTCGAGAGGGTTTTTCTGTGTAGCGTTGAGCGTATTCCTGAATCTCGCTCTGTAGGCCAGGCTGGCCTCAAACTCACAGAGATCCGCCTGCCTCTGCTTCCTGAGTGCTGGGATTTAAGGCATGTGCCACTACCGCCCGGCCTAACCTGACACTTTTATAAGTAAAAATTTATTAGAACACAGCTATGCTCATTCATTTGCACAATGAGGGTACCTTTGCCTGATGAGGGACCTACTCCTAGTAGAGATGGAAGCCATCTTGGCTGACAGAGTCATACGATACTGACCAGCTCTTTACAGAGTTCACAGACCCTCACTGTGGGTCAAGTAAGGGAAGCAGAGTGAGCAGCTGTTTAGAAACCTCCATGTAAATACTGAAGTACACATGTAAAGTATACAAGGGCACCAGACCATACCGTGGAGATTAGAAGTGAGATCAAATATGCCCATTGTATCTTAAAAACAGCTAATCAGTAGACTCTCTTTGGGAGAGTGTCTCAATATGCAGCCCTGGTTAGCCTAGCCTGGAACTTGCTGTGTAGACCAAGCTGGCTTCAAACTCAGAAATCATCCTACCTCTGTCACCTAGGAATGCTTGGCTTAAAAGTGTGCAGTACCACATGGGGCTTCAATATGCTCTCAATGCTGAGTCGTTTTCTCTAGTTACTTAATAATCGTAATTATACATAGCAATTGCTTTATAGATAAAGCATCTTTCATACTTATATATTTTATTCTTTTGATTAAAAAAAAATCACCCTTTAATCCCAGCACTCGGGAGGCAGAGCCAGGTGGATCTCTGTGAGTTCGAGGCTAGCCTGGTGTACAGAGCGAGTTCCAGGACACTAGGGCTACATGGAGAAACCCTGTCTGGAAAAACTAAAAAGAAAATCACATACAGCACTTCAACAATTACTGGATGTGGCTGGAGAGATGGCTCGGCTGTTAAGAGAGCAAATTGCTCACGTAGAGGACCCCAGTTTGGTTTCCGGCACCCACTTCCAGTGACTTCACCTCCAAGAGAGCCCACACCCTCTTCTGGACGCCATAGGCACCTGCACTCACACGTGCACACACCTACATCGTCACATACGTATGCGTGTAATTAAAAATAACTATAAATATAAAGGAAGAAAAGCTCACTGGACGGTGTTCACTCATTTCCCATAGAATGCCCATCTGACTTTGAGAGGGCACATACAGGTAATCAGAGGAGATCCAGTCCCATGCCTCATCTCCTCGTTCCTAACATCACCGCACTGACTACAGACATTTGTCAACTTAGGAGAGCATCAGGTCATCGATCAGATGGACACTCAGGTCTTACTAAGATGGAAGCCCGAGCTCAGTGACGGGTTCCTGTTCAACGCTGAGGCCGAGGCTGCAGGGTGTCCTCCACAGCCACACCGATCGGGTACGGTTGTAGTAGGGTAGTGCCTGGCACACGGTGAAGGCTGTCAACTGAGGCAGTCTTGGGTCGTCAGGATCTCGCTGGCTCTTTTTGAGATAGGCTCTCACTAGGTAGCTCTGGCTGTTCTGGAATCTACTATGTAGACCAGGCTGACCTCTAATTCACCTGCCTCTGCCTCCAGAGAGTAGGATTAAAAGCGTGTACCACCATGCCTGGTCCATGAAATTTTATTTCTACACTAGATTTTCAGCATATGTATTTTGGTTTTTAAATTTGTATTATATATATAATTATATATATGTATATATACATATATGTAATTTCCTTTTTTCATTTTCGTGTGTGTGTGTGTGTGTGTGTGTGTGTGTGTGTGTATGTATACATGTTTGCATGTTTCAGGGCACATGTATGTGTGAGTGAGTGTGCATATGTGTGCACATGCATGTGCATATGGGGCCTGAAGTGGATGTCAGGATCCATCTTCCATGGTTCTACTGTATTCTTTAAGGCAAGGTCTCTCAGTCAAACCCAGAACCTGCCAATATGGAAGACCTCTTGTCTCTGCTTCTAAAGGCTGGATTACGGGGAGGCTGCCACTAACCCTGGCATCTAGAGTGCCAACGTTTGGTCCTTGTGCTTGGAGGCCAGTGCTTTCATCACTGAGCCCTCTCTACAGCCCCCGTTTTATGTTTTTTTCAGACTGAGTTTCATGTAACCCAGGCTGGCCTCGAGCTTGCTATGTAACTGAGGATGACCTTAAACTTGTGATCCTCCTGCCTCTACCTCCCACATGCTTGGGTTGTAGGTCCGCACCTCACTGTCCAGTTTATGCGGTGCTGGGGATCAAACCCAGGGCTTTGTGCATGCCAGGCAAGCATTCTGCCAACCAAATTGCATCCCAGCCCATCCATTACTTTAACTTCAGGGGTTTTTTTTGTTTGTTTGTTTTCTTGCTAGGGGGTCAAACACAGGTCCTCACCGATGCCAGAGAAGTGCTCTACCACTCAGTGATATCTTTAGCCCCTTATGTTTAATTTTGGGTGGCCCGTTTTCTTGGATTGATATTCCAAAGGGCCCTGGCTATTAAATTTCGATTTTGATCCGTGTGACTCCGAGACCCTGCCTTGAATATAAAGTCTGCCTTCAGTCTGCATGTGTGTGAATACCTGATATTGTCTATTTATATTTCTCTCTGTGCACGGTACGTAATAAAATAAACACAAAAACTTGTCTTCTTGGACATTTTGGGGGTAACAAGAGCAATCCTTGTGCACGTCTGTTGTCTTCCACGGTGTAGTTTTGATAAGTCGATCACTGGGGGCTGATCATTTCATCTTGCTTATTATGGTAGTTTTTCCTTTCCCTCCCAGTTCCTCTCAGAGTTAAGGCTGTACAGCCTTTTAAAAACAAATAAAGCAGAGGTCTGAGCTGGAAATGGAACTTTGAACCTGGTCCCCTGGTTCATGTCTGTGGACTTCTCTGTGACGGAGAGGACGTGAGCAGTCGCGGAGGCCATCTGTTTTTATAGGGCTATGCCAAGGAAAATACTTGAGAATTACATTAGCAACTCAAGGTATTTTGGCCGCTGCGAGAGGACACATGATAGTTTTCCAGTTATATGAACAAGGGCTTTTGTTTCCTACTGCAGTTTCTTACAGGCTTTGAGAACAATAGGCTTCTCTCAGGCTTCCCGGAGGTTTTGGGGATGCTAATAGGTGGACGCACCGCCCTTTGCTTCATCGGGGGAGGACTTCTCAGGCCTTTGACATGCCACTGTGGGTTTCTTCGAGGGAGTGGATTGTGCAGGATTCCTCTGATCCTTTGGCTAAGGCTTTCCTTGTGTTTGAAATCTCACCTTCCTCCCTCCCTCCCTCCTCTGCCTCACAGCCTCACCTGTGGCACCCTGCTGAAAATTCTTAAGCACATTTCACTGTTGGCAAACACACACCTTCTTCATCCAAAACATATTGTCACCTGGATCCTAAACTTGCTGAAGATGCCAGGGAGTGGGTCGGTTAGTCCGTCTCTTTTACGTTCTTAGCCCCAGGCACATAGAAGGCCCTTACTTGGTATCTGCTGAATGAGTGAAGGAACCATAGCGGATACCCCCGGACCCCCAAGTAGCACCTAATGGGAACCATCCTCCGCAGAAGCCATTTTCAGGATGAGAACCATGGGTGGGTTTGTTGGTTGGTCTGCTCCTGGTACTTCATTTTCAAGTACAAGTGACCGGAGTACGAGAGGCCTTTGTCGTTTTTAGTTCAGGTACTAGGCACATCCAGCAGGAAGCGGTCAGTTATTTAAAGATAACGCACTGTGCTTGAAATAACTTGTCTCGTTGGTGTGCCGTGAGCCAGCCAGGATTAGAACCTTCACTTCCTGATACCTGTTCTGGGGCCGTTACCCAGGCGGCAGCCTGCACCCCCTTCCAGTGCTGGTAGTTACATCAATGGGAGCCAGTGTTTCCGACTGGGGAGAGAAGGAATCAGGCTCTCCTTTGTACACTAATTAGCACAGGCAGAACAAAAGGCCTCACTTGGTTTTCGAGTTCAAGTTTGGCTCATATGCAGTTCTCAGTGAAGATTATGATCTCGGATAAATTAAAAACAAATGTTAAAGAAGTCATAATGAGGTAGGAAGGGAATTCAGGATTCTTGTTTTTAAATAACCCTGGGTAAACAGACTTCTCTCTCAAGCAGACGTCCATGTCCCCTCCTCCACTTCGACTGTCCGTTTTTGAGCCTTTGAGGTCAGTCTTCGTCCTGGTCATTCACTCTGCCGGAACCCAGAGAGGTGTCTTCTGTTGGTGTGCTCAAGCCTCGTTCACCCGGCCATTGGTTCTTTGGAACCAGGAAAATAGTACACAGAGGAGCTGGGTCACATCCACCAAGTCAAAGGGAATCGCACATTTGGCAAAATGCCCCTTGCCTCAGGAATGACCGCCACAGCCTGCTGCCCTGGCGTGGCTTCCTTTTCCTCCAGTCTGCTGAAGGCAAGGCCCCGGCAGGGAGCACACAGAACCCCCGTGTTCTCTCTTCTCCTCCAGGCCGAGTTCCTGAGTACATTCTTGACCAGATGGGGGGAGCTGGGGGCCCAGCAAGCCGCCGCATTCAATGGGACTCTGTATGTATATGCCAAATGAAGTCTACAGGCGCCTTTACGAGCCCAGTGACCGCGCTGGCAGATGTAAAGAAACTCAGAAGGCCTGGGTGTGTGTGTGGAGCCTTGATTCCTATGAAGTTTCCATGAGTACATTCAAGGGCTCTGTACATGGAAATTCAGTTCCTTTACTGACTCCCACCCCCGCCTAGAAATGGGGTCTTCTGTAGCCCAGGCTGGCCTTGAACTCACTATGTGGCAAAGGATGATCTTGATTCCTGGTCCTCCTGCCTCATGTGTCTACCGCCATCTCTGGTTTATGCACTCCTGGGAATTGAACCCAGGGCCTCAGTGAGGAAAGCACTCTAGCTACTGAGCCGCACTCCAGCCTCCCCTGCTTACCCTTTTCTGGGTCAGTATGTGCCACGTTAGTCTGAATGTATGCACTGGTGTACCCACAGTTTTCTACAGAGCATCCACCTCAGCAGGCTTTGGTAATGTCTAGAGAGATTTGGGATAGATAAGTCTTGAGGAGGGGACGTGTTACCAGCGTCCAGCTAAGAGAGAGGCCAAGGATGCTTGGCTAAGCGATCTTCAAGACAGAGGGGGGAGGAAACCTCTTAACAACAAGAAGCTAATGAGAAACCTACCAGGACCAGGACCTGAGCTTCTCTCTCTGGTGTGTGTGTGTGTGTGTGTGTGTGTGTGTGTGTGTGCGTGTGCGCGTGTGCGTGTGCATGTGCATGTGCATGTGCATGAGTGTGTGCATGTGTGTATGTGTATGTATATGTATATATAGACACACAGACAGACATACACACATACATATATATTGTTTATTTTTTGTTTTTTCAAGACAGGGTTTCTCTGTGTAACAGCCCAGCCTGTCCTGGAACTCATGTTGCAGACCAGGCTGGCCTCGAACTCACAGAGATCTGCCTGCCTCTGTCTCCCGAGTGCTGGGATTAAAGGTGTGTGCCACCACCTTCCAGCAAGGAGTATTATATTCATCATTTCATTTAATCCTCAAAACGACCCTGCAGTGGGGACCAAGGTTATCCTTGTTTTATTCAAGATGAAATCAAGGCTCAGAGAAGCCAATATCTCTTCCTGAAGTCACACAGAAATTTAGGGGAAGGGACAGGCTTCAGATCCAGATTTATCTTATCCAGCCCCCACTACGTGGCGGCATTTCCCAGGGTAGCTTACGTGGACCTGCACAGTGCGGCCGACACAGGAAAGATGCTGAATTGGAGACAGTAGGTTGTCGCGATCTAAGGCTCCGTGATTGATATGACCGTTTGTGTCTGAGCCTTGGGGCCCCCAAGCTCTAGAACTCACACACAGGGTGACTCTGGTGGGTCTGTGACACTTGCTGAGGAGGAGCAGTGGGCAGTCTGCCTTCAGGTGACTGAGGGAGCGAAGAGAGCTGGGCAGAACAGAGAGACCCTGGTGGCTTTACCCCTCCTGGGTCCCTCCACTCTGGTCAGGGGAGATCTTGGGGCTAATGAGAGGTGAGGGAATCAGGACAATGACTCGTCATTTGTGAAGAGGGGGAGCATGAGTTTTAGAAATGGCTTCTGGGATGGAGAGGGCCCCGGAAACGTAGAATCCTTGTCCCAAGGACACAGAAAAGCATTCTGTGTCAAGGGGGCAAGGTGAGAGACCGTTCCCAGGAGGCTGGGCACTAGGGAGCTCCATTGAGAATGAGGAGTAGTCAGCCTTGGGTGTGCGGTGGGGTTGTGGGGGCAGAAGGCAGACGGGCTGGTGGGAACAGAGTCCATGGCCTTGACATCCACCAAAGGCCCCTCAACAGCTACCCAGAAACCCCACTTCTGCAGCCTGGAGCACAGCTCCTGCTGCGACTCCTGCAGACAAACCCAGGAAATTTAAGGCTGAGTGCTCTTTGGAGCTCCCAACTCTAGCTCCCATGTCCAGTATTCTTTGAGCAGCCAAACCCTCTAACAAGCTCCGAGGAGAAACTCTCATGCTTTTTAAAAACATGAGACGATTTAGACATACTCTGTCTCCACATCTATCCTAAGGAAAGTCACAGTGCTTGGATTACTAAACTCTGTCTGGCATAGGTAAGATTAAGTATCCCCCCCCCCGCCCCCCCAACGCGCGCTTTTCGTGTAGCAAGGGGGAGGGGGGAGGGGGTAGTGAAGTTTCCTGTCTCCTTTCTAAAAGGAAAATTCTAGCACTTTCTCCTATTAGTGAATCTTTCATCCACCTGTCCTGCTTTAGGAAAACGATTCTATGCGTCTCAGTAAGTGACTAACCGAACAGAATAGCATGCTGGCTTTTCTCTTGGTGAGGCATCTGGTGAAGCCTTTGAAAAGGCTTCAAAACCCCACAGCTCCAGCTCCCCCACAGGGCCTTCTGGCACTGCACAGACCAGAGGCCCTCTCCTACCCTCACACTGTCTGTCTGTCCTTAGAAGGTTGCACTCTGCCCTAAGGAGAATTTTCTTGTTATTGAAATGTGCATTTAAATCTGACCAGGCTTTCCTCTGTGGCACAAGCTGTCTTCCCTAGGGCCGTTTTTCCTCACAGTTGGCCATGAGGCCTGTGCAAGCACAATTGGGCTTTGTGGGGAGAAACGGTTACAGTGCCCGGGAAGGTGGGGCCAGCCTTGTCTAAATAAATAGTAGTGGGCTGGCCTCAGGAAGAGGGGATTCCTGGAAGGCAAGAGATGGAGCCTGATGCAGGAGGCACTTCCTGGTTCCTGGGGCGTCTTGCAGCCTCCTCAGTTCTTTGCTGGGAACACAGGATGTCCTTGGGCCCCTGGTCCTCAGCGCTGTCCTGACTCGGGATCTTCTAGGACAGACCCTACTTCAATGGCTGGTCTCCATCTTCCTGGAGTCTAGTAATTTCCACAGGGTTATCTGTTGGCCACTGCCACATGTGTAGAGAGGGGTTGTTAGCCACATGTCCTGCGTCCAGCCAACGCTCTTTTCTATTTGAAAACTTTGGGGCGGAGAGGTGGAGACATGGCTCAGCGGCTGAGAGTGTGCACAGCTTTTGCAGAGGACCTGAGTTTGGTTCCCAGCACCCACGAGGTTGGGGTGGTTGTAGCTCCAGGATGTTCTCTTCTGGCCTCCACAGACACTGCAGTTATGTGTACACCCCCCCCCCCACACACACACATACACCTATACATAATTAAAAATAGAGACTGGAGAGATGCATTAGTGGTTAAGAGTGCTTCCCGTTCTCCCGGAGGATCCAGGTTCAGTTCCTAGCCCCACTCAGACAGCTCAGCCATCTGTAACTCTAGCTGCAGGCCTTATGAGCCCTCTCCAGGCCTCTGAGGGCACCTGCACACAGGTGGTTCACATACAGACAAGCATACAAACACACATACCCATTTAAAAAAGTAAAATCTTTAAAAGTCCATTTTTTCTTTTCAAAAATCTAAAATTAATATATAGAAAAATGAACATTTTTAGTTTATAGCTTTGTGATTTGTAAAACTATATAGATTCATGTCACTACGGCTATAATTCCAAACACTGTAACCACGACTCACCAGCACTATACCCAAATATATACCCCAAAATCCCCTCGGTGCCTACTGGTTAGTGGAGGCTGAAGACATAAAGGTCAGCAGCAACCTCCTGAAAGTCCCGTTTCCTCTGCCCTTACTACTCTTCTGCTCTGAAGTCCCTCCCAGCAGGGGACAGCCACTCTTTCAACAAAGACAAATCAGGGGCTAGAGAGACAGTCTGTTCAGAGCACTGGCTGCCCCTCCGGAGACCCTGGGTCTCTTCTCAGCACCCACCTGGTGGCTCTCAATGGTCGGGAACTCCAGTTCCAGGGGATCCGATGCCCTCTTCTGGCCTCTGGGAGTACCGCACACATGTGGTGCACAGTTGTAGAAGCAGACACAACATCTGTGCACATAAACCAGACAAACGAACACAGCTAACCAGCACGGGCCCAGCTGTCCATCCTCCCACCTCTCAGCCAGGCCACAGCATAGCATTTTTACTGCGGGTTTGGCTCAAACCCATATTTAAAAAACACTTCCCTTAGCTTGGCACTTTAGAATCGTTTGTGGTAGGAAGAAATAGTTGGAATGAATGCTGTTCCTAGTGATCATTCTATGGCTACAGAGTGCCCGAGAGACAGCAATGAGTTAAAAATGCACAGGAGACAGATGTGGTGGTGCACACCTGTTATCTCAGCACCTGATAGGCAGAGGCAGGAGGATTGCCACAAGTCCCAGGCTAGAGACAGTTGCACGGGGAGGCCTTGTCTCAAAAGACCAAACAAAAAAACCAAAAACCGTCGTGACCACAGATCTAAGCCGTTTATTTGTTTATTCACTTACTTAACTGTGTGTGGTGTATGTGCGTGTGTACATCGTGGAGGCCAGACACCAGCACTGAGGTATCTTTCTCAATTGTTCCTCACCTTATGTTTTGGTTTTTTTTTTTATTATAATTTATTATTATGGGGGGCATGCATGCCGAGGGACACATGCAGAGGTCAGAGGACAGTTTTGTGGAGTCAGTTCTCTCCTCCCACCTTCACAAGGTCCGGGGATGGAACTCATCTGGCTTGTACCACAACTGCCTTCACTTGCTGAGCCCTCTTGCCTGCCCATCACTTTTTTTTTTGAGGCAGGGTCTCTCAGGAGCCTGGAGTTTGATGATCTGGACAAGCTGCCTAGTCCACCTGTCTCTACCTCTCCAGTTCTCAGTTTGCAGGCAGGTCCTTCCATGCCCCGCTGTTTACATGAGTCCTGGGACCCAAACTCAGGTCCTCATACTCGGGTGGCAGGCACTTGACTGACTGAACTATCTATCTCCCCAGCCCCAGATGAGTGAGGTGACCGCAGAGTCTCCAGGATAATTTTGCTCATCCTAATTTTCTGGGGGATTTTCAGATCTCCTGGTGGTTCGGAGCCATGCATGAACTAGGATATTTCTTAAGGTAAATGAAGTCTAGAACATGTAATCTGGATCTGGTATATGGCCTACTACTGTAATTACAGCACTTGGCTGAGGCAGGTGGATTGCTATCAGTTCAAGGACAGCGTGGGTTATATAGTGAGTTCCATACCAGCCCGGGCTATAGACTAGCCTAGTGAAATATGACATGTCTCAAACAAACCAACCTGTCAACAACAGCAAAAAAAATGCTCCAAATAAAGTAAAATATGGGTGTTTGGTTCAGCCCTTGTAGGAGGAGATCAAAATCAGCCCAAGGCTGTAGTTTTCCTTAAGGTATGGAAAGTGGGATCTGGGCTATGAGTGAGGAGAAATGCATTGGAGTGACTGGAGATCCCAGAGTTCACCTAGCCGGCCTTTCCTGTCTCCTGGGGTGGGGGTGAATGCCTAAGAGGAAGAGAATATGCTGTGGGGTGTCATGTTCTATCTAGAGGAAGCCCACAGGTAAGAGAGGCAATCTATACATGTACATGTATATATGTATGTCTATGTCTGTGTGTATATACATGTGTATGCACTTCGTACATACTCAGCCCATGGTAGGAGGATGAGATTGTCCACACTGGACCCAGGGTTGGCTTTTTTTTACTTGCAGCAGGGTCTGTACCACCTAAGCCAGATGACAGAGCTAGATGTAGCTGGTTCTCCAGAGATGGGACTCAAAGACTCCTGTCCAGCTGGAGCCCGAGCAATAGCCTGGTGAATGAGGAAGACGCTGACTGTCTAGGGAGGCCTGGCTGGCATGCCAGGTGTCAGGCTACGGCCTGTCTGCCTGCCCTTAGAAAACAGGGCTGGAGATCCGTGCCCTGTGAGGTCTCCCTAAGGTTGAGAATTAATATTGCACCCCCACCCCAATTCCTTGGCGCACACCCCGCCCGCCAAGTACAAGTGACTAAATCCTGTTCTCAGAACCTCTGGGTTGTGGGGCCCTGGGCATGTATTAGCTGAAATGTCTTGTTTGTGTTAGTCCAGAGCTGGGGTAGAGGCCCCACGCCCCTGAGGCTCCTCCTTAGCCCCAGCTAGAAGGTCGAGCGCCAAAGCAGAGGGTCTCAAGTGTTCTTGGTCTTTCAAGATGTGTGTGTGTGTGTGTGTGTGTGTGTGTAGGAGGAGGAGGAGGTCAGAGGGACATCAGATCACCTGGAGCTGGAGTCACAGGCAGTTGTGAGCGGCCTGACGTGGGTGCTGTGAATCAAACTCGGGTCCTGTGCAAGAACCGTATGTGCTGGGGCTGGAGAGATGGCTCTGTGGTTAAGAGCACTGACTGCTCTCCCAGAGAACCTGGGTTCAACTCCTAGTATCCACATGGCAGCTCTCGGCTGTCTGTGACTCCATTTCCAGGGGACCTGACATCCTCACACAGATAGACATATATGCAGGCAAAACACCAATACACGTAAAATAAAAATGAATAAAATTTAAAATATCTAATAAACCAGCATGTGCTCTTAACCTAGTTTGATTCTGGTTGATCTGTGTGGGCAATTCTAATGCCTAGGGTGTGCTTCTGGTGCATGGATGTTTACTCTGCAATCAAAGTTTACTGAGTTAATGCTTCTAGCGAGTGGAGAGTAGGACTTTTTTTTTCTTTCTTTCTTTTTTTTTTGGCCACCAAACCCTAGGCATTAGAATTGCCCATCCGGGGGCTGAGAGATGATGGCTCAAGCCATAAAAAGCACTTGTTGGTGCACACCTTTAATCCCAGCATTCAGGAGGAAGAGGCAGGCAGATCTCTGTGAGTTTGAGGCCATCCTGGTTTTTCAGCATGAGTTCCAGGACAGCCAGGGCCACACAGTGAAACCCTGTCTCGAATCCCCTCCCCCTGAAAAAGAGCACTCTCAAAGCAAACATTTCCCTCCCTCCTCCCTCCTCCCCCCATAGTGGAGGCAGGTCCTCAGGGCTCCATGGCCAAATCTCCAGGTTGGTGAGAGATCTTGTCTCATAAAATCAGGGAAAGCAACTGAGGAAAACACCCTGTCAACCCCTGGCCTTCACATGCATGTGCCTGTAGGCACACACAAAGATGCACACACGCGCGTGCGCGCACGCGCACACACACACAGAACTCTTCACCTATTCAATTTCCCATAAAGGGCGCCTTAGACTGAACCTGGAGGAAACCAGACTCCAGGCAGCCCTGGGGCCTGCTCCGAGAACCACTAAGATAAACACAAAATGCACTCTCTCCAGATTCTGAGAAAGAAAAGCCCTCAAAGGTCAGAGGGTCCAGTGGCTCTCAACCCGGGATTGCACATTAGAATCATCTGGGGAGCTTTTCAGAACTGCTCATGCCCAGCCCCCACACCCAAAGACCTGTGGTTCAGCTGGCCTGGGGTGGGGCTGCAGCTTCACTGGAATTTTCTAAAAGCTCCCCAGGGGCTTCTGATATGCAGCCAAGTTTGTGAAGCATTGCCAATATAGGCCAGAGATCCTCCCTGGATATTTGAATGACAGGATTAAAAAGATCCCTGCCTGGTAGGGTGGTACCCTCCCCAGCAGACCGTGGGCTGATGGTGGAATTGCCAGCCATTGTCTCCAGATTCCCTAAAGCCCCTCCATGGTCCAGCATCGTCCCTCCTGGCCAGGTCCCGGAAGCATGCTCTGGACAGGGTGTCAGGTCCCTGGAGTTAAAGACGGTTGTGAGCCATCATGTGGGAGTTGGGAATGGAACCCGGGTCCTCTGGAAGAGCAGCCGGTGCTCTTAACCTCTTCAGCTCCCGACACCACTCTTAATCATGTTTAAACCAGGGCATCCAAAAAATTCAGCATTCTCTTTTTGCCACCAACCTCGTATCCAGCCCCACTGTTAGGCCTGGTCACCCCCACCAGCCCCTTTTTTGGATTGACAAAGTAGGTTCTTTAGTGGCTCTGGCTCAACAGCTACGTGCCCCACTGATGGCTGGGCCGTTCCAGTGGGTCAGGTAAACCCTGAAGCATCATCACACATCAGCGGAGGCTCTGACAGGGAGAGTTTTTGTTTTGTTTTGTTTTTCAAGACAGGGTTTCTCTGTGTAGTTTTGGTGCCTGTCCTGGAGCTCACTCTGTAGACCAGGCTGGCCTCGAACTCATAGAGATCCACCTGGCTCTGCCTCCTGAGTGCTGGGATGAAAGGCCTGTACCACCACCGCCCGCCTTTACAGGGAGAGTTTTAAATGCATTTTAATTACATTTCACTGTGATTCGTTTCCTCCAGGATGCCAGATTTTTAACTTAGGCACCTAAGCCCGTTTTGATAAGAGTCCTCAGATTTTCTTTGCGCTGTCGGATGCTCTGTGGCACTGAAGAAGCCGTGGTTGTTGGTTTGTGTTTGTGACAACTTGTGGCCCTAGTCAGTTAATGAATCCATACATGGAACTTAGTGGAGGTTGCAGTCTTGATGGTCGCTTGATTTAGCTTATATTTATACCTTTCCATTTTGGCTCCTCAGGGCTGCTACCTGTGTGTGCGTGCACACATGCATGCACCATGTGTTTGCATAGTTAACCGTCACGATCACAATTAGACAGCGGAACAAGGTTTTAGAACCTGTCTGTGGAGCTGGAGAGATGGCTCAGTGGTTGGTAGTGTGTACCGCTCTGGAAGAAAACCTGAGTTTGATTCCTGGCACACACACTGGGCGACTTCAGCACCAGAGGGCCTGACTTTCTCTTCTGCACTCTCCCGTATGCATCCCCGCACACAGGCATACACATAAACACATAATCAAAAATACAGTGACCCTTAAAAAGAAAAACTTGTTTGTGAGGCAAATGGTATGGTGAATTCTTTTCATACCTATTAAACCGTCCTATAGCCTCCAGGCTCAGTGGAGCTATAACATCTGCCTCCTGAGTAATCTGCCCTCAAGGCCTCAGGCTGGAGACTGTAATTTGGCGGCAGGACTTGGCGCCAGAGTCCAGCACTGGGGGCCAGTAGCACCGGGGGGCAGTAGCGTTTGCCCCAGTGCTGAGCTTGGTTGTTGAAAAGCTATGGTCTGGACCTGGAGCATTGCCATCTTAGGTGGCTACTGTGATCTCACACACAGGCAAACACTTTGGGATTTAGAGACGGGGTCCAGAGGGATGGGAGGATATGGTGGGGGTGGGGGGGCAGGCGTGAGAGTCGTGGAAAGGTCATAGGTTGATGGGCATGGTAGTTACCCAGGGTTCTGCTCCATACATCCCATCTACTCCAGAACTTGGTATACTGAGTATAGTCAGTCCAGACCCCACTGTGGGGCATGGCTTCCGGAAGCTGGGTGGGAATTGTGGTGGTTTGAATGAGATGTCTCCCATAATCTTGGGCATTTGAATATTTGTTTCCCAGTTGGTGGCGCTGTTTGGGTAGGTTTAGGAGGTGTGGCTTTGCTGGAGGAAGTATGTCACTGGGGGTGGGGGGGTGGGGGTAGGGGGGTGGGAGGGTGGGCCTTGAGGTCGCAAAGCCTCCTGCCATTCCCAGTGCACTTCCTGCTTCGCTCTTGCAGTGGAAGATGTGAGCTCTCAGCTTCCTGCTCCAGCTGCCATGCTTCCTCTCTGTTGTCACGATCTTTCATTTCTCTGGCACTACAAGCTATCGCTGTCGTGGTGTCTTACCGCAATATAGAAAATAACAGACATTGAAGTCGGTACCGGAGGTGGGATATTGCTGTGACAGGCCCGACCATGCTGTTTTTTGGAAGAATGTAGAAAACTTAGATTTTGGACTAGGAAAGCAGTTAAATGCTGTAAGCAGGGGCTTAACGGGCCCTCCTGTTAGAAGCCGGGAAGACAGTAGTGCTGAGAGCAATGTGGACTATGGAGGCCCAGCTCAAGAGGTTTCTTGGGGGAACAGTATTAGCAAGTGGTCTAGAGACCATTCTTGTGATACCTTAGCAAAGAATTTGTCTGCTTTTTACCCTTGTCGTAAGAACCGGCTTGAGGCTAAATTTAAAAGTAATAAACTAATTTCTTTGGAGGAGATTTCAAGGCAGCCTAATATTGACTCTGTCATGTGGTTATTAGTAATCACTCACGTCTACAATGAAAAAGAGCGAATGGGACAGAAAGAAATACAGAGCATATAGTTTGAGGAGAAAAAATACACCAACAACTTAGTGTTGCAGCCAAGACTTGTGCCGAAAGAGATAAGGAGCCACCTTTTGCTCAGCTCTAGAGTAAAGAGAAGGGTGTGCTCAGGGCAAGACCCCACTCAGCTAAGCTCCCAACTTGTGAAAAAACAGAAGGCATTTTTCTGCCCTGAAAAGCAGCTGCGCTCAAGCTGTTGCTGATGTGGTTCAAGGGACCCACCCGGGCCATCTCGAGCTGCTAGCTGAACTTGGCAGTGTCATTCGCTTGGCTCTAGTGTCAAGAAGGATGCAAGAGATAAGGAATGATGGAAATTTCCCCCATGGTTTCAGAAAGCCACCAGCCCAGGCTGTGTGTGGCAAGGATGTCTGTGTGTGAAGGCTCTCGGGACAAGAGGCCCTGGAGGTCGTGGTGGGAGCTGTGGAAGGGAATCCTGGGTTGTGTTGGAGGCCCCAAGATGTCGGAGATGCCAGAGCAATGAGATATTTGTGAGGAAGAGCTGCATACAAGACAAGGAGAAGAACCAGCCAAAGAGAGAGATTGCAAGTTACAGGCTGCAGGCAGCAAAGCTGGAAGGGCGGGGCATCTAAGCTGATTGGCCCTGGACCTGGAGCCAGAGGATTTGATGTTTGCCTTGCTGGGTTTCCGATCTTGCTTTGGCCCAGTATTTCCTCACGATGCTCCTGTCCCTCCCCTTTGGAATGGTAATGTAAATTCAGTGCCACTGTATATTGGAAATATAATGCTTTTCCAAGGGGGTTACAATTAAGAGATCACCTTGAATTGCAGAAGAGAATTTGGGCTTTTTTTTTTTTTTTTTTTTTTTTTTTATTATTTTTTATTATTATGTATACAGAAGAGGGCGCCAGATCTCATTACAGATGGTTGTGAGCCACCATGTGGTTGCTGGGAATTGAACTCAGGACCTCTGGAAGAGCAGTCGGTGCTCTTAACCTCTGAGCCATCTCTCCAGCCCAGAATTTGGGCTTTTAAACAGTGTTCAGACTGTGAAAGACTACAGAGACTTTTGAAGGTGGACCAAATGTACTTTGCATTATAATGTGGTCAAGAGGCTAGGGGGGCAAGGAGTGGAATGTGGTGGTTTGAATGAAAATATCCCCGCACAGTCTCGGGCATCTGAATACTTGGTTTCCAGTTGGTGGCACTGTTTGGGTAGGTTTAGGTACTGTGGCCTTCCTGGAGGAAGTAGGTCACTGTCACTTGGGGTGGGTGGGCTTTGAGTTCTCTGGTGCTCCTCTGCTTCATGCTTGCTGTAAGAGGTAAGCTCTCAGTATCCTGTTCCAGCCGCCATGCTTCCCCTCCACCACCATCAGCTCTTACCCGAAGGAACTAGAGAGCCAGTGATAGAAAAGTAGCTAATGGGAATGACGGGTGCCCTTAGACCATTGTGATTCCGATTCAGGGATGTCAATCATTTGACATTTGTCACGGTGTCACTTAGAAAGTTCACGCTTCAGAACGTTGCAACTGAATTGCATTTTTTTTTTCTAAGAATCTCAGTGTTTTACCTAAGTTTATGATTTTGTCTTGGGCCCTTTCCATAGCTGTGTTTAGCTGCAGGAGGTACCTGAGCCACAGGTTCGACACCCCTGTAAGTTGCAGGGAAGGTGCTTAATATAAACTCCAGAGCGCATTCAAGACCAGGGTGGAGTTTACCCAGAGCCAGGCATGTGTTCTTGTCTGTCAGGCAACTCTCAGTTAACCAGGACATCTGATTAAGCAGGATACCCATCTCAGCCGCAGGGGATCAGTGTTCATAGTGCGTCTGCGTTATGGGTTTAGATGTTTTGCAGTGCTGGTATATGCATTTATACTTTTGTTTTTATCTCTGTTTCTGCTTAGGTACCTACCTTCATAGTTAGACAGTGTTTTGTTCCACCTCTGCAGTCCTCCCGATGTCCTGCTGGTCCCAGTAATCTGGGACTGCCTGGCGGGTAAGAGCTGGTACACAGCGTGGAGGTGTAGCTACCATAGAAAACAATATGGCACTTATTCAGCCAAAGTTTGGGCTGGCAAGATGGCTCAGTGGATAGACACTTGTTGCCAAACCTGATGACCTAGGTTTGATCCTCCAGACATGCGTGGTAGAAGGAGACTGATTCCTGCAAAGGTGGTCTCTGACCTCCACACCCATCCCCCTCCTCATACACAAAATAAAGCAATGTAAAAAGAAAGAACAACTAGGACTTCAGAGGTGGCCTGGCAGTCAGGAGCATTTGTTGCTCGAGCAGAACACTTGAATTCAGTTCCCAGTACCCACATGTCAGCTCACAGCCTCCTGCAACTGTGCCCTTTGATCTCTGCATGGATCTGAATGCATGTGGTGGGCATAAGCTTACATAGACACATGGATTAAATACGTGTTTTTAAACCCTAAAAATTAAACAATTACTATGTTACCCAGAAGTCTCACTATGGAATATCTATCCCAAAGAATATTCCAGTGAGAATCTCAGAAACACACATGCTCTCATGTGCTTTGCAGCCTTATGCACAAGAGCCAAGATGTGGAAACGATGCAGGTGTCCATCCCTAAAGGAGTGGACACAGAAAGCGTGATGGGCACATACAGGACTATCATCAGTCTTAGAACAAGGGAGCTCTTACTTTTCAACCACTCAGGGAGACAAGCGCTGGTGCATGATTCTGCTTAGGAGGACACTAAAACAGTTAAAGTTGGAGCATGATGTGGAAGATGATTATGGCCGGGGTAAGGAGAGGAGGCTAGGGGGAGATGTTGGTTAATGGTTCTAAGTTTTGGTCACACAAGATGAGAAGTTGTGGACATCTGGTCTACCACATCGTACTGGTAGTTAACTGTATGTTGTTAATGACAAATGTGGTAAGGGCTGGTGAGATGGCTCAGCCGGTGAGAGGGCTTGCTGTGCGTGCCCGGTGCCCTGAATTTGATCTCTTAAGACCATGAGTAAACAGATGCAGGGATATACATCTGTAATCCCAATACTGCTGTGTAAGAGGGGAGGCTGAGAGCCGGAAAATTGCCTGCAAACTTGTAGGCCAGCCAGCCTGAAGTAGCAGGGACAAGAAGAGATCCCTACCTAAGAACAAGATGGAAGGAGAGAACCAAATTGTTCTCTGACCTCCAAACACGAGCCATGGCTTGCATGCACCTGCACTTACACACACGCATGCAATAGTAATTTTTAGAACTGTGTTAAGAAGGTAAGGGGCGGGGCTGGGGCTGGAGAGATGGCTCAGAGGTTAAGAGCACTGACTGTTCTTCCAGAGGTCCTGAGTTCAAATCCCAGCAGCCACATGATGGTTTACAACCATCTGTAATGAAATCTGGTGCCCTCTTCCAGCCTGCAGGGATGCAGGCAGAACACTGTATGCATAATAATAAAAAAAAAAAAAAAAAGAAGAAGGCAAGGGGCTGGAGAGAAGGCTCAGGGGTTAAGAACACTGGCTGTTCTTCCAGAGGTCCTGAGTTCAATTCCCAGCACCCATATGGTGGCTCACAACCATCTGTAATGAGATCTGGCTCCCTCTTCTGGCCTGCAAGGATACATGCGAACAGAACACTGTATACATAATAAATAAATAAATCTTAAAAAAAAAAAAAAGAAGGTAAATTTATTATTGTATGTTACAAGAAGAAAAGCAAAGGAACACAAACTTTTGGAGATTTTTAGATGGACTTCTTGTGCCCCCCCCCCCATTGTGGTGATAGTATTGTGGGTGTATATGTCCACATGGCCACAGGCATTGATTGCATATATTAACTATGTCTAAGTTTGGGTGTGCAGTCATACCTCAGGGAAACAAGCATGAACAAATGCTAGGACATTGAGCTGGAAATAGCAAGGGGAGAGCTGACGAGAGGGCTGAGTGTTAAGAGTACTCATGCACTGCTCTTGCACTAGGGCCCCGGTTCAGTTCTCAGTACCCACAGGACAGTACACAATCACCTGCCAGTCCAGTTCCAGGGGACCTGGCGCCCTCTTCTGGTCTCCGTGGGCTGCTGCATACACACGGTGCAGTTAAACACACTCAGGCCCACACACAAGCGTATACATGTATTTTAAAAAGTAGATGATTTTTAAAAATAGCAAGGGAGTTTGGCATGCAGGCCCAATTAGAGCCCCTGAGGGGACTTGTGAGGCCAGGGAGAAGGGACAGTCTGAAAGGAGAGGGACGACATCAGGGAACTGGGGCTGTAGCCCCGGAGTCTGAGTGCCAAACACTGCCCAGCAAAGCTGGATTTAGACACAGCTGCAGGTTATCTGTGAACAGAGAGTTTGGAACTAAAGATGGGCCGGAAGCCAGACTTGCCTCCACCAAGGACAGAAGTCTGGGTGAGAACATCCTGTCTGCTCCCTCCGCCGAGCTTAACCTTGCCCATTAGGATCAGTTCCACCTTCCCAGTTCTTCGTTTTTTAGGAAATCTATGGTGGCTCCTTTTGCTTTTCACACCAACTCTGAGATCCCCCCCCGCCCCCCAGTTCTGAAGGCCTTCCCTATCTGACCTACCCCTTTAGACCAGTCTCAACTTCCACCCAATGCCTTCGTTCAGCAGCTTCCCATCCCACTCACTCGACACACTCGGGGTACCCCGACGTCCCCCCTGGACTTCAAGTCTTGCTTAACGTCTTGTCCCTTACCTAACAACATTGCCTTCCATGGCCTGGTTAGCACCCCTATGGACATCCCAGTCCACACAGCTGATCTTCTCCTTGGCCTTATAAGGAGTATGTATTATTTATCTGCAGGTGTTGAGAAAACAAGACAAAACTGATGGTGCTTGTCCCACAGGGGGGTCTCGGTTCCCTAACCAGGGTGGGACAAGGACCCTATGCTGTGGCTTTCTGTCCTCTGGCTGCATATCTGTGCTACCAACACCACCCCACTTGCTGAGTGACAGACATAGCCAGCTCCCTGCCTTGAGTGTCAAGGCCACTGGCCTGGATCCTAGAGTGTCAGGCTCTTCTTGAGAGGACTGGAATTTATAATTACAGAGTCATTAGCCTGGAATGCAAAGAGCCCCAACCATCAATCAGGATGTTAGTTGGCGGTTTGGGTTTTGCTCGGGTTGATAGTTAGACAATTAAACTAATTTTAAGTTTGAAAGATCGGAATTGGAAATTCTATTTGGAATTTTTTTTTTTTTTCCAAAATCAGTTTGGGGGAAAAAAAAAACACGAACAGTGTCTCTTTTATGTGTATGTCTGTGTGATGTGAATGCATGCATGTGTGTGTGCGTGGAAGAAAGGGATTGGCATTGATATCTTCCTTCAGTCACTCTCCACTGTTTATACCAAAGCAGGTCTCTCAAGAACTTGCTAATTTGGCTATTCTAGGTAGCTACCTTGCTCTGGGGATCCCCTGTCTTTTCCTCCTTAGCTCCAGGATTCCAGGTAGGCCACCCTGCCTAGCCTCATTTATATTGCAAGCATATTACTCACTGCGCCATTTCCCTGTTGCCCAAGGTTTTTTTCTTTTAAATTTATTTATTAAGAATTTCAGCCGGGCGGTGGTGGCGCATGCCTTTAATCCCAGCACTTGGGAGGCAGAGGCAGGCGGATCTTTGTGAGTTCGAGGCCAGCCTGGGCTACAGAGCAAGAGATCCAGGAAAGGCGCAAAGCTACACAGAGAAACCCTGTCTCGAAAAAACAACAACAACAACAACAACAACAACAACAAAAGAATTTCAGCCACATGGTGGTGGGGCACGTCTTTAATCCCAGCCTTTGGAAGGCAGAGTCAGATGGATCTCTGTAAGTTTGAGGTCAGCCTGGTCCACAGAGCGAGTTCCAGGACAGCCAGAGCTACACAGAAAAACCCTGTCTCAAACACCAATAAATTAATAAGTCAATAAATAATAAACATTTCACATGAAGTACTGTATTTACGTCATTCCCTCTCCTCCAGCTCCCTCCATGTTTTCCCCTCCTCAAATTCATGTTCTCTTATTCTTTAATTATTGTTACCCCCACACATTTATAATGCAGCTGCTGAATTCATTTAGAGGTGCTCATTTGTGTTTGGGGCTGACTGCTTGGCATTGGATAACCTACCAGGGGCTCATGCCTGAAAAAGAACAATTCTTCCTGTCTCAGCAGCCATTGATTCCCATAGCTCTCTATCTAGGAGTGGAGCCTTGTGAGAACAGCCCCCTCCCCCACTCCCCGTCTGCATGGGTATGTCAAGTTGTCACTGTTCAGGTCTTTAGAGGACGGTGTGTGGAGATTTCACAGATGCGGATTCACTGTCCGCACTGTACGGAGAAGACAATCTTGCCCCAGATGTCTTGGTCCTCTGCTCTCACAGTCTTTCCCTCACTGGAGTTGCCTCTGTCTCCCATAGATCTTGGTTCTGAATAGCTTAAGCCCAGCAGTGGCGCTTTGAAAACTTCTTCTTCCCACCTGGCCGGGAAGCCAGGCATGGAGGCCCCTGCTGTGCCTGCTTCGTTGGATCCTGGGGCAGGAAGAGGTCAGGTGACCCCAGAGACGGAGACTCCCCTTGGAGTTTCCTGCCTAGGGACAAGATGAGTTCTGTGTCTATTTGCCCAGGAGAAAATGAATCTAGGTTTTACAGACATAGGAAGAAGGATGTGTCAGAACGATGGGGTGGCGAGGGGGGCGCTGCCTGCGGTACAGCCTTTAATCCCGGCAGAGGGGGGCGGAGCTCTGCCTCTGAGGCCAGCACGTTCTATAGAGTGAGTGCACTATCAGAATTACATGGTGAGACCCTGTCTCAAAAACCACACACACACACACACACACACACACACACACACACACACACACACACACACATACACACAGAGACACACACACACACAGACACACACACACACACACACACACAGAGAGAGAGAGAGAGAGAGAGAGAGCAGGGCTGGGTGGCACAATGGGCAAAGTGCTTGCTGTACAGTTATGGAGACCCGAGTCCCAGCACTTACACAAAACCAGGCCAGCCTTACATCTGTAATGCTGTGCTGGGCCCGGTGGAGATGGGGCCCGGTGAGGTGGGGGCCCAGTGGTGGAGGTGGGGCCCGGTGAGGTGGGGGCCCGGTGGAGGTGGGGCCCGGCCGAGGTGGGGGCCCGGTGGAGGTGGGGGCCCGGTGAGGTGGGGGCCCGGTGGTGGAGGTGGGGGCCCGGTGGTGGAGGTGGGGGCCCGGTGAGGTGGGGGCCCGGCGGAGGTGGGGGCCCGGTGAGGTGGGGGCCTGGCGGAGGTGGGGGCCCAGTGGAGGTGGGGCCCGGTGGAGGTGGGGGCCCGGGGGAGGTAGGCAGAT